>NC_142096.1:43549768-43849768 GCF_054644295.1 Miniopterus natalensis | reverse complement strand
CGTCGCACCCTCCCTCCCGCTCCAGGCTGCGGACCCCCGCCCGCCGCCCCCGCCCCGGCCAGAGCCACCGGCGGAGCCCCGGGGCGCCGCTCGGCCGCGCGCGGCCCGCGCGGGGGCGGAGGCTACGGGCCGCGGCTCGGCGACCAGACTCGTTGCTGGGCTTGGGCCGGTACTTACCACTTGCGGGGCGCCTCGGGACCGTGCGTACGGTGTCGGCTGCGCGGCTGCGCGGTCGATGGCCGCTGCGCCCGCGCCCCGCCCGCTCCGCGGCCCGCGAGGCTGGGCCTGCGCCGCCGCTCGGAAGATGCGAAGGGGCGGGGCCGCGCGGCGGAGGGCGGGGCCGCGCGGCGGAGGGCGGGGCCGCGCGGCGGAGGGCGGGGCCGCGCGGCGGAGGGCGGGGCCGCGCGGCGGAGGGCGGGGCCGCGCGGCGGAGGGCGGGGCCGCGCGGCGGAGGGCGGGGCCGCGCGGCGGAGGGCGGGGCCGCGCGGCGGAGGGCGGGGCCGCGCGGCGGAGGGCGGGGCCGCGCGGCGGAGGGCGGGGCCGCGCGGCGGAGGGCGGGGCCGCGGCTGCAAATGCGGGATTTCTCCTGGGTGGATTTGTCACCGCTTTCCCTTCCCTGCTGGCTCCTTTCCGAGTCCCAGGCCCGAGCCAGTGTCCCACGCTGTCCACCGAGAGGTGGGCTTGCGCGGTGGGGGCTGAAGACCCCTGGAGGCTGAGGTCTGCCTGGCCAATTTGGTTTAGGGAGTTGAGAACTTTATTCCCAAACCTGAGATTACTGAGGCTCCCCAGCACTCTCCATCCTTTCTTGGCCTTAAAACACCACTTTCCCTTTTCATCCAAGGCTATCCCAAATCATGAGGCCTAGTTATTTACCCGCTACATCATCTGTACCAGTCACTGAGAGCAAATTATTCCAGGCCTCATAGGAGACCTTTATCCTCACTGTCTTCATCACACCTTCGCTGCGGGGCTGCAGTTCCTAGCCCTGTTTCGCTGCTAGGGGGCTGAGGCTTAAAGATGCCCCAGGACTGGAGGCTTCACTTCTTCCCTCAGCTCCAGCAGGGCTCCTGAGGAAGTACTGACTGCCACAGCCAGGAACATCCCAGCTGCAGTGTCCTCCACCTGGGGCTAGGGACTTGACTGTGCAATTCTGGCTCTTGCATGGTTGGCCTCTCCCAGGCTCTGCAGTGGTTTGGAAAAGGCTGTCCTGTGCCCACGGTGTGCTGGTTCAATCATTAACAACTGGGTCTAGCAAAGGAAAGCCCTGATTTGCACCTTTTACATTTGCCCGTGTTATAAATACTCCTGCCGTCACTGATTTCAAGCTACTGCCAGTTTAACAACTGGTTCGTAAAAATTCAACAATCTGGTCATAAGAGCTGCTCCAGTGCACCACTGCCTGGGCAGCATCTTTGCAGAAGGGAGCAGCATAATAGGTAAATTACACAGAATGTTAGGAGGTGGTGAGCTCTCCAGGGAGAGAAAATATATAGAGCAGGCAGGGATGCATTCATGCTTTGTGGAACTAAAAGCATATAATTTGAGGAAACAATAAAAAATTACAAATATGAAGTTGAGGTCAGGGCCTTGGAAGTGGCCTGTATAAGGTCCTTAAAGACTTAGCTTCAAGTTAAATATTTTACTAAGAGTGGGGTAAGGGGCAAGGGTGGCCAGGTGGCTCTGTGAGAAAGGCCAGTGCAAGGACATTAAGGTGGGATCAGTCTACTAAGCTGGAGGAAGAGACTGGAGCTGGATGAGCATGGGGAGTGCAGGGGGATGGGGCCACAGAGGGGACTGGGGCTCCATCAGGCTGGGTCCGGCAGACATTTCAAAGGACTTTGGCTTTTACTGTGAGTGACTCTGGCTTTTCCCATAGCCAAACTGTAGCAGCTGTTTGTGCTGCTTTACAAGGCTCACTCTGCTTGCTCTGTTGAGAAGGAACAGTGGAGGTGGGTGGGAGTGGCAGAGGGAGATTGTTAGAAGGTTAGTGTAGTGATCCAGGTGAGAGATGATGGAGACTCAGACCAGGGTGGGGGCAGCCAAGGTGCCAGGTGTGCAGCTGGGTGTGCAGGCTGAGCAGGTCCTCAGTCTCCTTGAGGTGCATCAGGGTGTGGAGGCTGATGGCTGAATGGGAGGTGGGAGGTAGAGCACAGTCATGAGCATACCTCTGAGAGGCTGGAAGCCAATGGAGCATGGGCAGTGGGGGTGAGGCTCTGTGGCAAGAGGGAGTTGGATTCTAAAGGTGAAGCCTGGGTGTGAGCACTACCATGGGCCCTATCTGTGCCTCCATTTCCCCTTCTGTGATAAGGATTTGCTGTAGCAAGACACAGTGCCTGCACCTTCTGGGGTTCGCCATGATGACAGTGGTTACAATGATGATGATGAAAGATGGGAAGGCTGGGCAGGTGCACAGACCACAGAGAGAGACAGGGAAGGGAGTGGAGGAGGCAGAGGAAGGCCGTGCTGGGAAGCACTTGTAGGTCAAGGGCGGGAGCTGTTCACCCTCAACACTCACTAAGTGTGAGGCCTGGTCACCTTCGAGGTGTGAAGAGTGAGGACCAGGTTTAGGGAGGTTGCTGGGGAGAGTTGGAAACCAGCCCGAGCCAGGGGCATGCCTGGAGACCCAAGCTGCTCATGTTGTTGGGGAGGGGGACACAGAGGCTTGAGGTCCCTGAGTAGGGGGCGGTGACTGGAGCCTCCTGGTGGATTTAGTAGGGAGGGTGATTGGCCATTTTTGGTTCACAGAGAGAGGCCAATGGGAGTGGAGGACAGCCAGGGGTCACTTCCCCTATCCTGCCGGTCAGTGGGCTGGACTGAGTGGCCATGCCCAGCCAACACCCCCCGGTTGCTGGGGGCTCTTTGCAGACTGAGGAGCTGGGGTGGGGTGGAAGGTTCCGCTGCCGCTGTCGGAGGGCCTGCCAGTGGGCCTGCCAGTAGGAGGCAGCCACCCAGCCCAGCGTTGAAGGCCCCTCCCTTCCTACTTCCCTCAGACAGTTTCACTTTTGTTTTCTGGATCCAGGTCTTCTGCCTGCGGAGCAGGCTTGGGAGTCCTGACTGAAGGTGTGTGCTGGGGTGGTTGAGGAAGCGGGCACTGTAAGTGCAGGCTGTGGGCCACCCATGATGAAGGGAGGTGCCAGGGAATGTTGTGGGGGAAAGGGGGCTGGTGGGGGTTGGAAGGGGTGGGGTTGGATTGTGGGGAAACTACTCTACTCACTGGTCTCCGCCCCAGGGTTGTGATGGCAGAGGCAGAGGAGGTGGGGGCGGCGGCAGTGGAGCTCAGTGGGCTGCCCCCCAACATCCCAGATGAGCTGCTCACACTCTACTTTGAGAACCACCGACGCTCTGGGGGGGGGCCTGTGCTGAGCTGGCAGAGACTTGGCCATGGAGGCATACTCACTTTTCGGGAGACTGCAGGTGAGGGGGCCGATGGAACGGGCAGCCTGGACACAGTGGGCCACTGGCCCTGACACCCTACCTCACCCCTGCCCACAGACGCAGCAAGGGTCTTAGCCCAGAAGGAGCATGTGCTTCACGGTGCACAGCTGAGCCTGCAGCCAGCCCCACCGCGTGCTCCTGCACGCTTGCTGCTCCAAGGACTGCCCCCTGGCACTGCACCCCAGCGCCTGGAGCAGCACGTCCAGGCCCTGCTGCACTCCATGGGGCACCCAGAGCAGCCCTGCCATGCCCTGGCCAGTCCCCGACCAGACCGGGCCCTGGTCCAGCTGCCTAAGCCCCTCTCTGAGGCAGGTAAGAGGCGGGATGGGCGCAGGTGTGCCTGTTAGGGTAGACGCACTGAGTCAATTTGCACCTTCCCCACAGAAGTCCGCGTGTTGGAGGAGCAGGCTGGGGCCCTGGGCTTGGAGGGAGCCAAGGTATCCCTGACGCGGGTGCCCCAGGCCCGAGCAGTGCGTGTGGTAGGGGGCACTACCCCTGTGGACCCTCTGCTGCTGGAGCTATACCTGGAGAACGAGCGCCGAAGTGGTGGGGGCCCCCTGCTGGACCTGCGCAGCCTGCCAGGGCACCTGGGCACTGTGGTCTCCTTCCAGCAGTGGCAGGGTGAGTGGGGCTGGACAAACCCGGCCCACCTTTTTCATCCCTCAGACCGCTAACGGGCCTCCTCTCCTCTCTTCCTCCAAGCGGCTGAAAGGGTGCTGCAGCAGGACCACCGGCTGCAGGGCTCGGAGCTGAGCCTGGTCCCCCACTATGAATTCCTGGAGCCGGAGGAGCTTGCTTCGGACCCCAGTGGAGGGGACCATTTGTCTGAGTTGGGGCCTGGGGTCCCTGAGCATGCTCTCCTGGAGGCTGGAGAGCCAGTGCAGGCACTGAAGGGTGTAGGGACTGTGACCTTGGGCTCTGAGGAGGCACCAGGCCAATCAGGAGCCTCTCTAAGGACAGATCCCATAGGGTCTCTGGGACAGGCTGGGCCAGTCAGCTCAGGGCCTGTGGGGTCTTTGGGACATGAGGGGCTAGAGAGCATGGGGCTCCTGGAGTCTTCAGGGCAGGCAGAGCTGGTTAGCTCAAGGCCTGTAGAGTCTCCAGGCCTGGTGGGCTCAGTGGAGAATGCCATGGGGTCTCCAGAGCAAGTGGGATCAGGGAGCCTGGGGACTGTGTGGTCACTGGAGCAGGAGGGGCTGGTGGAGATGGTGCTGTCAATGGAACCAGGAGCCATGCGCTTCATACAGCTCTATCATGAGGACCTTCTTGCTGGCTTGGGAGATGTTGCCCTTTTCCCACTCGAAGGATCAGATATGACGGGCTTTCGGGTGAGTGACCTTTGGCCCCCTCTCCCACTGGGACTGCTGTGTACCTTTCTTGTGCCCTAAACCTGTAAGCTGCCCCCTCACTGCCTGATGGTCCTTCAGCTCTGCGGAGCCCTGGCCCCATGCCAAGCAGCTGAGGAGTTTCTGCAAAGTCTGCTAGGCAGCATTAGCTGTCACGTGCTGACCCTGAAGCACCCAGGCAGTGCCAGGTTCCTGCTGGGCCCAAAGGGGCAGCACCTTCTTCGGGAGCTGGAGGCTCAATTCCAGTGTATCTTTGGGACAGAGCGCTTGGCCAGGGACACCCTGGACACAGACCCTGCAAAGGTAGAGTTGGAGCCCGTCCCTGTCCCTCCCCTTTCTCACACCTCAGCCTGGTGCCACCTCCACCCTTGCTCAGAGGCCTGGGAGGGGTGTGGGCCCAGTGGACCTTAACTTTCTCTCCTGACAGGTGGACCCCACTGAGGCCCTCCAGGTCCTCCCTTGCCAGTCCCCAGATGGTACAGGCAGTGACCAGGAGAACCTGAGCCTGGGTAGGGCTCTCTGGGGACACCCAGCACATCCTGTGGCCCTTTCGTAACCTCACCCTCCACTGTGCTCTGCACTCCCACCTGTCTTGTGACCCCATACCCCCTAAACCCTCCATCTTCACCTATTCCCTTACTCATCCTATCTTTCAGCCCCACCCTGGCTGGGATTGACCCCTCACCCATTGCCTCTCCCTGTCCGCAGAGGAGGTCCGGGAACTACTGGCCACCCTGGAGGGCCTGGATGGGGAAGACTGGCTGCCACTGGAGCTGGGGGAGGAGGAACCTGAGGAGCAGCCAGAGGAAGAGACTGCACCCAGGGCTGGGGAGGAGCCCATGGCTCCCAGCACTGGGGTACCTGGGCGGCTAGAGGAGGAGGCGGCTCTGCAGCTGGCTCTCCACCGCTCATTAGAGCCGCAAGGCCAGGTGGCTGAGCAGGAGGAGGCTGCTGCACTGCAGCAAGCACTGGCCCTCTCCCTGCTGGAGCCAACCCCACTGGAGGCAGAAGGAACTGGTGGCCAGGCCCAGCTGGTGGTACATGCGGCTTTTGAGCAGGATATAGATGAGCTGGACCGGGCACTAGGGGCTGCCTTGGAGATGCACCTCTGGGAGGAGACAGTGGGGCTTCGGGGTCACATGCTGCCCACAGAGCTGCGTGCCCGCCTGGAGCGGTGCCATGGTGTGAGTATTGCCCTTCACAATGATTGCACTGCCCTCCGTGGCTTCGGGGTCCAGCCCACCCGCGCGGCCCGCCACTTAGCAGCACTGCTGGCTGGTCCCCGGGATCAGAGTTTGACCTTTCTCCTGGAGGCTTCGAGCCCCACCGGTGAGTTTGCACCTGGGACTGGGGGAGGGTGGGGTGGACTAGGCTCTCAGGGACTTACTGGTGCCCCCGGCATGGCCCAGACCCTCTTTCTCCCATGTGTCAGTGCCACGGCAGAGGCTGAAGGGGCCCTTGGGCAGGCTGGAGTGTCTGGCTGAGAATAGCGTGGAGTTCCAGGCAGTGGTGCAGGCCTTCTACAACACCTTGGACACTGTCCACAGCAGGATCCGCATCGTCCGGGTGAGTCTAGGTTTGGTCTCGTCAGCCTCGTGGCCTCCTGGGATCATGGTGCCGTTTTTGCCTTATAGAGCCTGTGGGCTGTCATTTTTGCATATCAGGGTCAGCTGGCAGGGAGCTGCCCAGTGTCGGGTAGGCTGGAAGCTGTTGGAGGAGGGAGGAGCACGAGCTCCCCAGCACTGCTCCCTGCCCAGAGGGCGTTCACAAAGTCTGGATGGGGGAGACAAGGACATAGAGGTTAGAGGTCCCAGGACCTGACAGACCTGAGCAGATCCCTGCATTGCCAGTTACACCAGGAGCATGAGGTGGTGACGCCATCTCATGGCTGCTGTAAGGGTTACTCATTCCACAGAGAGCACGTCTGTTGTTCTGGGGTCTCTCCTGCCTGTCAAGGGTCCACTCCAGCAAGAAGAGGGCTGGCTGCAGTGCCTCAGCCTCCTCCAGTAGCTTTTATTTTTTAACAGTTCTTTTTTTTTATGTTTAAATTTATTTTTATTGTTTAAAGCATTACAGATGTCCCCCCCCCCATTGATCCCCTGCACCCCCACCCCTCTAAGGCCTTTGCCACACTATTGTCTTTGTCCATGGGTTATGCATATATGCATATAAGTTGTTAGATTAATCTCTCCACATCCACCCACCCACCCACCCACCTTCCCCCTTCCTTCTGAAATTCCTCAGTCTGTTCCATGCTTCTTTGTCTCTGGATCTATTTTGTTCATTAGATTCCACATATGAGTGAGATAATGTGACACTTGTCTTTCTCTGCCTGGCTTATTTCACTTAGCATAATACTCTCCAGGTCCCACCATGCTGTCTTAAAGGGTAAGGGGTCCTTCTTTTTTACAGCTGCATAATATTCCATGGTATAAATGTCTGAGAAGATGCTTGATATGATTTCAATCTTCTTGAACTTGTAGAGACTTATTTTGTGTCCTAACATGTGGTCTATCTTTGAGAATGTCCCATGTGCACTTGAGGACATGCCTATTCTGCAGCTTTGGAGTGGAATGTTCTGTGAATGTCAGTTAAATACATCTGATCTAGTGGGTCATTTAGAGTCACTGTTTCCTTGTTGATTTTTTGTCTGGAAGATCTATCCAGTAGAGTCAGTGGATTGTTAAAGTCCCCTGCTATAAATGTATTGTTGTCAGTCTCTCCCTTAAAGTCCTCCAGAAGATTTTTTTCCAGCCTGTGTGAGTCTTTTGTTCTGAGGTGGGTCTCTTGTAGGCAGCAGATATTTGGGCCTTGTTTTCTTATCCATTCAGCTACCCTATGTCTTTTGATTGTTGCATTTAATCCATTTACATTTAAGGTTATTAATAGGTATTTCTCTATTGCCATTTTAATTCTTCATGTCTATGTTACTTTCTCTGTTTCTACTTATTACAGCAGTCCCTTTAACATTTCCTGCAATATGGTTTGTTGGTGATAAATTCCTTTAGCCTTTTTTGTCTGGAAATCTCTTTATTTCACTATCTATTTTGAGTGACAGCCTTGCTGGATACAGTAGTCTTGGTTTCAGGTTCTTGCTTTTCATTACCTTGAACACTTCATGCCATTTCCTTCTGGCCTGTAGAGTTTCTGATGAGAGTCAGCCGACAGCCTTATGGGAGCTCCTTTGTAGGTAACAGATTGCTTTTCTCTTGCTGCCTTTAAGATTATTTGTCTTGAATTTTGGGCAGTTTAATTATGATGTCTCTGGGTGTGGCCTCTTTGGGTTCTTCTTGCTTGGCACTCACTGTGCCTCCTGAACTTGTGTGACCTTTTCCTTGACCAGGTTAGGGAAGTTTTCTGCCATTATTTCTTCAAACAGGTTCTCTAATCCTTGCTTACTTTTGGCCTCTTCTGGCACTTCTATGATGCAAATATTGTTACCTTTCATGTTGTCCCACAGCTCCCTTAGAATGTCCTCCTGGTTTTTTTTGTGTGTTTTTTTAAAAAATATATCTTTATTGATTTCAGAGAGAAAAGGAGAGGGAGAGAGAGAGATAGAAACATCAATGATGAGAGAGTCATTGATTGGCTGCAGCCTGCAACCTGGGCATGTGCCCTGACTGGGAATCGAACCCTGATCTCCTGGATCCTAGGTCGACACTCAACCACTGAGCCACGCCCGGCTGGGCTGTCCTCTTGTTTTTAAATTGTGTTTTCCTCTTTGCTTCTCTGACTGATTTTTTTCTACCCTGTATTCTAATTTGCTGATCTGATCCTCAGCTTCTTCTAATCTGCTGTTTATTCCTTCCAATGTTTCTTTTATTTCTGCTATGTCATTTTAAATTTCCTGCATAGTTTCCATATCTTTTCTCATGCTGTTGAGCATCCTTACAATCAGTATTCTGAACTCTATATCTGACAGATTGCTTATCTCCATTTCATTAATCTCTTCTTCCAGAGAAATTGTCTTGTTTTTTCATTTGGGGCTTGTTTTTTTGTCTCCCTATTTTGGCTACATGTTTGGGTTTGTTTCTATGTATTAGGTAGATCTGCTAGGACTCCCAGTCTTTTAGATGGTCCCTGGTGCAGGCTAATGTCAGACACTGTTTATGATTGGCCTTGAGAATGCTGTTTGAAGCTTTCCACAATCCACAGTTTGTGGTTCCCTCTGCTGAGGCTGGATGTGCTTGGACAGGACCAAAATGTGCACCAAGGTCTGCTTTTTCAAGCCCTGGGTCCAGAAGTAGATCCGGCAAAAACTCAGAGGCTGATTGCTATCATAGTCTCTTAATGAGCCTCAGGCTGTAGAAACTCCACAGGTGTGGTGAGAGGCTTTCCAACAGGGTGGGACAATTGCTTCCCCCTCCCAGGCAAAAGCTGCTTGGAAGGTAAATGTCTGCCTGAGAAAGATGTCCTCTGCAGTATGGGGGAATGACTTAGGAGCAGGGTCCAAATGGCTGCCCTTCAAGATCTGTTCCCCCAGCCAGTCCCTCTGGATTTTCCTCACACAGCTCTAGTCCTCTCAGCCTTCCCTCTACCAGAGTCCAAGGTGAGTGGCTGCAGACAAAACTTTGCGCATTGGCCATTTAAGAGGGTGCCTGCATTTCCAGCTGTCTCTTCCTGGCAGACAGAAATCCTGCTGCTTTTCACAGCCAGATGTTATGTGGGCAGCTTTCTCAGTTCTGGTGCTCTGGGCTGGGGAGCCCAGCCTGGGGTTTAGGCCCCAGAGTCCTCAGTGGGAACCCCCACAGCTGAGATACCCCTCCAGACCTTTACCTGCTGCCTGTGGGAGCCCAGCCAGCGCACTCCAGCTTCCGCACGTCCTACCAGTCTCTATGTGGTCTCCACTTTAGGTCATTGATTTTGAGGGCTCTCTCCAGCTAGTCTTCAGTTGATTATTAAGGGTGTTTTTTCTATATTTTAGTTGTAAGTCCAGTTTGGTTCCGGGAGAGTGTCAATGTAGCTTCCACTCAATCTGCCGCCATCTTGGAATCTCCTCTCCTTGTGTAGTTTTACTTGTTAAATATGGCAACTCTGAGCATGGGCGTGATTCACAAAAGTCTGGGACCAATGAGGAGCCAGAGTGAGACCCCAGGAGCACAGAGAGAAAAGATTGAGGAGGGACTGGGGGGGGGGGGTGCAGGGTAGCAAGGTCTAGGACATCTGCACGGCCAGAAGGAAGGACAGAGGAGGAGGCTCTGCCAGGCTGGTCAGCTGGAAGTGAGTGTGAAGGCAGGGCTTGAGCTGAAGCTGTGGGCTGAGGGATGAAGAGTGACTTGGAGGTGAGGACAGGAACCAGCCGGAAAATGAGCTGGTTATGGAAGGAAGGAAAGGAATGAGAGTAGCTGGAGCAGAGAGCAGGGTTGGGTGCTCATGGATGACAGGGAAGACTCACAGAGGGTGAGAAGGAAGGGACAGCGAGAGCTGGGCTCATTGTGCCAGTCATGCCAGGTGGGTGCTCTTAACTCTTGATGCACAAAGTTGTGGGTGGACCCAGCAGCCTCAGTGACTTGGAGCTGGTCAGAAAGGCAGGACCTCTGGCCTTCCCCAGACTTGGCTCTGTCTGTTGCCACCACTCCACCACCATCCGCTACCAATGCCTCCCTGGAGATGACCACTAAATTTTGGACCAAGTACATTTCCTCCACTTCTGGACCTAGCAGCTGTTCTGCACTTTGAGAGAGGAGGGACACACTGCAGTCACATCCTCGACTCCCCAGCACGTTTTGTCTGTTACGTGCACTTGAACCTTCCAGGCAGCACCTGTGTGACTCTAGAGGGTACACTCAAGTTCCCCCCCACACACACTTAACTTTGGAAACTGTCCCTTGCCTTCCTAGGTGGAAGGAGAAGGGATGGCCCCCCTTCCCCCGCTCTCCAACTCCATCTTCCATCTCATAGTTTGGTTGGTTACGTTATCTTTATTCTGTCCTCAAGGTTGACAAGTGAACTTTGTCTTCTGCTCTGTAACCATCACAAAGCTCCATTCTTGGGCTGTTGGTTGATGGTTATATAATGATAATGAAAAAATATTTACCATTGAACCATAGAGTATTCAGAGAAATGAAATCCTCGTAATTAAGACTAAGCTGTAGAAAGAGGGTACTCTAGGGTTCCAGGACCGATGGCTCTTCTTTTTCTCACTTTCTCCATTTTTTCTGTGCTGTGCTTCGCTGCTGGGCTGCTCTTTGTGCTCCCAGTTGCCCTCTTGCATAATTCTTTTTTTCTGTTCAGTAGAAGTATTTCCTTGATTGGATAGTAACCACCTTTTAAAAATTATTATTAATTTCCAGAGAGAGAGAGGAAGGGGGAGAGAGAGAGACATCAATTTGTTGTTCCACTTATTTATTGGTTGATTCCTGTATGTGCCCTGACTGGGAATCGAACCCGCATCCTTGGCGTATTGGGCTGATGCTCTAACCAACTAAGCTACCTGGCCAGGGCCTGGTAGTAAACATATTGAACTTTTAAATTTAGTTTGCCTTTTACAATGAGAGGTAATTTGCAACTATAGTTTGATATTGATGTCAACTATTTTTTTTCAAACAAAAATTGAATGTGTTTATTTAAGACATTTCTGTTAACAAGCACGGCTGGTCTTGCCTGCCTTAATGTGCCCTGATTTTGTCCACCAATAGCAGCTTGGCTGGAAATAGTGTTCAGAATCAAAATATGTCTTCCTCCAGGTCTTTGAAAGACATTTCTTTTTCTTTTCTCTTTAAAAACTTTTGCTCTTGGAAAATTAAAAAAAAATCTCTCTATGGTTTCTTAGCACCCAGTATTGGTGGTGAGAAGCCCAGTGTGAAAATGTGAGACTTTTTTCCATTTGTATGTTGATGTTAGTGTGTGTGTGGACATTTGTAGTATTTCACTTTGAAGGTTGACATTCTCTGGCAGGTAGGTGCCAGGGATGTGTCCTTTCCTACTGTTCCTCTTGTCATCTCATGGGTCCTTTCCACCTGAAGACGCCACCTCAACTCAGAAAAGCTGCCTTGCATTAGCACCTCATGTGCTCCTATCACCTTCTGTCCTCTTGTGGAGTATCTGTTGCACAGACCTACTCCCTCGCCTGTCCTCTCACAGTTTCCATCTCTTTTCTTTAGCTCTGCACTCTGAGTCACTACTTAACTCTGTCTCCATGATCTTATTATTTGGGCTACCTGCTAGATTTGGTTCAGCAACTTCATTCTTTAAAATTAAAAAAAAATTTTTTTTCCAATTAATAGTTCATCAATTCCGTTATTAATGTAAGAACTTGCTAATTTCCATAATATTTCTTTTTCACACTAGCTAGTCTTGTTTTACAGATATAATATTCTTTTGCATCCCCCTGCAGAGACTAGTTAGAATTTCCTTAGAAAGTCTGTGCGGGTCCCTGAAGCGCCTCCATGTCTGACTGTTTGACTGGTCACCTGGTTTTCCCAGCACTGAGAGGTTCAGGGGTATTTTTTGGTATTGGAAGTGAAGTCCTGTGGGGCAGGGTGGGCACCCGACTCAGCTCTTCAATGCAGAGGCATGTCTGTGGGTGCCAAGATCCGGTGAGTGGTTGGGTTTGCCCACCTGCAGGCCTTCCTGGAAGCACTCCAGTGCCACCTGGGACCCCATCCAGGTGGCTAATGTCCACCTAATGTCTACTGCTGGATAAAGCACGAGTGAAGCCAGGTGGTCTCCCCAGACCCCGGCCTCCTCCAACACAGGACGCCTGCTTTCCTGGCTCAGTTCGGTCTCTTTGGCTCAGAAGGCAGGGAGGGTCTCCAAATAACCGTTTCACCGCCTGGTAGGTGGAGCGGGTGCTGCACCCGCTGCTGCAGCAGCAATACGCGCTGCACCGAGCGCGCCTGGAGCCGCGCTGTGAGCAGCACCCCGCCGAGCGCGTCCTGTACCACGGCACGTCGGCGCCCGCCGTCCCGGACATCTGCGCGCACGGCTTCAACCGCAGCTTCTGCGGCCGCAACGGTGAGGCCCGGGTGGAGCCTGGGTCCAGTGGGAGCGTGGGCTCTGCCGCCCCGGGGTGCCCTGACCCCAGCTCATCTCGCCCGCAGGCACACTCTATGGGCAAGGCGTATACTTTGCCAAGCGCGCCTCCCTGTCGGTGCAAGACCGCTACTCGCCCCCCAACGCTGACGGCCACAAGGCAGTGTTCGTGGCACGGGTGCTGACCGGCGACTACGGGCAGGGTCACCGCCAGCTGCGGGCACCCCCTCTGCGGCCCCCGGGCCACGCGCTCCTACGCTATGACAGCGCAGTGGACTGCCCCCGCCAGCCCAACATCTTTGTCATCTTTCACGACACCCAGGCGCTGCCCACCCACCTCATCACGTGCGAGCACATACACACGGCTCCTCCTGGGAACCCCTCTGGGCTCTTGGGCCACTCGCCAGCCACCTAGCCCGAGAGGTCCCTCTCAGCCTGTCTCTGGCCTCCTGCTCCCCAGGCTCCAGCTCCACACAGCCTTGCAGATCTCTCTGCTGCCTGAGCTACCCCTGGGGGCGCCCCTGCCTCCGGCTGCGGCGCGGGATTGGGGGTGCAACGCGGAGGGCTGGGCCCGGGCTCCTCAGGGCCCGGCCCAACCACCAGGGGTCAGCAGAGCCCAGGAGGAGAGCTGACAGCCCGGCCTCCCCGGCCCAGGCCAGACCTGGCCCCGGAGCCACTGTGTTGTTTGAATAAACGTGAAACCGGGCGGAGGGACTTGCTGGAGCTCCTAGTCCGACTTCTGTTGAAAAGCGGGAGGGACCTCGGCGTGGCTAGGGGCAGGGGCCGGGTGGCCCAAGGGCAGAGCCTGCTGCTCCTCTGGGCAGGTCCTGCGCACGGGCCGAGGCCGACCCGGCGCGCACCCGAGCGACCCACGTTCTCTCGGTGTCACGCACGCTCCCCCACCAGCGCCTCCCAGCGGCCGTCCCGCCCAGGGTGCGCCGGAAGGCGGCCGAGCTGGGCGACGGGCGCGAGCGGCGGGGCTCTGCCTGGCCGAGCCGCGCTCGTGCTCCATCCCGAGGCTCCGCGTGCTCTCGGCCCCTCGCGCGCCCGGCGCCCGCGTCCCGCCAGGTTCCGTCGGGGCCTGGGCGGGGCTCCGGGCTCGCCCCGCCCGCGCGGTCTCCGCGGCGCTCCGGGTCCGCGCAGTCCGGCTGCGGCGGCCGAGCCGGCCGAGCTGAGCCCCAGGCACGTAAGACCCGGCGGGATGGAGAGGCGCGGCTTGCGGGAGCTTCGGGGCGGGGTGGGGCCCCCGGGCGCCCTGGAAGTAGGGGCTGCGTCGCGGCCCCCCCTCGGAGGACACCACCGCGGCTTTGCGGAGACTGCGGAACTGGTCGGGCGGTGCCCGGGGCGTGGACAGGAAAGATTGTTGGGGAGGCTGGGCTGACCCAGGGCGCCGGACGGGGGCTGGAGCGCTCGCGGCCGGTGGAGGAGCCTGTGGAAAGGGGGCCGGAGCGGCCCCCAGGCGGGCGCCCCTGCTCCTCCCCATACCTTAGCCCGAGGCCGAGGCACGGAGCCCACGTTGTGCCCCCGCGCCGCCTCACCCCTGCCGGAACGGAGCCCCGTTGACCCCTGGCACGCCGGCGCTCTTGGGGCTGGGGAGCTGAGTGTGCACGCGCGGGCGGCGTGAGTGGGCGCGCGCTCAGGGTGGGCGCCGGAGCGGCGCCCCGGCTCCCTCCCAGCCTTGCCGCAGCTTGCTCCCCGGCCCGGCCCACGCCGCTGCGGCTCCAGCTATTTATAGGAGTTCACTGCGGAGACTGATGTGGGACTTTGCGGGGCTGGGGGTGGGGTGTGGCCATGGGGAGTCCTAGAGGCTGAGACAGCTTCGAGGTACAGCGCCATTGTCCAGGGGATGGGTCCAGGGTCGTGGAGGGGAGGGGCAGCTGTCAGTGTTTCCTGATGGCCTGGCTCTTCCGGTGATCAGAAGATTAGAGGAGACCGGTCCAGGTTTGGGGTGGTGGGGGTGGAGGCCAGTGTCTGAGTGATGTGGTGGAGGGTGGGGTCAGTGTCCAAGTGAAGGTAATTACCCCCTCCCCTCCGGTTGATCAGGGTAAAGGGTGAAGGGTAGGGTCAGTGTCCTCTGATGTGGTGAGCCCGTGGGTGACAGCATAGAGGGGTCAGTGTTTGGGTGACTAAGAGAAGGGAGGGGCAGCAAGGGGGGTCAATGTCCTAGTGACAGACTGGAGGGAGTGAGGTCAGTGCTTGGGAGGGGTCACTGTGTGGTGTCTGAGGGGTGAGCTGGAGAGGTTGAGGCCAGCTATGGGTGGGGGGAGAGAGTGGGGGGTCAGTATGTGGGTGAGGTGGGACATAGGAGGGGTGTGGATGTCAGTGTCCAGGTGCTAGAGTGGATGGGGTGGGGCCCACGTCTAGATTGAGAAGGAGGCGGGTCAGTGTGCAACCCCCCAGATGTGACACCCTCCTGCTCCCTCTCCAGGAGGCCATGTCGGGTGAGGACCACGAAGTTCGGACAGTTGCTGAAGATGGCTCCAACGGAGGCAGTGGCTCACCCAGCCCTGGGGACACACTGCCCTGGAACCTGGGGAAGACGCAGTGGAGCCGGCGAAGCGGAGGTGGCTCTGGGGGCAATGGCAGTGTCTTGGACCCTGCCGAGCGGGCCGTCATCCGAATCGCAGGTAATTTGAAAGGGCCTCATCTTTCCGTTTCTAAGTGCTGGCTGGTTGACCAAGCAGCTGCTGTGTGCTCTGTGCAGGTGTAGGACTGTAGGGGGAGGTGAGCGACCTGCAGGTTAGAGGGGGCCTCTCCTGTCCTGGTGATTGCACACAGCACAGCGCCCCCTGCTGGCCCCATCCAGTCTGCTGCACAAGGCCGGAGGTTAAGCTTGCTGTGGGGGTGCCATCCCAGGCCTCATGACAGTCCAGTGCCCCAGCGCCCCAATGATACTTCCTTGGACTCCTGGGGCAGAGCTGCCTTCCAGGCCCCCTGGTCTTGGCTGCCACCATGGGGAGCGGCGGAAGCATGGAGGAGGACAGGAGGGTCCACAGCCCCAGCCCCTCTCTGAGCCGGGGTCTGGCCTTGCTCTCCAGGACCTGCCGTTCTAGGGAGGAAGATGGGAAAGGATGGGGAGAGGCCTCTGACGGTGCAGGGCTGGCAGTGGACAGCGGCCCCTCTCTTTGGGAAGTGGGTGACCCCGTTCTGGAAATCACCCTAGGATGTGCTGGTCAAGGGAGGAGCCCGTTGAAGGTCTTTAAGCCTGGCTGTGGAGTCCTGACCCCAACCACCACTAAGACCTGGATGATGATGAGGCTTTTGGAGGGCAGGGCTGGGCCCCGAGGAGGCCGAGAGGGTGGCCCAAGGCATGTGGAGAGGCTGGGCAGCCAGCTGCTGAGCAGGATGGTGTTGTGGGCAGTGAGGGACTTTATGGGTAGAAACACAGAGGAGCAGGACAGCAGGACAGGGTGAAGGCTGGATGCTGGCTCCCATCCCCAGGGGAGGGTGTGAATGGGATACATGACCTGACAGGTTTTCATGTGCCACATATGGATTTTAAAAGTGGTCCTTTTTCTCCACATGAAAGTGAATCAGGAATGTCCTAACGCACTCTAGTCTTCCTCAGTGTCACCCCTGCTCCGCAGTGGGCTCCGAGCTCAGCTGCAGCCAGCGCCCAGGGCAGGGCCTTTGTGCATTGCCTGCTGATTTTCTTAGTATTGACTCACAGGTATGCAGCATTTCAGGTTAGAGAGGAATCTGCCAGGGACATTCCAGAAAGGAGGGCATTTGTCAGTGCTGAGAGAAGGGTCTTTGCCAATTTGATGGGTGGAAAAGAATGTTTATTATTTGTACCAAGCATTTTACCTCTTCTGAAAATTCCCAATTTCAGTCCTTTTATAGTACATAAAGTTATTTTTCTGTTTTTTTAAAAAATTGTAATCTCGTTAATTTAAAAAAGAAATGTTTTTGATTTCAGAGAGAGGGAGGGAGAGAGAGAAATAGGAAATCAATGAGAGAGAAATATGTATTAGCTGCCTCCTGCGGGCCCTGCTGGGGGTGGAGCCCGAACCGAAGCAGGGGTGTGAGCCCTGACTGCGGCCTCCTGCCTCTTGGGATGACGCTCAGCTAACTGGGCCACGTGGCAGGGCTTTGTTTTAAGGGCCCTGGTTCTCTTCGGTTTGTTCTTTTGTGTGTTAATCTTCACACGGGGATATTTTTTCCATTGATTTTTTTCAGAGAGAGTGGAGGAAGGGAGGGAGGAGGGAGAGAGGGAGAAACGTCCATGGGAGAGAGACATCGATTGGTTGCCTCCTGCACGCGGGATCGAACTTGCAGCCCAGGCACGTGCTTTTGCCCGAGAATCCAACCAGCGACCCTTCGGCGAGCGGGCTGAGGCCCTAACCAGTGCGCTCCCCGGCCAGGGCTCAGGACCCCTTTATGCCGACGATACCAATTCTAGCTCCAGCGTGGCAGGGGAAGGGCTCTCAGGGGGCCGAGAGGGGGCAGAGAGGAGGGGGGCGCGCCCCCGCCGCCCGGTGAGGTCGCGGGAGAAGCTGCGGCGGGAGCGGGAGGGGCTGCGCGGGGCCGGGAAGCGCAGCGCCCGCCGGCACGTGCACACCGGCGGAGACGCGGAGCCCGCCCGCCCGCCCGCTGCTCCCCGCGCCCCGCCGGCCTGGCCCCGCCCCGCCCCGCCCGTGGGGCATCCTGGGTGCCGGCGGGGCGGGGCGGGGCGGGGCGGGGGCGGCCCCGGGAGCGGCGCCCGCGGCCGCGGGGACCGAGTGGCAGCCGAGGCCCGAGGCTCCCGCCGCGCCCCGCGCCCGCGCCCGCGCCCGCGCCCGCGCCCCGCCGCCGGCATGGCCGCCTCGCCGCCGCCGGGCCCGCCGCCCGACGAGCAGGACTTCATCCAGGCCTACGAGGAGGTGCGGGAGAGGTACAAAGGTACGGCGCCGCTGGCCCCGCGGGCCCGACGGCCGGCCTCTGACACCGTGTTCGCGGTGACTGTCGCGTCGCCCGCCCGCCGGCTCGCCCCGCGCCCCTGCCCGGGGAGGAGGCCTCGCTCTCCGCGCACCCGCGTCATGCCCTTAATAGGGCATCGACCGCGCGGCTCGGCAGGGTGGCCGCCCGGCGGCGGCGGGGGCTCCCCGGCCGGTGTCCAGAGCCCCAGCCTGTGCTCCACAGACACGTGGGCCAAGGCTGAGCTATCCCCTGCCTCTCAGCGGGGTGCCTCCCACATGGGGCAGGGGCGGCTGCCGCCGCCTGGCTGTGGGTTGCATAGCTGTGGCCTCTCCTCACCTCCCAAACTGGCCGGCGCCTGGGCAGCCTCCTTCCTTGGCAGGGACCCTCCTTACACCCCTCCTCTGTCCCCTGGGTGGCAGCTGTGGGCTGAGGAGTCTGGGCAGCTCCCTTTTCCTCGCTAGAGGAAACCACTCTGTGCCTTTTGGCAGACCCCTTGTCCTGCTCCATGCTCCTGGGCCTCTCTGGACCTGCCCAGACTCTCACTGCAGTCAGCTGCCTGCAGCCCAGGGCCTGGGTTCCTGGGCTCCAAGCAGGTGTGCACACAGCCTGGCTCCCTGCCAGGCCTGCTGAGTCTGAGGGGCTTGGGAGTGAGCTGCTGGAGAGCGTGGAGGTAGGTAGGGGCTCTTGGGATAGCTGACCAGAACAGGTTCCAGCTCCACATGGCTGGTTTTGCTGGCTCTGCCCCCAAGGGCAGCTCAGGGAGAGCGGTCCCTGCCGGGGCTTTGCCTGGAGCCTGGTGGAACCACTCTCCATCCACTGACCTGGCCAAGGCAGGGGGACGTTCCGCTGGGCCCAGGGCTCATCTCTGCCCCAGGGTCCTTTGCAGATAGCTTTCGTTGGGTCCTGAGTGGGGTGGATGTCTTGTGCGTTTCTCCTTGCCAGCACTGTGGCCAACTGTTTGCTTCTGTGACCAGTTCACCTGGGACAGGTAGAGACACTCCTGTGACAGTGGGCTCTAACTCTGACCACTTCACCCACAGGGAGGGAAGGTACATCTGGACAGGTGCAGGGCAGGGAAGCAGCCACCCACCTGGGCTACAGCTCTCCTGACAAACCTTAGGGGCAGAGCTGTTTATGAATTGGCCACTCTGTTTAAAGTGAAGACACCTAACAGCATACACAGTGTTTTGTTCCAGAATCCTTGGTCTGGTCAGGTCACAGGATTGCATGTGGCTCCAGAGCCTGGCCTGGCCTGAGCACCTCCCAGATGGGTCCTTGGGGTTTGCTGTCTCAGTGCTCTTCCTCCTCAGCCCAGCTTCCCTGGTCACCAGGGTTGATATTGGACACACTGGCCAGGCTGCCTTGGCCCTTGTTCACCTCCTGGGCTTGGTGGGTTACTCTTGCCTATTCCTCCTGCCGTGGGTGCTGGGGCAGCTGCCTGCAGGGAACTCGCCAGTCATGGTGCTGCTCCCTGTGTGGCCCTGGCCTGAGGGTAGCTGAGAGTTGCCAAGCAGGAGAGCAGGTGCTGGGGGCTCCCCATGCAGCCAGGAGTAGGGAGAACTTCTAGGGGCATACCAGGCACCCCTGAGGCTCCTCAGCTCCTGGCTTGAGCCAAGGGAATGGGTGAGGGGCTGGGCTGGTGCCTGTGGTCATGCCAGGGCCACAGCTAAGCCCCAGGAGTGGCCTAGAGGAGGCGAGAGGTGGCTAGGCTATGGGCCACATGGATAACTACTGTGAGTCCCTTGGACCTACTAGAGGCCTGAGACCCTGGAGGTGCAGGGCTGCCTCAGGGAGGGAGGAAGGGCAGGCACAGCCCCTGATGTCAGCCAGCTAGTGACTGCTCAGGGATGGGGGTGTGGAGGGGCCCCTTTCCTGCACTGGCTCTGCCCTCAGGGTCCTCTGCCCAACCCTGTACACCCAGTCTTGGTCCTTCACTGGGTCCATGAAGGGCCCTGGCTTCTGCCTCCTGGCCTCGTAACACTAGTAACAGTCACCCCCATTCCCACCCTCCCCTGCTCTTACTCGCCAGGCACAACTTTGGGTCTTCCCCTCCAAAGTTCAGCCTCTTAGCCTCTCACCTCAGTGACCTCCCCACCCCTAAGACCCCACTACACTTTAGGCCCTGCCCTGGACACACTGTCTTCCCTGTCCCCCCTCCCCCGGAAATCCCCGGAGTCTTCCAGTGGTCACTGTTCCTCTGAGAACATTCTTGGTCCCCTGGTAGCCAGAGCCCCTTGCCCCTCCTCATCCTCCTTGCCTTTTCTCCAGGGCAAATTCCTGTGCAGCGGAGGCCAGTAGGGCATGTGGCTGGCCAGCCCAGCTGCAAGGGGTGTCCTGGCTCCCAAGTCCCCAGAGCCTGGCCTGCTATACCAGGGCAGCCTGAAGAGGCCTGGGGTCAGGTGTGCAAGGACAGAGAAGGGTTTGAGGTGAGCAGGTGGATGTCAGAAGGGTGCCTGGTGAAAAAGGAGTTTTCCCAGCCCCTCAAGTGGTGCTGTGTGGACAGGGCCAGACGCCTGTCCATGGGGTCAGGGAGTGAGGTGCAGGACAGGCAGTGGAGGGTGGGGCCAACCAGGAGGGCCTGGGCAGCCAGGAAGAGACTTCAGAGTTGTCCCCTCAGGGCTGGGAGCAGGATGACAACAGTCAGTGTGGATCAGATTTGAGGGTAGGGCTGCAGAAGGTGAGGCTGGAGAGAGGCCGGGAGGAGGTCATGAGTGTTAGCATGTCTGTAGGGTGTGTGTGACTTTCTTTAAAACTCAACTGGAGGAGCTCCCCCACCTCCCTGGCAGGCCCCAGGCCATTGTGCCAGGCACCCTCCTCATATGTCCCACCCTCTCCTGTCCTGGACTCTGAGCTTGGTTATCTGTGTCCCTGGCACCAACTCTAGACCAGCGTTTGCAGGGTGTTTGCATAGGTGAGTGGGTGGTGGCAAGGGCTATCATCTTTGATGGCCAGAGCTCAGCTGGCAGGAGCAGAGGCTGGCAGGTATAATTGGGGCTCTTTGGAGAGGACTTTTGGTCTGTGTTTACTGTCAAAAGTAAACTGTGCTCAAAAAACAAAAAACAAGCACTGTGGAAGTATATAAAGAAAAATGGTTTAGGTCACAACTCTGGCCCCCAGTCTCACAGGCTGGGGTGACCACAGTGTGCGTGCGTGCGTGCGTGCGTGTGTGTGTGTGTGTGTGTGTATGAGAGAGAGAGAGAGGGAATTCAGTGGTTTTTAGCATATTAATAGACTTGTGAAATCTTCACCACAATAAATTCCAGAACGTTTACATCACCTGACCCTCAGCAAACCCTGATCTAGTTTAGTCCCTATGGATTTGCTGAGATTGGACATTTCAGATACATATATATCTCACTTTACTGTGCTTTACAGATAGTGTGTTTTTTACAAATTGAGTTGTAGCAACTCAGCGCCCAGCAACTCTGTCAGCGTCATTTTTCCAGCAAGTCAGATGATGGTTAGCGTTTTTCAGCAATAAAGACATTAAGGTGTGTAGTTTGTTTTTTAGACGTAATGCTATCGTACAGTTAATAGACTTGATGGACATCTGGCTGTTTGAACAGTGCTGCTGTTAGCATTGTGTGTGGGTTTCTCTATGGATGTATGTCTTCATCTCTCTTGAGTAGACACCAAGGAGTGGAATTGCTGGGTCATATAGTCATTCTATCTTTAACTGCTTGGAGAACTACCAGGCTGTTTTCCAAGCCCTGTGCCATCCTGCATCCCATGAGCCCCATTACCTGCCTTTCTGACTGTGGACATCCAGTCCGGTGGGTGTGAAGTGGGGCCTGGTGCTGGTTTTCGTTTTGCTTCCTGATGCCTCAGGTGTCAAGCACCTTCTTGTGCTTATTGGCCATTGTGTGTCTTCTTTTGAGAAATCTTTATCCAGATCCTTTGTCCATTTTTAAATTGGGTTTTTATCTTTTTGTGGTTGGGTTGTAAGTGTTCTTTATGTATTCTTGATACAAGTCTTTTATCAGATAGGTGATTTGCAAAAATGTTTCTCTGATTCTGTAGGTTGTCACTTCACTTTCTTGATTGTATCCTTTGAAGCAAAGAAGCTTTTAATTATGGTAGGCCCAATTTATCTATTTTTTTCTTGGTTACTAGTGCTTTTGGTTTTATTGCCTATTCCAAAGTCATGAAGATTTACTCTTATGTTTTCTTGCAAGAGTTTTATAGTTTTAGCTCCTATGTTTAGGTCTTTGGTCCATTTTGAATTAATAATTGCATATGGTACCAGGTGGGGGTCCAACTTCAGCCTTTTCCATAGTGAAGCTTGAGGGCGGCTGGGAGCAGGGGCCAGAATCTGGGTGCTGTGGGAAGAGGCTCAAGGAGGCCAGGGAGGGATGGTGTAGGTGGGGCCAGGTTCCTAGACCTACCACGGCCTGAGGCCAAGGGCAGTTCCAGAGGCAGACCCGTAGTGCACAGGGAGGTACAGGGCTGGGTGCCTGGTGGGGCCAGTGGGTGATGGCGGACAGCGTGGAGGGGAGTAAGAAAGTGTTCTCAGGTAAAGGGAGGAAGGTGCCCACTTGGAAGACTTGGGCCACTAGCCTGAAGGGCCTGCTCACCCTCACCTTCCTCTCCTCTGGGGGAGCTTGGGTTGTGGTTTAGCTGCAGAAGGGTCATCCCGGCTGGTTGGTCAGCTCTTGGCAAGGACCTTTCCTGATGCCCCAAGGCAAGAGGGACCTGGGGCCAGGAAGAGGACAGGGCACCTGCTGCCCACTCTGGTTCCTAAGTGGGAGCAGATCCAGGGCCAGTGCTACAGGGAAGGACGGACCAAGAGGGGTACCTGGTATGGCTGGTCTGGAGTCCGTGAGGCCTCGGGCGGGCTGGTGGGGCAGCACTGGTGCCTGGGACAGTGGAGTAGGGGGATGGCTGGGTGCTGGAAGTTCTTCACCACAGGGTGCAGGGGGCAGGGCAGCTGGTGGAAAGCCAGAAAGTGTACCCAGTAGGTATCTCTGAGCATGTGGCTTTTATGATATTTATTCTGTTCTTTTTATTTTTCAAATGTGTGTATGTTGAACTTTTGAAATGTACTTTTTTCCCTTTTCTCAATAAATGAATGGCTACATGGGAAGCTCATAAAACAGGCACAGGATTAAGTATCAAGAGATACAGTGAGCTTCACTGTTGCTGTTACCACAGGAACTCAGATTGTTTACAGAGTACAGCTAGCCCCAAAGAACATCCCTGTACTACGTGCCTGGGGTGCCTGTAACAAATTGCCAGAGTCTGGATAGCCTAAAACAGCTGGAAATGATTCTCACAGTTGTGGGGGCCAGAAGTCCAAAATCAAGGTGTCAGCAGGGCTGCGCCCTCTCAGAGGCTCTAGGGCAGATCATTCCTGCCTCCAGCCTGGTGGCTACCTGCATTCCTTGGGTGGCAGCATCTATCCAATCTCTGCCTCTGTGGCCACATGGCTTCTCCTCTGTCTTCTTAACTGTCTCTTGTAAGGACACGTGTTACTGGATTTAACACCCCCAAGTCATCCAGAATCTCAAGATTCTTAGCTTAATTACAACCACAAAGACACTTTTTCCGAGTAAGGACACATTCAGCTGTTTAGAGGTGGACATATATTTGGGGGGGCACCCTTTAACCCACTGCAGTCTGCTCTCTGGTTCTTTAAAATTCATGTCTGTCATGTGCAAAATACACTCATCCCATGCCAACACCCCGTAAAGTCTCCACCCATTACAGCATCAACTCTAAATCCAAAATCTCAACTGAATCTCACCAGCTCAAAAGCCCCAAGTCTTATCTAAATTGTCTAAATCAGGTATAAGTGAAGTGTGTGTATGGTTCACCCTGGGGAAAATTCCTCTCCAACTGTGGACCTGTGAAACTAGACAATGCGTTGTCTCCTGTGGCTTCCTGCCCCCGCTCCACTCTGCACCTGTAGCTCCGCCCTCTGGGCCAGAGGCTCCGCCCCAGGAGTCACTTTTGCTTTCTCTTGCAGGGTAGCTCCATCACCCCATTTCCTGCCTGTAGGATCCCAGAATTCCACAGCCTTCCCGCATTTTGCCTGTCTGTCCTCTTCAGGCCAAGCCTGCAGTGTTCCTGCTGACACAACACCTTCATAAACCTCCTAGGTCTCCCATGTATGTCACAGGATCCACGCCATAGAGAGGAGTATTCTCACAGGTCTTTCCTGGACGACCCCTCTCTATACCTGGCTGCTGCTGAGATGGTTGAGGGGACCTGTGAGTCAGACATGTAACCTGTTTAGCTGAAGGTTGTGCAGTCACACCCTTGGCTTTCTCTGCAGAGTGTGCTTTCCTAACACTGAGTATCCACAGCAGGGTCTTCTGCAATCTGAATAGGCTGTGGCTCCAAGATCACTGTGCTAGTTCCTTTTTTGGCTCAACAGTCCCTTCCACAGTGTAATGTCTTTCCTTCTGCACTTCACTGTGGGTAGCCAGGAGATACCTATCACATCCCCTGGAAACCTACAGGTTCATCGTATACAAGCTCCACTTTTCACCAGTTCATCCAAGTTTTCTGCCCCATCTGATAGGGGTCACCTTTCCTCCTGTGTCCAGTAGTAGGTTCCCCTAAGTAGTAGGATTTCCTTTTAAGTCCTCACCTAAAGGAACAACTTAAATCCGTCTTCTACCAACAGTCTGTTCAAGGTGATCAAGGCTCTTTATGTTCCCTAAAATTCTCCAGCCTCTGTCCAGTACTCAACTTCAAAGCCTGTTCCACACTTTTAGGTATTTGTTATAGTAGCACCCCACTCCCAGAAACAAACTACAACAATCTACCATGCACAGGTGGTCGAAAACAACAGAAATTTATTTTCTCACTGTTCTGGAGGCCAGAATCCAAAATGAAGGCACTGGCAGGGCTGTACTTTTTCTGAAGGATTTAGAACTTTCTGGGCCTCTCCCAGCTTCTGGGAGATATTGGCATTCCTTGGCTTGTGGCCACAGCACTCTAATCTCTGCCCCCATCTTCACATGGCTTTCTGCGTGTCTCTCCTCTTCTGCCTCTTATGAGGACACTTGTCATTAGAATTAGGGCCCACCAAATAATCCAGGATGATCTCATCTTCAGATCCTTAATTACATTTGCAAAGACTCTATTTCCAAATATGGTCACTGTCACAGGTACCACGGATTTAGACATGAACTTATCTTTTGGGGGCCACCATTCAATGCCCTCCCCAAGTCACCCTGCAGTGGTTGGATGATGTTTTATAAAACTTCCACATCTTTTTGTTTTGTGTTTGTTGTTTTTTAAAAATGTGCACAGTGCACCAGCTGGGTATGGCTCAGCGGTTGAGCATTGACCTAGAATCTAGAAGATCGTGGTTCCATTCCCAGTCAAGGCACATGCCTGGGTTGTGGGGTCAATACCCAGTTGGGGGTGTGCAAGAGGCAGCTGACCAATGATGACTCTCTCATCATTGATGTCTCTCTCTCTCCCTTCCTCTCTCTGAAATTGATGAAGATATATTTATTTAAAAAAAAAAAAAGTGTGCCCGGTCGGGCGTGGCTCAGTGGTTGAGCGTTGACCTAGGATCCAGGCAATGGGGGTTCGATTCCCAGTGAGGGCACATGCCCGGGTTGCGGGCTCCATCCCCGGGTGAGGGCGGGCATGAGGTAGCTGATCAATGACTCTCTCATCGTTGATGTTTCTATTTCTCTCTCCCTCTCCTTTCCTCTCTCTGAAATCAATAAAGACATATTTAAAAAAAAAAAAGTGCAGTGTGCCCTGGCCAGGCAGCTCAGTTGGTTGGAGCATGGTCGCTTGCACCAAAAGGTTGGGGGTGGAATCTCAGTTGGGGTGCATACCTAGGTTGCGGGTTTCATCCCTGGTCAGGGTGAGTGCAGAAGGCAACCGATGGATGTTTCTCTCTTTGCCTTCCTCCCTTCCTCTTACTAAAATCAATAAACATACCCTTGGGTGGGGATTAAAAAAATGAGCAGTCGCCCTGGCCAGTTTGCTCTGTGCCTAGAGTGTCAGCCAGCAACGGAGGGCCCTGGGCTTGGCTCTGCCAAGGGCACATACCTCGGTGGCAGGCTCGACCCCGGCCCGGGTCGGTGCGCGCGGGAGGCAGCCAGTCATGTGTTTCTCTCACATTGGTGTGTTTTCTCTCTCTCTCCCCCTTCCACTCTCTGTGAAAAATCAATGGAAGAAATATCCTTGGATGGGGATTAAAAAAAAGTGCAGTGTTTTGTTGTGTACAGTGGTGCCTCGGTTTCGAATGGGATCCGTTCCGGAATACCGAGCTCTGAAACGTTCGAAAACCGAGGGGTCCACAGCTGACAGCTGGGCCTCGGGATCGTGCCCTCAGCGGAAGCCGTGTGCATGTGCGACTTCCGAGGCGTGTTCCAAACCCGAGCATTTCCTTCGGGGTTTACGGCGGTGGTAAACCAAAATGTTTGTCAACGGAGACGTTTGAAAACCGGGGTACCATTGTAATTTAATTTATTTGTAATTTTTAAATTAAGTATGATGAAATATTTTAGACACATGTAACTTCTTTTCACTTACTGTTACAATGTGAACATCTTTCTGTGACATTAATTTACAATATAATATTCCTTTACATGGTAACCTTATCATACTTAAACTAATCCTCCGTCACAGAATATTAAGGTTATTTCTATTTTGTTTTATTTTCTGGTATTACAAACTGCTGCAGTGAACAGTTTTGTAGCTGGATTGCTGTGTGTGTCTACAATTGTTGTTTCAAATAGGATTTTTGGGTCAAAGGGCATACACAATATAAGCTTTATCTATACCAGGATACCATTTTCCACCTCTCATATTGGGAGAAGTCCCCAAACCTGGATTTCTGGATGGGATTGGTGAAGCTATGGGGAACAGGCCAGTGAGAGTGTCTATCAGATCTGAAAGCACCTGCTCAGGCGATAGGTGTCACTGGAGGAAGGGGCTACATGCTGTACACACAGACATGGGAGACCTCTGGCGTGTGGAGTGTCTCAGACGCCACATTTTGTGTTAAAGGGGGAAAAACAAGAATCATTTTCATGTTTGTTCAGTGTTCATAAAGAAATTCCAGAGGATAATGGGAATCGGGTAACAGTGAGCCCCCACGGCATGTGGGTGGGGAGGGGACTGTCAGGAGGGGACTTCACCATAGACTCAGCATTGGAGTTAGGCGAATGTTCTCACAATATTTAACATATGTCTCTCAGATGTTTGCTGGGTGTCTCAGCTGCTTCTCTCCACGATGCCTGAGAGGGCTCAGTCCCTGTACCTGCCCGCTCCCTGCCTTAGAGTCTCACACAGACAACAGCCTTGCCACTTTGATATAAAACACTGTGAGTGAGCAGATGAGGTGGTGGACAGAGCCCAGAGCTGTTGCATGTGGGGCTGACAGGCCAGCGGATCAGAATTGTGGTTTTAGCAAATGCATCCTTACCTTGGGGAGTGCTGGTTGTTCATGGGGCTGGGCATAGGTCCATGCCTTCTGTTGTGATGCTGGCTTTCTGCACTTAGGTTCCAACTGGTTTTTATGCATCATATTCTACAGCACTTTGTAACTTGCATTGCTAATTAACGGTGTCCCTCCCCACCCCCTTACTCTATTTGATAGCCCATAAGACATTCCTTGGGCCTTTCAAAAGTGGGCTCTTTTTGTTGGCTCTGATAGGAGGTCAGTGTGGTTTGTTTAGGTGCTGAGAGGAGCACTGTCTGTGTCCTGGTGGCCTGATGGCAGCCACACTAGCGCTGCCTGCTTCTTCCCTCCACCCCAGCACTCCTGGATCCACCCCACAGAAAGAGCCAAGGCCAGGAGCCTACAGCAGAGTGGCTGGGAGGGTCCCTAACCCCTGCTGCACTGAGGGCCCTGCAGCCCTGTGGCTGAAGAGCACTGGCTTGCTCCCCACCAGCACCACCTGACCTTGCTGTGTCACATGCCTGGGTGGCCCTGGGAGGCCCCTGGAGGTGTCGTGGTTTGAGAGGACATCTGTTAGCAGTGCGCCATCTTCCCTAGTGTACTGGCCACTTTTTACAACCAGAAGTGCTGATGTGTGTGTGTCAGATGAGTTGTCAGCATTTTTGAGATCAGCATACAGGTTTTCTCCTTTATTGGTGAAGTAAAGCTACATCAGAGCCTTCTTGGGAAGCACGTCACCCTGAAACTGCAAGAATTTATTCCTTCCTTTCCCGTGGCAATGCCTGTGAGTCCAGGCCTGGGGTACAGGGATGAGACAGCTGCCCCTGCGGCCCAAACAAGTGTTTCTGGGTTAGAGATGCTGTCCTTGCTGGGAGGGAACTACAGAGAAGTCGACCTGACAGGAAACCTCTATAGGCTGCCCAGAGATGGGGTCCGCTGCTGCAGAGAGCGAGGCGGCATGGTGTGGCGGGGCAGCCGGTCTGCAGAAGGACCTGGCCTGTTTGTGGAGGCCCGCTGGCGTCTGTGTGCAGGATGCCTGGAGGCACAGGGGTGAGGGTGATGATGTCACCTACTGGGACACACTCCCAGGGGCCAGTGCTGTCCTGGAGTTGATAAATGTGGTGGCCAGGCCCAGGGTGGTGGTGGAGATGGGGGAAGAGGAAAGGCTTGAGAGATATGGGGGAGCAGAATGATGGGACCTCCCAACGGATGGGACATGGAAGTGGGACCCAGGACCCCCCAAGAACTCAGGCAGACACCTGGTAAAGGTGCTATTCTAGAACTGGGCTGCACAGAGGGAGCTGGATAGTAACCTTTGTGCCTCTTGGGCCTTCACCAGGACCCCCAGGAGCCCTGGCAGGCACCCTACCTGGCATGTGGTGGCCTGGGCTTGCTTGGTGACCACAGGCTTTCGGGAGCCACCCAGGGTGGCTGGTGTGGTCCAATTCATGCTGTCATCACCCTCCCGGTGGAAGAAGGGTCTCCTCTGCCCCTGCCCAGCAGCTTCCCTAGAGGCTGAGGCCAACACCGAGCTGCGGCTATGGGATGTCATATGTCACCCCTCACAGGATCATTTGAATCATCTGTCCACCAACCACTAGTGGACCCCAGCAGGGCTAGCTGCCACAGGGGTAGGGGATAGACTTGAAGCAGTGGGGAGCATGAAGCTGGGAGCAGGCAGGTCCTTGGGAGCAGCAGGACCATCCAAATGGCAGGTGGGGGAGACGGCAAGACCAAGCCTGTCAGGGTCTCCCAGGACTTGTGAAGAGGGGGTGCTTTGTCCTAGACAGAGAGCCTGGGAAGGAGGAGGGCCTGTGGTATTGGGGCTTGGCCCAGTTCCAGGGACCCCGAGGGTGTGAACTGCCTCCTGGAATTTGCAGAAAGCTTCCAGAGGGTTTGAGGTGTGAGTCCAAGGGGTGAGCTCCTGGCTCAAGTGACCTGATAGGGCCCTAGCTGGGCATGGGAAAGCCATGCTGGGTCAGACCACCTGCCTTCTTGAGGGCCCTGAAATGAAATCTAGGCAGAGAGGCCAGTAAAACCTGAGGACTGTAGGGAGGGCCGTAGCCTTCTGGATAACCAGCAGAACTGGATAACCTGCTGCCTTTTCTCCCCACTGCTCACATCTCTGGCCGACAGGCCCTTGCCCACCTCCCTGGCCTGGTGAAATCCCTCCTGCAGCTCTGTCTCCAGCCCCCTCCTCCCCACTCCAGCTGTCCCCACATTCTTCCATGTTGGCTGGACTCCTTTTCTCTTGCCTTCGGGCCTTTGCCCATGTGGTTCCTCTTCCTTTGCTGGCTAGCTGCAGCCTGTCTTCCCGTCCCTGCTTGGCTGCCCCTTCCTTCGGGAAGCCTACTCTGAGAAGGAACCCAGGAACGGGCTCCACACATCCTGTGGAGCCTTTCCAGGGGCTGTGTGGCTGTGCCCCTCTTCTGAGGCCACAGCAGGTTGGTCAGGGGTCTCCAGGCCAAGTGGTCTTCTCACTGGACCTTCCAGCTGCCACTGCTTCTCTGAGAGCCTCTTGGTTGCAGGTGGCTTCAGGTAACAGTAGTGGCTGCTCACAAGTGGGCAGCCTGACTTGAGGGGCATTTAAGAGCCTGAGACATTCCTTCTCTGAATGGTTGTCCTCATGGTTTTGAAAAGTTAGGAAAAGCTGCCTAACTGTGCCCAGTCCTCACATGTTACCCCATCTCCTGCTTCCTGCCTTCACCTTTCATTAGCTTGAAAGTGTGCTCTTACAGAATTCAACTGTATACAGTTTAAAATAGAACAAGCACTGATTTTTAAATATTTTTAAAATCCTCACCAGAGGGTATTTTTTCCATTGCTTTTCAAAAGAGAGTGAAAGGGAGAGAGAGAGAGATCGATGTGAGAGAGACATCGATTAGTTGCCTCCCGCATGTGCCCTGACCACATGCGCCCTGACCGGGACCAGGGATTGAGCCTGCAACTGGCTAGGGCTGGATGTATTTATTTAAGTATCTATTAGTTTTATTTGAGGTTTAATAAGGAAACTATTCAGTGACAGGCTGAAGTTAGGATTATCCAGAAGTAGCTGGTAAAAAAGTAATAGGGACTTAGGGATAAGAAATCACAAAATCCTGTTTTAATTTCTTACTTTACTGTTTACCCCAAGTTTGGCAACTGTTCTTTCCTGAGCTCTGCCCTTATCCTGGCCTGGCTATGTCTGGGGTGAGCTACTCAGCTGCCAGGGTAAGAGCCAGCATGGGGCTGCACCTGCTTCTTTGCCCATCAACCTGCACCTGTGGGTGCTGCTAACTTCACCCCCCATGCCATCATCATATCTTCCACCCCAGCCCTGACCTGACACATAGCAGGACTGCCTGCAGTTCTGGTGGGTACTTGAAGGAGGTAGCCTGGCTGGGCAGGGTGTGGGCCCCGAGAGGCGGGGAGGGGCTTTGGGGTGAGGATAGAGGAAGGATTGGGAGGTGGGCATGGAAGGAGACTGAGGCAGGCTGGCCACATCTCGTGGAGGCTCTGTCCTCCACAGCCCAGCATGGAGGAGAGGACCAGGGTAGAAAGGCAGCTGATGATGACGAAGGGATGAAGACCCAAGGTGTGGGCAAGGCAGCCTGATGCCCAGTGAGTAAGGGAGAGCAGACCTCACCCTGCCAGTGCAGACATTGTCCCCAGCAGGCAGGCAGTGACACACAGCCCACTCCTGTGGCTCAAGAGGCTGACCCCATCAGTGATAGGGGTGGGAGGGGACCCTGCAAAGGGATGTGCTGGGTCTTCGACCAGTGGTGGCAGTGGAGATGGTGACAGGTGGACAGACTGGAAGGCAGAGCTATCAGACCTGTGGGTCTGGCTGTCGGGTCGACTCCAGGGGATTGTTCTTTTTTTTTTTTAAATATATCTTTTATTGATTACAGAGAGAGGAAAGGAGAGGGAGAGAGAGATAGAAACATCAATGATGAGAGAGTCATTGATGGAGCCCGCAACCAGGGCATGTTCCCTGACCGGGAATCGAACCCGGATCTCCTGGATCCCAGGTCGAGGCTCAACTGCTGAGCTACCCCCGGCCGGGCTCCAGGGGATTGTCCTGAGGCTGGTAGGTGGTGTGGCAGCCACAGAGCATCCCAACATGTGAAGTGCTGAGTGGGAGAGGTAGAGGCTGGGGTGCAGGTTGGAGACCAGATGGACATGACATCTTAGGAGTCAGAGTATGGAGGGCATCTTCGGTCATAAGACAGGGTAAGGTGGCACAGGAGCATGTAGGTGGGGGAGGGTGCCAGTGGAGGGCAGGGGCAGAATCGCTTGGGGCATGGGAGGTGGGGACATGTATCGTGGTGATGACGGGCTAGTCTAGGGTCCTGGGGCATGGCCGCAGGCAGGCCTGCAGCCCTGCCCTGGTGGGATCCACCTTCCCTCCTCGCCCAGGGTGCTGGGTGGCCCAGACCAATGGGTATCTTCTGCAGGGAGTGACTAGCGGTGGCGTCGAGGCCAGGGAAGCCACGTGCAGGAGCGCCCAGAGGGCCCTCTGAGGGCCTGTGGCGTGTGCCAGGGTTGCGCGTGTGGGCCTAGCGATTCTGCTGGAGTTGGTAGGGCCGGGCCCGGGGAGCTGGGGGGCTGGAAGGGTGGGGGCAATGCACGGCTGGGAGCATGCGCCCGCCCGCCCCGCCGGCTTCGATCAGCTGAGGCCCCGCCCCGGTCGGCAAGCCCCGCCCCGCGCCTCCCGACTCCGCCCCCGGCTGCGGCTCTGGCCTGGGCGGTGCGGTGCGGGGCTGGACTCCGCGCCGCCGGAGACATGGACCCCTCGCGAGCCATCCAGCACGAGATCAGCTCCCTCAAAGGTGCGGGCCGGGGACGGGGCCACGCTGGGCCGGGCAGTGCCCTCTGGCTGGGCGCAGCCCCCCGGCAGCCGTCCCGGGAAAGCGGGGACGCGGAGCTGCAGCCTCGGAGACCTGCCCCCGGCCCGCCGCGGCACCGCGGGGCGTGGGGTCGCCCGGGACTGGCGGGCAGCGCCGCCCGCAGCCTCGCAGCCGGCGGCGGGGCGGGGCGGGGCGGGGCGGGGCGAGGTGGGAGCGGCTCGGCGCCGCGCGGCCCCTTCCCCCTCCGGCTCGGCGGAGCACCGGGTCCCGCCGGCCACCCGCCGCCGGTGTCCGAGCGGGGGCGTGGGCGGGCTGGGCCTGGGGATCACGGCCCGGGCGCGCCCACACTGCGGCTTTGTTCAGGGGTGGGGAGCCTGGGGCTGCCCGAGGGCCGGGGCTGTTGCTCTGGAAACCTGGAGGGTCCTGGGGTGGGGGGCCGCCCTGCCCGCGCGCCCCGGCCCGGCCTGTGCTGAATCAGCTCCTGCGGCTGCTGGTCCGCAGGGTGGGGGCGGGGCAGAGGGGCATTCTTCCAGCCCAACCACCGGGGTGGGGGGCGGGGATGGGGTGGTGCCCCTACCCTGGCCCTGAGGGGCGTGGCAGGCCCAGAACTTCTTGCTCCGGGCTGCTCAGAGCTCCTCCCCTCCCCTCCCCACTCCTGGGCTAGAGGGAGGGAGGAGGGAGGGAGATTCCCCACCGTGCTCCGCCCCCTTCGTTCCGAGCCCCCAGCTTCTGCCTCCTCCGGCTGGAGATGGCACAGGTGTGGCAGCGCTAAGTGGGCTGGCGACATACCCTTGCAGGTCTGTGTAGTAAGAGGAGACCCTAGGTCCACGTGTTTGCGGGGCCTTGGATGTGGCTTGGAATCATTTTGGGAAGGGGGGCATGAGTTGGTTTGGTGGGGTGCTTAGGAATTCGGGGGGTTAGGTCGGGGAATCATACCAGGAAGATAGCAGGGATGTGTGGGGTGGCTGTGGAGGAGAGGAGGTCATGGGGCTGCGGGATGGGCAGGGGGGACCACCGGAGGTCTATGTGGGAGGATTAGGACTAAGGGACAGGCCAGGAGAGTGGGCTTTCTTTGGGTACAGGGCTGGGCCACTGGCCTGACACACAGCTGGGGTAGGCTCCAGAAGCCAAAGCCCTAGTGGCAGGAGGGTCTGCAGGCGCTGCCCACTCCTGACCATGCGTGCTCCTTCCTTGAGCCCCAGCCCCACCCTCCGGGAGCTGGTCCTCATGAGGCTGGCACCCTTCCTGCCTGGCTGGTTGCTGAGTGGGCAAGGTGGTGGGGCGAGAGCGGCCGCGGGGAGCTGGCAGGCAGGGCCGTGGGAACACTTGGATGTGCCTTCAGAGTTTCCACCGCCGCGTCTGCCACGACTCTTCTCTCCTGTGTGTGTGTGTGTGTGTGTGTGTGTGTTCGCCCGCGCAGTGTTTGCTGCAGGCTCTGTGGTGCCATAGCAACGGCTGCATAAGCCTGCCCCACGTGCTGCCTCTTGGCTGCTGCAGCCGCTGGCGCCTCCCACCTCAGCACCCCCACCCCGCCCTATTTATAATCAGTTCCCGGGTTGCAGAGCTTGGTGGGAATGGGTGTGTCCGCTTGCGGGATGGGGGAGGGTGCAGATCCGGGTGTGGGTCTGTGTGGGTGGAAGCAGCGCAGCCCTGGCGAGTGGAGTACTGGATTGGATGTGGGTGGCACAGGATATCCATGGTTGAGATCAGGCATGGGGTCTGGAGGTGACTGATGGGGGTCACCAGGGCCTCACGTGGAGTCTGCCACCCCTTCCCCCACCCCGTGGTTGGTCCCCCTTTCACTTGGACCCCTGACCCTCTCTGCTAGTGTGTACTCCTCTGGCCAGCATCTCTCCAGTTAGCTCACAGGCAGGCACTCAGGGTGGGGTGTCTGCATGGTGCCAGGGGCCCCGGGCTTGGGGTGGCAGGGACTTGGTGACTTTGATTTCCTGTGGCTGCTGAAAGTTTCTGGCCTCCCAACAGCTCGCCTGGGGGCGGGGAATGGATAGAGGCCCCACTCAGAGCCCCCCACCCTGCTCCCAGGGGACTCCATGTTCCTGGGTTGCCTTTGATCTGGCCTGGGAAGTTTTAAATAGGGCAGCCATTGTCCCAGACCTGGCATTGGAGGTGGGGACTGCTTGATGGACAGCAGCCAATGGCACCCACAGCCCTCTTGTCCATGTGCTGTAGCAGCTGCCCCTGCAGTTCCCCTCAGCCCTCTGCTCCCAGAACGGCAGTCCTCCCCTCAGACCTTCAGTCCCCCCAGTCCTAGTCCTCCCGCAGGCCTCAGGTACCCCAGGCCCAGATGGCCCCAGAACCCCTCTTTAGATCCTTGTGAGCCCATGAAACCCTGAGACCACAACCTTGTGGTCTGAGGTCCCTCCTGCCCTCTGCTCCCCACTTCCCTCTGCCCACCTTTGAAATTCTCGGTCCATCGCTACTCCTGTCCCCCTCCCCCTAGTCTGAGGAACCTTGAGGGAAGTGTTTAGAAACTAATGTAATTTCTGATGTTGGAGCTGAGTGGACTGGGAGGGGAGGGAAGAGGGGCTGCCGTGGTGGTGGCTGCTACTTCGAGGTATTCCCCACTCTTCCAGGGGCCCTGTGGCTGTGGGTGGGAGGGGCCCACTATGCTGCTGAGTCAGAGGGGGCCGGCCTGGGCGGCCTGGAGGGAGGGGAGGCGGGAGGCTCGCACAGGCGGTGGGCAGGCCAAGTGCCGGCAGGAATCAGGAATCGCAGGAGCCAGGCGCCAGAGCCTCAAGTCCGGAGCTCAGGCCCCTGAACTCAGCACAGAGGCCTGCCTGCCTGCTTGCCACAGGCCCCTGTTGCTCCCATTGCTGAAGAGCTTTGTTGGCCTCCTCCTGGTGCCCTACCCGTGCCCTGGACTTACCACTCGGCAGCCATGGTGGCAGGCATGCTCATGCCCCTGGAGCAGCTGAGGGCCATTTACGAGGTGCTCTTCCGGGAGGGGGTGATGGTGGCCAAGAAGGACCCGCGGCCCCGCAGCCTGCACCCCCACGTGCCCAGCGTCACCAACCTGCAGGTCATGCGTGCCATGGCCTCCCTGCGGGCACGAGGCCTGGTGCGGGAGACCTTCACCTGGCGCCACTTTTACTGGTACCTCACCAACGAGGGCGTGGCCCACCTGCGCCAGTACCTGCACCTGCCTCCGGAAATCGTGCCTGCCTCTCTGCAGCGTGTGCGCCGTCCTGTTGCCATGGTGATTCCAGGGCGCCACACCCACCACATGCAGGCCATGCAGGGTACCTTGGGCTGCCGGCCCAAGCGGGGACACCTGCCAGCTGAGGACCCTGTCCATGAGGAGCGGAGGGTCTACCGCCGAAAGGAGCCTGGGGAGGGGGCCCCTGAGCCCCCTGTTGTGCCTGCCACCACTTCTGGGACCCTGGCGAGGCCTGGCCCGGAGCCTGCCCCAGCCACAGGTCAGCTGCATCCTGGCCCCAGTCATGGGGAATGGGAGGGGGTGCTGTGGCCTAGGCCTGGTGAGTGGGCTGGGGGTGGGAGTAGCACATGAGGGGGCCTTGCTCACACCAGCAGGTGGTGTGCTCTCTGCCTGAAGGTGTTGGGTGCCATGGTATTGGACTATGTGGCTCCTCCTCCTGGCTTGAAGACCTGGGGTGGTTAGGCCAAGGAGGAGCACATGGACCCCTGCCAGCTCATCCCCAGGCACACCCTGGGGATAGAAGTGGTGCTTGTGGCCCTGGACTGGCAGGACCAGCTGTTAGCACAGCATTGCCCCTCTCCCTAATGCTTCCCTTACCCAGTGTCCTGTCTGCCCCTAGGCCCTCTTGTACCAGGAGGAGGAGTTCAAAGGAAATGCTGGGATGGATGAGGTGTAGTTGCTGTCCAGCAGTGTGGCTGGGCAACCTACCTGACCTTTCTGAACCTTGCTTCTGTCCAGTGTGGGTGACCTCTGCCCACGTGGTTTTGTGGCTCAGATGTAGTATTGTGACTGGGTCCTCAGCTGGCTTGGGGTTGGCGATGGCCTAGGGGGCAGCCCTGGGTCGGGGAGACGAGCAGACCCCAGGTAGGAGCACACTGGCAGGCCAGAGGCCAGGGCATGGCGGGCGCTGGACCCAGCCCAAGGTCTAGGCAGATCTTTTTTGGTGGGAGCTGGATCTCAGAGGATGGGACAGGTCCTGTTGTCCCAGGGGTTGCCAGCAACCCCTCACTGTGGCCCTTCTCTGTAACATACTTCTGTCCCGAAGCACCTGTGCTGACAGGACCCAGGTGGGTAGATGACATGTGTCCTATGCAGCTTTTGGCTCGCCCATGCACTCAGTGGCCTTGGTGCTGACTTGGGGTGGCCCAGGGCCCCCAGTATAAGGCATACTCAGCCCTGGCTTCCCTCTTTGTGTCTTGACACCTGGGGAGGAACTTGATATTTGAGGGGCTGGGAAGGGGGCATGGAATGTGGCTGGCCCAGTTGCAGGAATTTGCCAGGTGAATGGGGGTCATGGAATCCAGGTACTGGCCCATGGTGCTGAGCAAGAGCCCCATTACTGGCCTTGTCTGGATTGGACCCACTAAGGCTGTGTCATGGAGGCCCCTCTGGGCGGATTGGTGGGATTGTGAGGTACAGGGGCCGCCTCTGGATCTCCCATGGCCTCTCCAGCTCCTGTCAATGGGGCAACAGTGTTTCCTATAAGGAGATGAAGGCGCTGGGCGGCCTTCCCCCTCACCGCACCCCTGTGCCCTCAGTGGTTTGCAGACCAGCCCTCTCCCTCTTCTCGGGTCCTGGTGTGGTGATCTCAGGCCCTTCCTTCCTTTTTTCTCCTTCCTTCCAGGTTGGACTGCTGGGCTGCCTGGCAGGCATTTGGCAGCAGGGCCAGGAGGGGGACTGGGTGTGGCCACAGTGGGCAGGGAGAGGGTACCCCCAGCCCCGATGGAGGTGACTCAGCCTTCCCTTCTTTGCTGTAGCCGCAGCCGAGCCGCCAGTGGTGGCAGCTCAGAGTTTCCAACAGGAAATGAGCTCCAGCCCCGGGCTGAGTCAGGGCCCCGGGTGTGGGCTCCCTCCTTCCCCTGCGTCCCTTAGGGCCGGCCCGGGTCCGGAGGGCCACTCTGTGTGGTGTGGTGCTTCCTCGTCAGTCATTTGCAGGGGTCGTGACGGGTCCACACTTGGGCTGAGGCAGTTTTGGTGACTCTTGGAACATCTACTTCTCACAACTTTAAGGATGGCCAAGTAATGAGCCCCAGTATCCCTTCCCCACCGCATCGCCCCTCTCAAGTTGGCAGAAGGGTGAGGTCAGGAGCCTGTGGAGCCAACTGCACTGTTCCCCAGAATGACCTCCGTCAGATGGACTGCCCGGGGGGCCATGGACAGTGCAGGGCAGTCACACATGCTCCCAGCCTGTGCCCTGGTGGTTTGCTCCTCAGTGTGGGAAGGTGTCTACCAACTCTGTCACCCACATACCAGCCAGACCCAGACTGAGCCCCTGGCCCAGGGAACCCCCACCATCTGGGGATGAACCGGATGAGGGGGGAGCTTTAGGAGCAGTCAGGGAGGGCCCCTCTGAGGAGGTGCCCTGAGCTGAGTCCTCACCCATGAGGAGGAACCTGCTTGGCCAAGAGCAGCGTAGCACAGGGAAGGAGAGAGGGAGGCCTGGTGGCAGCCAGGCAAGGATGTGGGATGGCTCCGAGTTTGGGTTTGCTTTGTGTGGGGAATAGGTTTTTATGTATGAATTTCATTTACATTGCAAAGCAACACTTTTGCCTGGCTCCAAAATCTATATGAACCCATTCGTTTATAGAGAAATGGTGCCATCTGAGCAGTGGGCACATGTGCGTGTTACCTGCTGTGCACCTCACCTTCCCACAGCCTCATCCTTAGGGGACTCGTGTCAGCACACAGAGCTGCCTTGCTCTTTTGTGTGCCTGAGTAGGGCCTGGTGTGGCTGCCAGACATTAGGGTCTAGTCCTAGCTGTGCCTCTGGGTCATGTGTGTACTGCAGGAAACCTGTAGATACAGGGGTTATGGCAGAACTAGGGTTGCCTTTTACCTGGTCCTGCAGTGGCTGGGTGGGAAGGGCAATGAGTGGAGGAGGACCACAGAGGCAGGGACACGGGTGTCACATTTGCCCAGCTGGTCTTCGGAGATGTGTGGAGGAAGGATCGGCTTTGGGAGCTGAGGGAATGAGGGTGCTGAAGAAGTCCAGGGTAGGGGGCTGTGGAGAGGAGGGGAGGGGGGTGGGCTGGGCCGTGCAGGACAGCACACTGGTGGTCTCTGGGAGCTATGCCTGAGGGCTCAGAGGGCTCGGAATGGGCAGGTTGGCCCACTGCACCACCCAGGCTGGTCTGACTCCGTCAGCGGGCTTCAGCTGTGCTCCCCTCTGACTAAGGGGTGGCTGTGAGGAGGAGCCAGGGCTCCCAGAGCTGGGTGGGGAGCCCTTCCTCTGCCTTCCACCCCTTCTTTCCTTCCTGCCTCCCTTCCTTTCCTCTCTGCCGGCTCCCAGAGGCCTGGCCTGTGCTCAGCTGCCATGGACAGGTACAGCATGGAGGAGCTGATTCAGCTGGGCCAAGGTAGGGTAGGGCCTGGCAGGACCGCAGGCATGCAGGGTAAGGGGGACCCAGGTCTCCAACTGGGCTGGGCTCTCCCAGACAGCTTGTGGCTGGGGCCCTGAGGGGCTGGAACTCGAGGGTGCAGGATGAGCACAGCCTCTGCTCAGAACTGCCCACGGAGGGTCTGGTGTGGAATAGAGGTGTCTGGCCCTATCGCAGGTCTCTGTGGAGTGGTAGAGGGCTTCCCACTGCCCTTGAGGAGCTGGTGCCAGCCCCCTAACCCCCCCACGGCTTCCTCTGAGGTTCCCCAGTCAACAGAGCTGGCCGCTGCAGGCCAGTTCCCTTCAGAATGAGTTTCTGAAGCATTGGGTGGGTCTCCCTGCATGGACCAGGCTGCTCCTAGCCCAGTGGTCACAGGACCAGTGTGGTCTGCTGTGTGTTGCTGCAGGCTGGCCAGGCACGCCAGAGGGGACTCCTGGGCTCAACTCACAGCCTGTGTGCCATAGGCCAGCTCCTCACCCTTTCTGTCCTTGGCTTCTCATCCGTCTGATGCTGTAATAGCACAGGGCTCACTTCATAGGGTTCTGTGAGGGTTAAATAGGATTGCGCTTGACAAGGAGGTGGCCTCTCTTGACAAGGAGTGCCACAGAGGCCATATAAACCTGTGTCTTGTCCTCAACCCTCTCTGTCTGCTGGGGCATGGGGGGAGAGGGCCAGGATTGTGACCCCCATATCCTGTTTTGTGGGCACACTGAGGTCCAGGTCAGTCCAGGATGTGGCGTGGGCCTGCCTGCTGACGAGGACCTCCAGCCCCAGGCCTTCCACAGACCAAAGCAGCTGGGGTTCCTGGGGTGGGGCCAGGGAGTGGCGGACACCAGGAGTGGCCTGGGGCAGGGAGGCACAGCCCCTTGATGGGGGAACTCTTCACATCCGCCTGCAGGGTACTGCCGACGATGGGCTGCCCTGGCCTCTGGCTGGCAGCATGGCCTTAGGGAGGCTGTCTGTCGCTTGGGGGCAGGTGCTGTGACTTGTGCAGGGGTGCCCTTGCCTGTGTGGCCTTTTCCAAGTGCACTCCCACTATTGCTCAGGTTGGGTTGTGTGTGCTCGCTCAATAGGGCCAGTGCTAGGCCAGGAGCCTTCTTACTAGAACTGCTATGGGAGCCTGGGGGTGATGCTGGTGGGCACCACCCAGTTGGATTGGACTGTGATGGCTGTGGGCCCCAGTGCCCTCGCTCTGCACACGTCATGTTCTAAGTCTGGACAGATGACAGGCCTTGCTTGTCCTCAGATATTTATATCTCTCGGGCCCCCTGCCCACCCTTCCCCTCCCCCATGGACACAGACGCTGCTGCTGACAGCGCACGCCTGTGCCCTCCTCCCTCCCGACACCACCACTGCCCGCTCTCTGCAGCCTCTGAGGGGGCCTGTGACCCTCCCACACCCCACACCCACTCCTGTCTGCCCCAAGGGCTCCTGCTGCTGTCCCCAATGAAGGTCGTGCCAGGTAGGTGAGAGCCTAGCTGGGGCGGGGGGCCAGTGCCAGGGCTCTGTCCTGTTTCCCTGCACACAGTCTGCCATCTCAGGCCATCCCCCGCCCCCATCCTTCCAGCCCTGTTTGCTGTCCCACGTGGGGGGCCTTGGGACTCTGTGGGGCACTTGTCTTTGAGTGTCGTTGGGTCATCTGTAAGCCTGGGGCCAGTGAGGGCTGGGGCACTGGCATGCATCCCCTTTGGTGCCTGGCAGCTGTCACCAGAGGGCACCCTTGGAGGCAAAATGGAGTACTTGGGCACCTGGGTCACCCTCCTGGTGGGGGTGGGGGTGGGGACCCATGCTGAGGCCACCTAGGCTGTGCTGGGGGTGCCTCATCTTGGCCGAGAGTCACCCATGCATCGCTACAGGCCCCTCCTCCCAGCGGGTGTGGCTGTGGGTAGGCAGGGGTTAAGGCTCCTGCTAACCTTGAGCGTGATAGCTGTGCGCAGGGACAGCTGAGCTGGGCTGGGCACAGCCTCGGGTGGGGAACGCTGCCCAGTGACTGGGAGGGAGGAGGGGAGGGGAGGGGAGGAGGAGACGGTGGGAGCACACTTGGTGCAGGGACAGGACTAGTCTCAGCCAGGCAGACAGTGCTGTAGGGCGTTCCTGCAGGCAGGGCGGTCCCTGGTCCCTGCACCCCCTGGCCCGCCCTCACGCAGGGAACGGAGGGGGCTGCTGGCCTCTCGCAGCCTTCGGAAGGGCAGCTCTGCTGCTCTGCCTACAGCCTTGAGGCCCCAGAGCCATGGAGCCCTCAGGCAGCCTGTTTCCCTCCCTGGTGGTGGTGGGTCATGTCATCACCCTGGCCGCCGTGTGGCAGTGGCGTAGGGGGCGCCGGCGGGCACACGATGAGCAAGGTAAAGGTAAGCCGCTGGCTGCTACTGGCTATCCCTGGGCCGCTGTCACCGGCCACCGCCCTAGCCAAAGGGGGCCGGAGGCGGGGCGGGGGCCGTGGGCCACCTCCCTTTCACCCCTGCATTTCCTTGTTCCCTCCCCTTCCTGTCCCTGAGCTAAGCAGCAGCACGTGGTAGTCAGAAAGCAGTCAGTAGCTTGCCTCCCACCCTGCACAGGAGACCCTGCCCGCCTCCCTGGGTGAGACACGTGGAGAGAGACGAGCTGGGCTCTTGAATGGGGGGGGGGGGAGACATGGGCAATGCAGGAGCACCCCCTCGGAGGGAGGCCCCTCCCAGCTTCTAGGGACACAGTGAGCACAGGTAACTGTCAACACAGAAACCAAGGTGCAGGCTTCCTGGGACAGGTTTTGGGAAAGGTTCCTGCCCAGGACTGAGGTCCCGCCCACTGTGAGAAGTTGAGCTGCAGAGTTGAGGCAGGTGCCTGACACCTCTGCCAGTGCCCAGGACGGACTCGGGGCGGGCAGCCAGGCTGCACTCTGCCCTCCCCCTGCTCAAAGTCACCCACTCTGGGCTACAGCCGTTGGCAACCATGCCCAGCACAGCACTACTCAACATAGGAAGGGGCAGGGCGGGGCCTGCCTCCACTCTAGCAAATGGAGGGGGGGTGCACAGGGCTGTGGGGATTGGGCTTCCGGCCAGGGGACTGCCCCAATAGGGGTTTGGAAGTTGTGCTCAAGATTGCGCCCAGCACACCCTGGGGTGCAGGGGCTCATCCTCCGTGGGGGTGACCAGGATGCCTCCTGGGAGGCCTGCTCTGCCACACCCTGGATGTCAGACCCACTGGGCCTGAGGTCTGAGTCAGGTCTGGGTTTCTAGGCGTGGCTTGGGGGGCTGGGGAGTGGCTGGTGACTCAGCTGTGGTCAGTAAAATTCGTAGGCCAGGGTTTCTCCCCCTTGGAATTGGCCCTCTCTCCCTCCCTCAGCCCACTCTTGTCCCCTGTCCCCGAGTGGGGAAAGGGCTCCTCTTCGGCCACTATGGCTGCTCCCTGTCTCCACTGCCCCGTAGTGCCCTGGGCTTTGGTGTCTTTGTCCTGTTCTGGGCTGTTCTCAGCCACCTACTCCCTCCCCCCACTCCCCAGCCTCTCTGGCGCATCCTGCTGGGAGCCTCCTCCAGGGGTTTCCCGTCTCCTGGGCGTTCCCCTGGGCAGCCCCTGAGTTCCCAGGCCCCTTTGCCGGCGTGGGCTGCCTTCCCTGCCCCCAGGCCTCCAGGGTTAGGGTCCTCCTCCCAAGTGGGGGCGCGGCTTCCGGTCCTGCACTGGGCGGGGCACCCCACCAGGGGCAGGTTCCTCGGGCCTGGCCGCCGGCCCGCTGCGGCAGCGGGGGAGGGTGTGGAGCTGCGCCCGGCGCGCGGTGGCCTGGGGAGCAGAGGCGCTGCGGCGGGGCCTGCGCGGCGGCCACCCCAGGGTGCCTGGGCGCATGGCTGCGGCGGGCGCGCGGGGCGCGGGCGGCGCCCTCGCCGCGCAGGAGGTCCTGTTGGAACGGTTGTGCTGGCTGGACGGGGGTTGCGAGCGCGTCCGCAGGGGCTACCTCTACCGGCAACTGTGCTGCGTAGGTGGGTGCAGCTATGAGGGTTGGTGGCCAAGGAGGGGGCACCAGTCTCCCCGAGAACGGCTGCCCGGCGTGGGGAAGGGGTGGTGCCCATCTCAGGTGCAGCCCCGCCCCTGCGCTCTGTTCCGGAAACACCTGGGAGGAAGGCGGGGTGACGTCCCCTGGGCCCCGTTGGTTCCTTCTCAGGAGTGGGGGTAGGTGGGCGGGGACAGGCTGCGGGGCTCTGGCCTTGGATTCTGGACCCCGGGCAGTTGGCAGTCTGGGGCAGTTGGCAAACTGGACGAGGGAGGAGGGAAGGAGGCGCAGAGGGCGGGGCTCTGGGCCTGCTTGGCTTTCAGGCTCTCCGCTTGTCTACGGGCTTCCTCTCCCAGACACATCTTCACTAGCTGTGAGACCTCTAGCTTTAGTTCCCACATCTGTAAAAGGGGTGATGATGCTCTGCAGAGGGCCTTGGGCAGCTCTGGGGGATACTGGGCTGGTGCCAGAGAGTCAGCTGCCCTTGGATAGTTCAGGGGTCAGGCACATGTGTGGGAGCCAGTGCTGGGCAATGTGTCCTGGGGGTTGGTTGAACTTGCAGCCAGTGGCCTAAGGGGGGGGTGGGCACACAGGGGCTGGGCCAGACTGGGAAGGGATGTCTGTAGCTTTGGGCTTCTGAACAGGATGGATTGGGGAGGGAGCAGCTACAGTCAGGGGCAGGGCAGTGGGCAGGGCTAGGAGGGAGGGCCTATGGAGGAAGGGAGAGGATGAGTTCTGAGACCCCAGGGCTCAGAGGAGGGGGACCTCCAGGGGGATGGCTGTACCACTCGCCCCCCCCCCCCCCACACCTGTGGAGGCCCCTCAGTGGCAGAGAGAAGGCTGGGGAAGAGGTTGGGGTGGGGCTCAACACCAGTCTTGGATGTCAGGCCCTGACTCCTCTGGGTTCCAGCTTCTGAAGTTCCTGATCTCCCTCTTGACCCATTCCCAGGGGCCTCTGGTATCTGTTTCCTAACCAAAATGACCCCCTATCTCTGCAGACAGGGTTCTGCCTTCCTGTTACTGCTGGACTAACCCAGGTCATGCAGGTGCTAAGTACAAGTTCCTGAACTCTAGACTGCTGCTAGGTCAAGGGGTCCTCTAAAGAGGCTCCAAACCTGGGGAGAGGGCAGGTGGGTGTGTTGGGGGCTCTGAGTTCTGGGTGTGTCCTGTACTGGGAGCAGTGACCAGTGGGGTCAGATTTGGGATTTTCTTTGGCCTCTCTCAGGAGGGTGAAGAGCTGATGTTGGTGGGGTTGTGGGGGCGACTGAGTGGCCAAGCATCTCCAGGTGAGGGTGTGGAGGAGGTGTATCTGCATGTGTTGTGGTGCAAAGGGGCCTCCCCACCTTTAAGGAACCCACTAAGACATGGAGGAGAGGTGGGTGCATAGCCAGCTCCTCCAGTCTTGGGCCCCACCCCACAGGGTTTGTGCGCCCTCCTGTGGCCACAGAGGGGCAGCAGGGATGGGGTGGGGTGAGCTGTTCCCGGAATTGGGCCCTGAATGCTGGGGGGGAGGGGGGGTGGCCCACAGCTGGGTCACATAAAGCCAGATGCTCTAACTGGAAAATTCTTGTGGTCTGGGCCCTGCATTCTTTCCTTTGGTGGTCTGCTAGTGCCCAGTGCTGGCTGTAGGCAGCTCCTTGGGCCCTTGCACCCTTTGCCCTGTCTTCCACCTTTACAATCCTTAATAGCTGCTATCTGTGAGCCTTGCCTATTGCAAACAGCCCCACCCATCCTGCGCCCACTGCCCCAGAGCAGCTTCCTTTCTAGTGAGTCACCATGCACTGGGCGGGGGTGGGGGGGTGGGCCCCCTCCCCAGCCCTGACTCACTGGCGGGGCCCCACCTGAGTGCTCCCCGCTGCCCCCAGCCCCCTCCCCCCAACTGAGGCAGAGTTCCTGCTGCTCGGGCTGGGCTGTCCTGCCTGGTGAGTCAACACTCAGCTATGAGCTGCTCCTGCCCTCCGTGTGCTCTGCCTGCAGAGGGGCACTGCTCTGGGATGTGCCTGGTGGGCAGCTCGGTAAAGGCCAGGCCTGCACAGAACCAGAGTGCCCAGACAGGGCAGAGTAGAGCCCAGCAGGGGGCTGGGAACATGGCAGGGCATGTGGGTGTATGAAGAAGTGTGATTTAAGGGGCTGTAAGATAAGGATGGGCCGTTGGTTCTCCCCAGGCCAGGTGTCACTCAGTTTGGGGAGTCCCTCCAGAAGGTAGGGTGGGCAGGCTGAGGGCAGCGGGCCTGAAGCCTGTTGTGCTCTCTGAAGTGAGGCCTGGACTGGGGTACCCTGGGTCCAGCCATACTCAGGCCCCACTCCCTGTGCTGGGGGTGTCCTTTGGGGTTGCCATGGGGATGCAATCAGTATGCAGTGAAATGCCAGGTCCCTTCACACCGTCCCCCACTAGGGCTGCTGCGGGCAGGGTGGGTGAGGAAACCCCTTGGCTTCCTGTTTCTGTCGGCAGAGGGTGGGGCTGTGGGGGAGGGGTTGTCTTCTTCCTGCCGGGACACTCCCTCTGGGGGGTGGGCAGGGTGGGGTGGGGCTCTTGGGGCGGGGACTGGTGCTGGGGAGTACTGTGGGCAGGGAGTGGCCAAACCAACTCACTGGGAGCTGAACTCGCTGCTGAGCTTGTGAGCCGTATGCTCAACCAGCTGTAGCCGCCTGTGTGCACAAAGGGCTTCAGAGCACAGCACCCGGGGGCCAGGGACCAAGTGCCGAGGGGCGGGAGTGGCACCATGTCTCAGCACCGGCTCCGCATGCCAGAGCCTCAGGGCCTGGGTAACAAGAGAACCAGCTCGGAGGACAATCTCTACCTGGCCGTCCTCAGGGCCTCGGAGGGCAAGAAAGGTAGTGGGCACCCCCCCTGGGCAGGGCAGGCTAAGTTTGGAAGGGCCCACTTCCTGTGGCAGGAAGCCTGGCTCTGGGTGGGGTTGGGACCCAGGCTCTGAGGGTCTGAATTTGGGGGAGAGACTCAGACAGGGGCTGGAGCCTTGGGTAGTGTGCTGTCCTGGCCCAGGTGCAGAGCTGCCCAGCAGGGAAAGGGCTAGCCCATGTTGGGAAGGCTGGCAGTGGCCTCTGGGCCTTGGGTGTAGGGCCATAGTGGGTAGGGGGCTCTCTGTGCCCTGGAGAAGGTCCATTACTCTGTTGGGAGGACGAGGCTCCCCCTTGCCACCCTCCTGACCAGGTCTGGGTCCTGGCGGGGGACCTCTTATGCTTAGGTCTCCAGGAGGCACGTGTGCGAATGGGGCAGGCTGGGACTTGTGTGCTCTGGGCTCTGGGCGCGGCTCTGGACCCTCCCATCTCCAGAGGGAGACAATAGGGGGATTGAACAGCTGGCACCTTGTTTTCCTCGTGCTCTCCCTCCTTGGACGGGGCTGGCTGGGCCTGGGTACCTTGGTCTGTGTGAGTCTGGTGGGGGGTGCTAGGTCTCTGTGATTTTGAGGCCCTGTTCAGGTGCCAGCTACTATATCTGCACGGTGGTCACCTCCTGGGGGTTCTGGAGGCTTCTCCCAGGCCTCAGGTAACCTGGCCTTGTCTCTTCCAGACGAGCGGGACCGTGTGCAGAAGAAAACCTTCACCAAGTGGGTCAACAAGCACCTCATCAAGGTGGGTGCCTGTGTATGGGACTGAAGAGACCCAGTGGAAGTGAAAGAGGGTGCCCCTGGCCTTCCAGGCAAAACAAGAGCTGCCTGCCCCTGCCCAAAGTTGCCCCTCCCCTGCCCGCAGGGTCCTGAAGGCCTGGGAGCTCACCTTTCATCTCAAACCTATGATTTTCTGTCTTTCTCTGCTTCCTCCTGTCTCCTCCTCTTCCTTCTTCTCCGGGACTCTCCTGGTTTCTCCTCATCTGCCCTGTAGCACTGGAGGGCAGAGGTAGGTGCCTCTTTGAGCCCTGGGGCATATTCTCTGGGCCCCCTGCCTCTTACCCTTTGTAGTCAATACCCCCCCCCCCCACCAGGGCCTGTTGTTGGCTCTTGGGAATGTGTGGCCAGCCCAGCCTTTCTGTCCCTGCAGGCCCAGAGGCACATCAGTGATCTGTATGAAGACCTCCGTGATGGCCACAACCTCATCTCCCTGCTGGAGGTGCTATCCGGGGACAGCCTGGTACGTGTGCCCACCAGCCCCCTGTGGCCCTGCCTGCCTCACCTGGACACCCTGCCTGCCTTCCCTCCTTGGGGCCTTTCCCACAGGCCCATTCTGCCTGGCCTGGCCTTGTGCCTCACAGGGCCTCTGGTGCAGTGTCCGGCCAGCCTGGGAGTGGCCCTGACCCCACACTGTGGGCGCATGGCCCTGCTGCTCTCCTCATGGGAAACCCTGATACAGTAATCTCATGCTCTACTCTGCTTTGGTTTCTCTGCTGCTTGGACTCTGAACCTTGACCTCTGCCCTTTACCCTTTGCCCTGCTCTGGCTGGGCAGCAAAGAGAGCGGGACATAATCAGGAGCTCGCGCCTGGTGAGTGGTTGTGCCTGCTGGTCATGACGGCACATGGGCTCCCTGAGACTGGAGCCCAGCTCACCTGGAGCTGGCAGCCAGTCTGACCCAACCTGTGCCTGGCACTTGGGTGGGCAGATGGCTGTGCATCAAGCCGCCTGCTGTACTGCCCAGGGCCAGGCCTGGGACCTGCCTGGCAGGAGGACCCCTCCCCCAATGCCACTGCCCTCCACCCGTGGCTTCCTGGCTATTGTCTCCTCCCCAGCCCTTTCCTTCCTTCCCTCAGCTTGGGCCTGGCTGTTGGATTCCCAAGCCCCTGCTGGGCTTGGCCTGTAGGCCTATGGCCCCCTTTGCAGCTGGGGAGGGTGAGCCAGGGATAAGAGAGGGGCTGCTGCCACACTGGGGAAGACCCTTGGTTCAGTTGCACAGATTCCTTGGGGGTTCTGAGGTGGGTGGGGACTGTGCCCCTGCTCTGCGGATGCTGATCGCCTACCCCCTACAGCCCCGAGAAAAGGGGAGGATGCGCTTCCACAAGCTGCAGAATGTGCAGATTGCCCTGGACTACCTCCGACATCGCCAGGTGAGGCTGCCCGCCCCTTCCAGACCCCATCTTGGGCCCCAGCCCCCTTCCCCAGCTGCCTGTGGGCAGGACTGAGGGCTCCTTGTTTGCAGGTGAAGTTAGTGAACATTAGGAACGATGACATCGCGGATGGCAATCCCAAGCTGACCCTCGGCCTGATTTGGACCATCATCCTGCACTTCCAGGTAGAGTGGCCGCCCATCAGCCTCTGCTGCTGCTGCAGTCTCCAGGACAGACCTGGAGCTGGGGCCTGGGGTATCTGGCACCTAGAGCCGCCTTGCTGCCCCTGCCCAGCCCCCACCCCAGCTCATGCTAGCTCACTGGCCTGAGGGCCCTGGCCTCTCACCAAGGCCTGCCTATCCTGTGCCCTCCGGCTGGGTCTGGGCAGGGCCTGCAGAACCTCCCTCCAGAGGAATGCATTCCCTGCTGGTACAGCCGCCTGCCTAGGGAAGGTTCTGGAGAAGCACCCGTTGTACTGGCTGACTCATCCATTGCCCACTGGGGTGCACAGGAAGCCACAAATCTGAAAGCTGGGCAGGCAGAGCCCTGCTGGCATGGCAGCTGAGTCACACAGTTGTGCAGGCTGACAGGCAGGCGGGTGTACAGACAGTCAAATGGAATGGACTGTGTGCAGGGCCAGGCTGGTACCATGGCCCTAGCATGCCCAGGCTGAGGCTGCCAGGCATACCATGCCCAGACCTAAGGACCCTACCCCCAGGCTGCAGCCAGAGAGGGGGCTGATGGCCCTACATCCACCAAGATAGCCTTTTCTGGGCCTGGTTTCCTGGATGAGCTCGATCCTGCAGCTGCTTTTCTTGAGCCCCCTCCACTAACTTGCAGGGTTCAGGATGTGCTCCAGGCCCCATCTCCCTAGCTGAGGGAGTCCAGAGCATCTACCATGTGTCTGTAGTGGAGGCTGGGGCTCTGATTTATTCTGTGGCAGCTGCTGGCCAAAGGCCTGGGCTTGTGGGGCTGCAGTGTGGTGGGTCCCAGTGGCTCGGCTGATGTGAGAGGCGCCCCGGGCTCCCCACTCGTCCTCTGCTGGCCTGGTGGCTTTTTTATCCCAACTGGGTCCGGAGCTGCCCCTGCCCACAGACATGGGTTGTGGGCATGGGGCAGTGTGGGTGGTGTGGCTGAGCCCCTGCCTCCTGCCCGCTCTGGGCAGATCTCAGACATCCAGGTGAGTGGGCAGTCCGAGGACATGACAGCCAAGGAGAAGCTGCTGCTGTGGTCTCAGCGCATGGTGGAGGGCTACCAGGGTCTGCGCTGCGACAACTTCACCTCCAGCTGGCGTGACGGCCGCCTCTTCAATGCCATCATCCATCGGCACAGGTACGTGGCCGGGGTCAGACGAGAGGCTGCGGGTCGGGGTGCCCTGGGGCAGCCCAGCTGGGTGACTTCAAACAAGTCAGGGCAGGGAGGGTGGTGGAGGGGTGTTTTCCATGAACAGGAACCTGCTGCCTGCGGGGATGAGTGCTGTGCCGGCCTGCCGCGCTGGGAGGAGGCGGGCAGAGCCCTGCCCACACCCTGCACGCCTCCTCTGGGCCCTTCCATGGGCACCCTGGTTTCCTCAAAGCCAGAGGCCAGTGGGCTGTTGCTTCTCACAGTCATGAGCATCTGCCCCACGTGGGTTCTAGGTGGCCAAGCCATACTGGGGATGGCCCTCAGGGGGCCCCAGCCCCCACCCAGGACCTGGGGCCTGATGGACAGGGTGGCTGTAGGGAGCCCAGGCTGAGTGGCACTGTTTGCTCAGTGTATTCCACCTGCATCTATGACCACTGTAGGTCTCTTGAGCGCCAGGGATAGGGCCCAAAGTACAGAGGACTACTTGTGTGGGCACAGCTGGGCACCAGTGGGGTGGCAGTGTATTTTTCAGGGTGAGTGTGGAGCTGGGATATAGGGAGGGTCTGTGTGCTGACCTGTCTTACTGCCTGTTTCCCCACCTGCCCGCTCCATTGGCCACTTTTCCGCAGGCCCATGCTCATCGATATGAACAAGGTGTATGGTCAGACCAACCTGGAGAACCTGGACCAGGCCTTCTCTGTGGCTGAGCGGGACCTGGGAGTGACCCGGCTGTTGGACCCTGAAGGTGTGTCCGTGCTGCTGCCCTCCCCCCTCTTTTGCTGCCTGCATGGGCCCTCTGACCTTCCTCTCCCACAGACGTGGACGTCCCTCAGCCTGATGAGAAATCCATCATCACATACGTCTCGTCCCTGTATGATGCCATGCCCCGTGTGCCTGACGCGCAGGATGGGGTGAAGGCCAATGTGTGTGGCTGCTGGTGGGCCCCGGTGGGCGTGGGAGTGGGCCTGCCGGCCCCATGGCCCTGACAGCCCTGACTTGCCCTCAGGAGCTGCAGCTGCGCTGGCAGGAGTACCGGGAGCTAGTGTTGCTCCTGCTGCAGTGGATCCGGCACCACACAGCTGCCTTCGAGGAGCGCAAGTTTCCTTCCAGCTTCGAGGAGATTGAGGTGGGCCTATCAGCTCGGGCTGGGGTCCTGTGCCTGCCGAGGGGCCCAGGCCTGGCTGCTGACATCTTGGTCCCTACAGATCCTGTGGTGCCAGTTCTTGAAGTTTAAGGAGACAGAGCTTCCGGCCAAGGAGGCTGACAAGAACCGATCCAAGGGCATCTATCAGTCCCTGGAGGTGAGTGCAGGTCCAGAAGGAGGTGAGTGGGGGCATTTCAGAGGCAAGAAGAGGGCATTCTGGAGGTGAGTGAGGTTGTCCAGGGGCCTGGCCTCACTCCTAAGCTTCGGGGACCAGGGCTGTTCCAGGTTGGGCAGGCTGGGTGCCTGGAGGTCTGAGTAGCTCAACACCCCTACTGCTCTGCTGGCCCAGGCCTGAGCTTGGCTCCTGATCACAGGGGGCGGTGCAGGCAGGCCAGCTCAAGGTGCCACCTGGCTACCACCCGCTGGACGTGGAGAAGGAGTGGGGGAAGCTGCACGTCGCCATCCTGGAGCGGGAAAAGCAGCTCCGGAACGAGTTTGAGAGGTGGGCGGTGCTAGGGTTGGGGAGGCTGCGGTTAGTCTAGTCGGGTGGGGCCCTGTGGTGGCAGGAAAGCCACCCGAGGATGAGTCACTGCATGGGGAGGAAATTCCCCCCAAGGCTGGGAAACCCATACTCTGACGGCAGGACAGTGGGCTGCAGGCCGGCGGGGAGGGCAGGAGAAGCACAGTACTGCTCTGCGCTGGGAGCCTGAGGGCAATCCCCTCACGTTGGTCCTGTGGGTGCTGGGCTGTAGGCTGGAGTGTCTTCAGCGCATCGTAAGCAAACTGCAGATGGAGGCTGGGCTGTGCGAGGAGCAGCTGAACCAGGCCGACGCCCTGCTGCAGTCGGTGAGGGGGAGAGGACAGGGTGGGACTGGGCACCAGGCAGCAGGGATGGGGGGAGGAGCCTGAACCTGCCACGCCCACTCCAGTGGCCCCCAGCTTTGCCCCTCCTTCCTGGTGTGCGGCCAACTCTGACTGCTTTGGGCTGAGCTGGCTTCTGGGCACCATGCCGGACACCGAAGAGGCCCTCCTGAGGGCTTGCTGCTGGGAGGGTGTGGTGGGGAGGGTGAGGCCCTGGAGCATTGGATGAGGCCTTGAAGGGTCTGCCTGCTTGGACCCAGTGAGGCCTTTGGACTGGATCCTGGTTCTCCCCCCCACCCCCCCAGAGCCAGGGCTGGGGATTTGCACATCTGGAAGATGTACTAGGATGGAAGGGGAAAGGTCAGGGCGGGGGTCTGAGTCTTGGCAATCACCATGCAGGACATTCGGCTGCTGGCCGCAGGCAAGGTACCACAGCGGGCCGGTGAGGTGGAGCGGGACCTGGACAAGGCAGATGGCATGATCCGGCTGCTATTCAATGATGTGCAGGCCCTGAAGGATGGGCGGCACCCACAGGGCGAACAGATGTACCGCAGGTTGGCTGCACCCCACCCCAAGTGTGGGGACTGGGGGGCCTGGGGGCAGCCAGTTCCCTGCTCACCCCTCCTGACTCACCCCTGCCTCCAGGGTGTACCGCCTGCATGAGCGCCTGGTGGCCATTCGCACTGAGTACAACCTTCGGTTGAAGGCGGGTGTCGCGGCCCCCGTGACCCAGGTAACCCAAGTGACACTGCAGAGCACGCAGCGGCGCCCGGAGCTCGAGGACTCCACTCTGCGTTACCTGCAGGACCTTCTGGTCTGGGTGGAGGACAACCAGCGCCGGGTAGACAGTGCCGAGTGGGGTGTGGACCTGCCCAGCGTGGAGGCGCAGCTGGGCAGCCACCGTGGCCTGCACCAGTCCATTGAGGAGTTCCGGGCCAAGATTGAACGGGCACGGACCGACGAGGTGAATGGGTGCCCGTGGGGTGGGCCTCAGGGTTGGACAGGTCCGGGCCACGAAGGCCTCACCCTCCTCGTGTCCCGCAGGGCCAGCTCTCCCCAGCCCTCAGGGGCACCTACCGCGACTGCCTGGGCCGGTTGGACCTGCAGTATGCCAAGCTGCTGGTGCGTGAGGGCCCGGGGGGCGGGGGGCGGGCGGGGGGCGGGCTGCGGCCTGCTGACGTGCCTGCTTGCCCTAGAACTCTTCCAAGGCCCGCCTGCGGTCCCTGGAGAGCCTGCATGGCTTTGTGGCCGCCGCCACCAAGGAGCTGCTGTGGCTGAGTGGGAAGGAGGAGGAGGAGGTCGGCTTTGACTGGAGTGAGCGCAACGCCAACATGGCCGCCAAGAAGGAGAGCTACTCGGTGAGGCGCCCGCACCCTCCCACGGTGCATCCCCAGGCTGGCAGCCCGCAGTGGTGGGGGTCAGGCCCAGCTGCAGGCCGTACAGGGGGTTTAGGTGGCCCTTGGCGGGAGACTGGCAGACCCGGGCACGGCCCGACACCACCCCTGAGACCTGCCGCCCTTGTGCCAGGCACTGATGCGTGAGTTGGAGCTGAAGGAAAAGAAAATCAAGGAGATCCAGAACACTGGGGACCGGCTGCTGCGGGAGGACCACCCTGCGCGGCCCACAGTGGAGGTGGTGGCTGTGGGCACTGGGGCCTGTGGGGACTGGGGCCTGAGGGGGCTGGAGGCTGTGAGGTTGGAAACTAACAGGGACCATGGTGCTGCAGTCCTTCCAGGCGGCCTTGCAGACCCAGTGGAGCTGGATGCTACAGCTGTGTTGCTGTGTTGAGGCTCACCTGAAGGAGAACACTGCCTACTTCCAGGTGAGACCACCCATACCCGCTCAGGGGTAGGGCCCCCGAGGAGCCCCTAGACCACCACTAGGGGTGTGCCGCCCCTCCCTGTGCCCGCGCACCCTGTCCTGCCTTGCTCATTCCCAGCCCCTCAGCATAGCCTTATCCCCTTCCTGCTGTGCAGTTCTTCTCAGATGTGCGGGAGGCTGAGCAGCAGCTGAGGAAGCTGCAGGAAACACTGCGCAGGAAGTACACCTGTGACCGCTCCATCACTGTCACTCGCCTTGAGGACCTGCTGCAGGATGCCCAGGTGAACTGGCTGCACAGGTGTGAGGGTGGAGTCGGGGTAGGTCAGATAGTGGAGTGGGGGGGTCCGGGAGAGGTGGTGGCATCTGGGCAGCACTGGTGCTTGGAAAGGCCCCTCTGGAGGTGAAGAGCGGGGGCATCAGCACAGTTGGATGGGTGTGGGGGACTGAGAGACTGGGGCAGGGTTCACAGTGGTACCACATCTCTGGCCAGAGCTGGTACCCTTCCCCCTAAGAGCCCCAGGTCAGCTGCTTTGTCTCAGCCCTTTCCTGGTCTATGGGTTCTTGGGCCTGATGTCTGGGGCAGGTACAGTGAAGGGACTGAAGAGGGCAGAGGTGGCATGCCCTGGGGCAGATTTGGGGCACCCAGGAGGGGCCCCAGGCTTCTGGAAGTGCTGGGGGAAGTGATCGAGGAGAAAGACAGAGGCTCTGTTGGCTGGGGTTCCTGTGCTCAGGAGTGAGGGTCAGCGAAGGCTGGGGGGTCCAGGAGGCCCCCTCAGCTGCACTGGCCATGAGAGGTGCAGGCAGTTTCACGATGAACTTTTGACCCACACCCTGAGTCAGTCCTTGGTGGGTTTGGCCCCTTGGAGAGCTGAATATGGAGAAGTGGGTGAACTGGGAGGGTAGAGGGGACAAGGTGTTTTGGGACCAGAGTGCAGCTGGGGTCTGTCCCCTGGAGGACCTGGGACAGGGAAGGCACTCAGTCCTGACCAGGAAGGAAGGCAAGTCAGTGGGAGCCATTGGAGGTCAAGCCCTGGGGACCTGCCTTGGTCATGTGTCCTACTTCCAAGTGCCCATCCCCTATAGCGGAGCAGTGGGAAGGACCCCTGATCTCAGGGTGGGGGTGCCCAGTGTGTGGTTCATTGCAGGAGGTGGGCATGTGGGTCTTCTCAGACCGTCGCCCAGGCACATGCCTGGGTGCTGGATGCTGGTCTCTGAGCTGCCCCTTCCCTGCAGGACGAGAAAGACCAGCTGAATGAGTATAGGGGGCACCTCTCAGGCCTTGCCAAGCGGGCCAGAGCCATTGTGCAGCTGAAGCCCCGTAATCCAGCCCAACCCGTGCGGGGCCATGTGCCACTGCTGGCTGTGTGTGACTACAAGCAGGTGGAGGTGAGCTGGTGGATGGCAGGGCTTGCACATGGAGGGGCATGGCTGGGTGGGGTGTGGCTGGGTGGGTGGGGATATGGCCACACTGACAGCTCTGGCTATCCCAGGTGACCATGCACAAGGGTGATGAGTGCCAGCTGGTGGGCCCTGTGCAGCCATTCCATTGGAAGGTGGTCAGCAGCTGTGGTAGCGAGGCCACCGTGCCCTCTGTGTGCTTCCTTGTGCCCCCGCCCAACCCAGAGGCCCAGGAAGCAGTTACCAGGTGGGTGGCCTGGGGTCTTTCCACTGGAGTGGGTGGCAGGGTTGGGTGCCGGGCATCTCTGACTGAGCCCCTGATCTGCCAGGCTAGAGGCCCAGCACCAGGCCCTGGTTTCGCTGTGGCACCAGCTGCATGTGGACATGAAGAGCCTTCTGGCATGGCAGAGCCTCAGCCGTGACACGCAACTCATCCGCTCCTGGTCCCTGGTCACGGTAGGACGGGGCCACAGGGGGTGTGGTGGTGGCCTCCTGCGTTCAGCCTGCCCTACGTGCTCAGCCTCCTGTGCACCCGCAGTTCCGCACACTGAAGCCAGAGGAGCAGCGCCAGGCCCTGCGCAACCTGGAGCTACACTACCAGGCCTTCCTGCGGGACAGCCAGGACGCCGGCAGCTTCGGGCCTGAGGACCGGCTGCAGGCCGAGCGTGAATACAGCTCATGCAGCCGCCATTACCAGCAGCTGCTGCAGAGCCTGGAGCAGGGTAGGCTGGAGGCTTGAGTGGGTGGGCGGGAGTCAGGCAGGGGTGTTGGGTAGCATATGAGTGGGTTGTGTCCCCAGGTGAGCAGGAGGAGTCCCGCTGTCAGCGATGCATCTCAGAGCTCAAGGACATCCGGCTGCAGCTAGAGGCCTGTGAGACCCGTACTGTGCACCGCCTGCGGCTGCCACTGGACAAGGAGCCTGCGCGGGAGTGTGCGCAGCGTATTGCGGAGCAGCAGGCAGGCGCTGTCCCCTCCCCTTCCCCAACTTGTCCCCTGGGCCTCCACGGGTGTTGTGGCTGGGCTCAATGCTCAGCTTACCTTCTCACTGTCTCCTCAGAAAGCACAGGCTGAGGTGGAAGGGCTGGGCAAGGGGGTTGCTCGACTCTCTGAGGAGGCTGAGAAGGTCCTGGCCCTGCCCGAGCCATCACCTGCTGCCCCTACTCTGCGCTCAGAGCTGGAGCTGACCCTGGGCAAACTGGAGCAGGTTCGCAGCCTCTCCGCCATTTATCTGGAGAAGTGAGTGCACCTATTGTCGGCCGAAGCCATGACTCTGGGAGGGTGCTCAGCAGAGGAGGGCCTGACCACCGTGTTCTGGCGCAGGACAGGCTGATGGGTGGGATCTCTTGAGGGAACTGGCTGAGAAGTGCTGGGTGTGGACTAGGGTGGGGGTCATGCACATGGATAGAGGGGTTCAGCCCTGTGTCTTAAAAGTAGGACTTCCTGATGACTGGACCTGCCTCGTCCCACCCAGTCCAGGGACCTCTTCTGTCCCTTATGGCCATTTCAGCATGCACTTTCCTGTGGTTCACAGGATCACTTTCAGAAGGGGAGTGAGAACTCCTCCCTCCTACTTCCTCTCCATCCCATCTCCGACTCACCAAGCCTGTTTCTGACGTCCTTGTTTCTGACATGTCATTTCATAGTCCCTAACAATATTGCTGACAACACGTCTACCCCTTACCCACATTTTTTTTTCCACAAAAGCTGACATGTGTCTCTCTCACCCAGCCTTGGGGCTGGAAGGCTGAGAGCTCCCAGGCCACAGGTATAGCTGGCTGTTCCTCTGGCCAGCACAACTTCCCTCCAGGACTCAGGCAGCAGCTGAAGCATCCTTGTATCCCAGAGGTCCCCAAGCATTCTCTCCCTTTGACCACTGGGGCTCTGGTTTGATAGCAACAGCATCAGGCTACTGTTACCCGGAGCCCACCCCTACTCCCAGCTCTGAACCCTGCCCTCCCCCCAGGCTCAAGACTATCAGTCTGGTGATCCGAAGCACGCAGGGGGCTGAGGAGGTGCTCAGGGTCCACGAGGAGCAGCTCAAGGAGGCCCAGGCTGTGCCCTCCACCCTCCCAGAGCTCGAGGCCACCAAGGCTGCACTCAAGGTACTGCTGTCAGGCCATTGCCTTGTGGAGGGTCAGGGGGCTTAAGGGCCAGCAACAGGGCCTTGGACTGAAATAGCACCCACCCTTCTGGTCCCAACAGAAGCTGCGGGCCCAGGCGGAGGCACAGCAGCCTGTGTTCAATGCCCTGAGGGACGAACTGCGCGGGGCGCAGGAGGTGGGGGAGCGGTTGCAGCAGCGGCACGGGGAGCGGGACGTGGAGGTGGAGCGCTGGCGTGAGCGAGTGGCCCAGCTGTTGGAGCGCTGGCAGGCTGTGCTGGCCCAGACTGACATGCGGCAGCGTGAGCTCGAGCAGCTGGGCCGCCAGCTGCGTTACTACCGAGAGAGTGCAGACCCGCTCGGCTCCTGGTTGCAGGACGCCAAGCAGCGGCAGGAGCAAATCCAGGCCGTGCCTCTGGCCAATAGCCGGGCCGTGCGGGAGCAGCTGCGGCAAGAGAAGGTAGTCCTGGGCCAGTGTGGCTGGAGTGGGATGGGGATGGGGGTGGGGTGGAGGCATGGATCGTGCTGACCAATACTCCCCCCAGGCGCTGCTGGAGGAAATTGAGCGCCATGGAGAAAAGGTGGAGGAGTGCCAGAGATTTGCGAAGCAGTACATCAACGCCATTAAGGTGAGGCTTTTGCCTCTTGCTATCCTTGCGCTGGGTGGTGTCCTGGGGCCTGAAATCCCCAGGGGTGGCCCCAAGCGCAGTCCTGGCTGCGGGCCAGGGAACGGGTAGGGCAGACTGGTGGCTTACCACTGTTTCCCTGCAGGACTATGAGCTCCAGCTGGTCACATACAAGGCACAGCTTGAGCCGGTGGCCTCTCCGGCCAAGAAGCCCAAGGTCCAGTCAGGGTCTGAGAGCGTCATCCAGGAGGTAAGGCTGAGGAACGTGGATGGGAGAGGCTCGTGGGCCCATGGCTGGCGCAGGGCTGACCCTGGCTGCCACCTTCCTGCCCCCAGTACGTGGACCTTCGCACGCGCTACAGCGAGCTGACCACACTGACGAGCCAGTACATCAAGTTCATCAGTGAGACTCTGCATCGCATGGAGGAGGAGGAGGTATGGCCCGGGGGGCATCCTGCTGCCCACATGCAGCCTCTGGGAGCTTGCCCGTCACCACTTAGCTCAGCTCCCCACTCCCTGCTGCCTGAGGCTTCCAGCGCCCCACTCCGAGCACGGCCTGCCCCGCCCTGGCTGGCGCTGCTCTGCTCCCCCAGGGTGGCGGCACTTCCCCTTCCTCCTCTCCTTGCCCTGGCCCAGCGGGGCTGTCCCCCGGCTCTCACTGGTGGTCCTCCTCAGGATTCCGTGTCACCAACTGTCATGGCCACTTCCGTGGAAGAGCTGGGGGTGCTAGGCCATGGGCCAGCCAGGGTGTACTTAGGTGACTTGGCAGGGTGGGGTTCCCAGCTTTCCTGTTCTTCTTGCCTCCTGGGTGCCTTACCCTGTGGCCCACCTGCATTCTCTCCTGTGGTCAGAGCTGCAGGCTTTTGTGTTCCTTTTCTGAGCTGGCTCAGGTCTGCACTTGCTGTCGCACCATGGCCACCTTGGGATCCAGGTCACGTTTGTTCATGGTGCTCAGGCAGGCCTACGTGGTGGTATGGTTCAGGGGCCCTGCGAGCCTCCTGCTTTGCTCTTTCTCTCTCTCCCTCTCTGTCTCGTCGCCTGTCTGCGGGAAGAGGGAAGGATGCCTGAGCCTCCTTCCCGGGCTTGGTGAGCACTTTGGGGCCAGGTTGTGCTCGCTGCCCCGAGTGCCCTGGGCGGGTGCACGCTCCCTCCTTCGCCGGGCTGTGACCTCCGTTCTCCCTGATTCCCCCATCGTTCTGTCAGAGTGGACTGTGGTGGTGCCCTGTCACCTGCGTGCCCGGTGGCTGCTCCGCACTCACCGCTCTCTCTGGTTCTCTCCCTCTCTCTGCCGCGGCCACAGAGGCTGGCTGAGCAGCAGCGGGCAGAGGAGCGGGAGCGCCTGGCGGAGGTGGAGGCTGCGCTGGAGAAGCAGCGGCAGCTGGCGGAGACACACGCACAAGCAAAGGCACAGGCAGAGCGGGAAGCGCAGGAGCTCCAGCGGCGCATGCAGGAGGAGGTGGTGCGGCGGGAAGAGGCAGCGGTGGACGCGCAGCAGCAGAAGCGCAGCATACAGGAAGAGCTGCAACACCTGCGGCAGAGCTCGGAGGCCGAGATCCAGGCCAAGGCCCGGCAGGCAGAGGAGGCTGAACGCAGCCGGCTGCGCATCGAAGAGGAGATCCGCATGGTGCGCCTACAACTGGAGACCACTGAGCGGCAGCGCAGCGGGGCTGAGGGCGAACTGCAGGCCCTGCGTGCGCGGGCGGAGGAGGCAGAGGCGCAGAAGCGGCAGGCGCAGGAGGAGGCGGAGCGATTGCGTCGGCAGGTGCAAGATGAGACCCAGCGCAAGCGGCAGGCGGAGGCGGAGCTGGCCCTGCGCGTGACGGCCGAGGCAGAGGCCGCACGTGAGAAGCAGCGGGCCCTGCAGGCACTAGAGGAGCTACAGCTGCAGGCGGAGGAGGCAGACCGACGTCTTCGGCAGGCGGAGGCCGAGCGAGCCCGCCAGGTGCAGGTAGCCCTGGAGACTGCCCAGCGCAGCGCAGCGGCGGAACTGCAGAGCAAGCGCGCCTCCTTCGCGGAGAAGACCGCTCAGCTGGAGCGCACACTTCAGGAAGAGCACGTCACCGTGACGCAGCTGCGGGAGGAGGCCGAGCGGCACGCGCAGCAGCAGGCCGAGGCCGAGCGGGCCCGGGAGGAGGCCGAGCGGGAGCTGGAGCGCTGGCAGCTGAAGGCCAACGAGGCGCTGCGGCTGCGGCTGCAGGCGGAGGAGGTGGCGCAGCAGAAGAGCCTGGCGCAGGCCGAGGCCGAGAAGCAGAAGGAAGAGGCGGAGCGTGAGGCCCGGCGGCGGGGCAAGGCAGAGGAGCAGGCAGTGCGGCAGCGGGAGCTGGCCGAGCGGGAGCTAGAGAAGCAGCGGCAGCTGGCGGAGGGCACCGCCCAGCAGCGCCTGGCTGCAGAGCAGGAGCTCATCCGTCTGCGGGCTGAGACAGAGCAGGGCGAGCAGCAAAGGCTGCTGCTGGAGGAGGAGCTGGGACGGCTGCAGCGCGAGGCAGCTGCGGCCACGCAGAAGCGCCAGGAGCTGGAGGCAGAGCTGGCCAAGGTGCGCGCAGAGATGGAGGTGCTGTTGGCCAGTAAGGCACGAGCGGAGGAGGAGTCACGGTCCACCAGCGAGAAGTCCAAGCAGAGGCTGGAAGCCGAGGCGGGCCGGTTCCGCGAGCTGGCGGAGGAGGCCGCCCGCCTGCGGGCGCTGGCCGAGGAGGCCAAGCGGCAGCGGCAACTCGCGGAGGAGGACGCCGCGCGGCAGCGGGCGGAGGCAGAGCGGGTGCTTGCCGAGAAGCTGGCGACCATCGGCGAGGCGACGCGGCTCAAGACAGAGGCCGAGATCGCGCTGAAGGAGAAGGAAGCGGAAAACGAGCGCCTGCGGCGGCTGGCTGAAGACGAGGCCTTCCACCGGCGGCGGCTGGAGGAGCAGGCGGCCCAGCACAAGGCCGACATTGAGGAGCGGCTGGCGCAGCTGCGCAAGGCGTCGGAGAGCGAGCTGGAGAGGCAGAAGGGGCTGGTGGAGGACACGCTGCGGCAGCGGCGGCAGGTGGAGGAGGAGATCCTGGCCCTGAAGGCGAGCTTTGAGCGGGCGACCGCAGGCAAGGCGGAGCTGGAGCTGGAGCTGGTGCGCATCCGGAGCAACGCGGAGGACACGCTGCGCAGCAAGGAGCAGGCGGAACTGGAGGCCGCTCGGCAGCGGCAGCTGGCGGCGGAGGAGGAGCAGCGGCGGCGGGAGGCGGAAGAGCGTGTGCAGAAAAGCCTGGCGGCCGAGGAGGAGGCGGCGCGGCAGCGCAGAGTGGCACTGGAGGAGGTGGAGCGGCTCAAGGCCAAGGTGGAGGAGGCTCGGCGCCTGCGTGAGCGGGCGGAGCAGGAGTCAGCGCGGCAGCTGCAGCTGGCCCAGGATGCCGCGCAGAAGCGGCTGCAGGCGGAGGAGAAGGCGCACGTGTTTGCAGTGCAGCAGAAGGAGCAGGAGCTGCAGCAGACCCTGCAGCAGGAGCAGAGCGTGCTGGAGCGGCTGCGCGCGGAGGCCGAGGCCGCGCGGCGGGCGGCGGAGCAGGCAGAGGAGGCGCGGGAGCAGGCCGAGCGGGAGGCCGCGCAGTCCCGGCGTCAGGTGGAGGAGGCGGAGCGCCTGAAGCAGTCGGCAGAGGAGCAGGCGCAGGCCCGGGCGCAGGCACAGGCTGCTGCAGAGAAGCTGCGCAAGGAAGCCGAGCAGGAGGCCAAGCGGCGGGCGCAGGCAGAACAGGCGGCCCTGCGGCAGAAGCAGGCAGCGGACGCGGAGATGGAGAAGCACAAGAAGTTTGCGGAGCAGACACTGCGGCAGAAGGCGCAGGTGGAGCAGGAGCTGATGGCTCTGAAGCTGCAGCTGGAGGAGACGGACCACCAGAAAGGCATCTTGGACGAGGAGCTGCAGCGGCTGAAGGCGGAGGTGACGGAGGCCGCCCGCCAGCGCAGCCAGGTGGAGGAGGAGCTCTTCTCTGTGCGGGTGCAGATGGAGGAGCTGGGCAAACTCAAAGCGCGCATCGAGGCGGAAAACCGTGCGCTCATCCTGCGCGACAAGGACAACACACAGCGCTTCCTGGAGGAGGAGGCCGAGAAGATGAAACAGGTGGCAGAGGAGGCAGCGCGGCTGAGTGTGGCCGCCCAGGAGGCAGCGCGGCTGCGGCAGCTGGCGGAGGAGGACCTGGCGCAGCAGCGGGCGCTGGCCGAGAAGATGCTCAAGGAGAAGATGCAGGCAGTGCAGGAGGCCACGCGACTCAAGGCCGAGGCAGAGCTGCTGCAGCAGCAGAAGGAGCTCGCGCAGGAGCAGGCCCGGCGGCTGCAGGAGGACAAGGAGCAGATGGCGCAGCAGCTGGCACAGGAGACACAGGGCTTCCAGCGTACCCTGGAGGCGGAGCGGCAGCGGCAGCTGGAGATGAGCGCCGAGGCCGAACGCCTGAAGCTGCGTGTGGCAGAGATGAGCCGGGCACAGGCCCGTGCAGAGGAGGATGCCCAGCGCTTCCGGAAGCAGGCGGAGGACATTGGGGAGAAGCTGCATCGCACGGAGCTCGCCACGCAGGAGAAGGTGACGCTGGTGCAAACGCTGGAGATCCAGCGGCAACAGAGTGACCATGATGCTGAGCGCCTGCGGGAGGCCATTGCTGAGCTGGAGCGTGAGAAGGAGAAGCTCAAGCAGGAGGCTAGGTTGCTACAGCTTAAGTCCGAGGAGGTACTGGCCCCTCGTGCTCACGGGGTGGGTGGGTGGGGGTCTCCCAGGCCGAGGTCCCTTACGCCCTCTTCCTCCACAGATGCAGACGGTGCAGCAGGAGCAGCTGCTGCAGGAGACACAGGCCCTGCAGCAGAGCTTCCTCTCTGAGAAGGACAGCCTGCTGCAGCGGGAGCGCCTCATCGAGCAGGAGAAGGCCAAGCTAGAGCGGCTGTTCCAGGACGAGGTGGCCAAGGCGCAGAAGCTACGTGAGGAGCAACAGCGGCAGCAGCAGCAGATGGAACAGGAGAAGCAGCAGCTGGTGGCCAGCATGGAGGAAGCCCGGCGGCGGCAGCGCGAGGCTGAGGAGGGCGTGCGGCGCAAGCAGGAGGAGCTGCAGTGCCTGGAGCAGCAGCGGCAGGCGCAGGAGAAGCTGCTGGCCGAGGAGAACCAGCGACTGCGTGAAAGGCTACAGCGGCTGGAGGAGGAGCACCGGGCCGCACTGGCACATTCGGAGGAGATTGCCTCCTCGCAGGCCATGGCCGCCAAAGCCCTGCCCAACGGCCAGGATGCACCTGATGGCCTGGCCACCGAGGTGCAGCCTGAGTACGCCTTTGATGGCCTGCGGCAGAAGGTGCCAGCCCAGCAGCTGCAGGACGTGGGCATCCTGAGCATGGAGGAGCTGCAGCGGCTGACACAGGGTCGCACCACGGTGGCTGAGCTTGCGCAGCGGGAGGATGTGCGCCGCTACCTACAGGGTCGCAGCAGCATTGCAGGGCTGCTGCTAAAGCCAGCCAATGAGAAGCTGAGTGTGTACGCTGCCCTGCAGAGGCAGCTGCTGAGCCCGGGTACGGCCCTCATCCTGCTTGAGGCCCAGGCGGCCTCAGGCTTCCTCTTGGACCCTGTGCGCAACCGGCGCCTGACTGTCAACGAGGCTGTGAAGGAGGGCGTTGTGGGCCCCGAGCTGCACCACAAGCTGCTTTCGGCAGAGCGCGCGGTCACCGGCTACAAGGATCCCTACACCGGGGAGCAGATCTCCCTCTTCCAGGCCATGAAGAAGGACCTGATCGTCAGGGACCACGGCATCCGCCTGCTGGAGGCCCAGATCGCTACGGGCGGCATCATCGACCCCGTGCACAGCCACCGCGTGCCCGTGCACGTGGCCTACCAGCGCGGCTACTTCGACGAGGAGATGAACCGCGTCCTGGCGGACCCGAGCGACGACACCAAGGGCTTCTTCGACCCCAACACGCACGAGAACCTCACCTACATGCAGCTGCTGGAACGCTGTGTGGAGGACCCTGAGACTGGTCTTTGCCTCCTGCCGCTCACAGATCAGGCTGCCAAGGGTGGCGAGCTGGTCTACACAGACTCGGAGGCCCGGGACGTGTTCAAGAAAGCCACTGTGTCCACACCATTTGGCAAGTTCCAGGGCAGGACAGTGACCATCTGGGAGATCATCAATTCTGAGTACTTCACAGCAGAACAGCGGCGGGATCTGCTTCGCCAGTTCCGCACGGGCAAAGTTACCGTGGAGAAGATCATCAAGATCGTCATCACTGTGGTTGAGGAGCATGAACAGAAGGGACAGCTCTGCTTTGAGGGCTTGCGTGCCCTGGTTCCCGCTGCCGAGCTGCTGGAGAGCAGGGTCATCGACCGTGACCTCTACCGCCAGCTGCAGCAGGGCGAGCGCTCAGTGCAAGAAGTTGCTGAGGTGGATGTGGTGCGACGGGCCCTACGGGGCACCAATGTCATCGCGGGCGTGTGGCTGGAAGAAGCAGGGCAGAAGCTGAGCATCTATGAGGCCCTGAAGAAAGACCTGCTGCAGCCAGAGGTCGCTGTGGCCCTGCTGGAGGCCCAGGCCGGCACTGGACATGTCATTGACCCTTCCACAAGCGCCCGGCTGACTGTGGACGAGGCCGTACGTGCCAGCCTGGTGGGGCCAGAGCTGCATGAGAAGCTGCTGTCAGCTGAGAAGGCTGTAACAGGCTACAAAGACCCATACTCAGGGCAGAGCGTGTCCCTGTTTCAGGCCTTGAAGAAGGGTCTCATCCCCAAGGAGCAGGGTCTGCGTCTGCTGGATGCCCAACTATCCACAGGAGGCATTGTGGACCCCAGCAAGAGCCACCGTGTGCCCCTGGATGTTGCCTATGCCCGGGGCTACCTGGACAAGGAGACCAGCGAAGCCCTGTCAGTGCCCAGGGACAATGCCAAGACCTACTGCGACCCCAGGACACGGGAGCCGGTCACCTACAGCCAGCTCCAGCAGCAGTGCCGGTTCGACCCGCTGACAGGGCTGAGCCTGCTGCCACTTTCAGAAAAGGCTGCCCGGGCCTGGCAGGAGGAACTTTATTCTGAGCTCCAGGCCCGTGAGGCCTTCCAGAAAGCATCGGTTGAGGTCCCTGTGGGCAGCTTCCAGGGCAGGACAGTGACCATCTGGGAGCTTATCCACTCCGAGTACTTCACAGAGGAGCAGCAGCGGGAGCTGCTGCAACAGTTCCGCACGGGCAAAGTCACTGTGGAGAAGGTCATCAAGATCCTCATCACCATCGTGGAAGAGGTAGAAATGCTGCGGCGGGAGAGGCTCTCCTTTAGTGGCCTCCGCGCCCCAGTGCTGGCCAGCGAGCTTCTGGACTCCGGGGTCCTCAGCAAGGCCCAATTTGAGCAGCTCAAAGATGGCAAGACGTCAGTCAAGGACCTGTCGGAGGTGGACTCCGTGCAGATGCTCCTTCAGGGCAGTGGCTGCCTCGCTGGCATCTACCTGGAGGACTCCAAGGAGAAGGTGACCATCTATGAGGCCATGCGGCGAGGCCTGCTCACGCCCAGCACGGCCACACTCCTGCTTGAGGCCCAGGCGGCCACTGGCTTCCTAGTGGACCCCGTGCGGAACCAGCGGCTATACGTCCATGAGGCTGTGAAAGCAGGCGTTGTGGGCCCTGAGCTGCATGAGAAGTTACTGTCGGCAGAGAAGGCTGTGACAGGCTACAAGGACCCATACTCAGGCAGCACCATCTCCCTCTTCCAGGCCATGAAGAAGGGCCTGGTCCTCAGGGACCACGGCATCCGCCTGCTGGAGGCCCAGATCGCCACGGGCGGCATCATCGACCCTGTGCACAGCCACCGCCTCCCTGTGCACGTGGCCTATCAGCGCGGCTACTTCGACGAGGAGATGAACCGCGTCCTGGCGGACCCGAGCGACGACACCAAGGGCTTCTTCGACCCCAACACGCATGAGAACCTCACGTACATGCAGCTGCTGGAGCGCTGTGTGGAGGACCCCGAGACTGGCTTGCGTCTCCTGCCGCTGAAGGGGGCAGAGAAGGTGGAGGTGGTGGAGACCACACAGGTCTACACAGAGGAGGAGACCCGGAGGGCATTTGAGGAGACGCAGATTGACATCCCGGGCAGCAGCAGCCAAGGCAGTTCCACCATGTCCCTGTGGGAGGTAATGCAGTCGGACCTGATCCCTGAGGAGCAGCGGACCCGGCTGATGGCCGATTTCCAGGCTGGCCGGGTGACCAAGGAACGCATGATCATCATCATCATTGAGATCATCGAGAAGACTGAGATCATCCGCCAGCAGAACCTCGCTTCCTATGACTACGTGCGCCGCCGCCTCACCGCTGAGGACCTGTACGAGGCGCGGGTCATCTCCCGCGAGACCTACAACCTGCTCCGGGAAGGCACCAAGAGCCTCCGTGAGGTGCTCGAGGCGGAGTCTGCCTGGCGCTACCTCTATGGCACGGGCTGTGTGGCCGGCGTCTACCTGCCCGGCTCCCAGCAGACACTGACCATATACCAGGCCCTTAAGAAGGGATTGCTGAGCGCAGAGGTGGCCCGCTTGCTGTTGGAGGCCCAGGCGGCCACAGGCTTCCTGCTGGACCCAGTGAAGGGCGAGCGGCTGACAGTGGATGAAGCCGTGCGTAAGGGCCTGGTGGGCCCTGAGCTGCACGACCGGCTGCTGTCGGCCGAGCGGGCTGTGACCGGCTACCGCGACCCCTACACAGAGCAGCCTATCTCACTTTTCCAGGCCATGAAGAAGGACCTGATCCCTGCCGAGGAGGCCCTGCGGCTGCTGGATGCCCAGCTGGCCACAGGTGGCATCGTGGACCCGCGCCTGGGCTTCCACCTCCCGCTGGAGGTGGCCTATCAGCGCGGCTACCTCAACAAGGACACGTATGACCAGCTGTCAGAGCCCAGCGAGGTGCGCAGCTACCTGGACCCCTCCACGGACGAGCGCCTCAGCTACACGCAGCTGCTCCGGCGGTGCCGCCGAGACGAGAACAGCGGGCAGCTGCTCCTGCCGCTTTCAGACACCCGCAGACTGACCTTCCGCGGGCTGCGCAAACAGATCACAGTGGAGGAGCTGGTGCGCTCGCAGGTCATGGATGAGGCCACTGCCCGGCAGCTGCAGGAGGGCCTGGCCTCTGTGGAGGAGGTCACCAAGACCCTGCAGAAGTTCCTTGAGGGCACCAGCTGTATTGCTGGTGTGTTTGTTGATGCCACCAAGGAGAGGCTATCAGTGTACCAGGCCATGAAGAAGGGCATCATCCGTCCAGGCACGGCCTTTGAGCTCCTGGAGGCCCAGGCAGCCACTGGCTATGTCATCGACCCCATTAAGGGGCTCAAGCTGACTGTGGAGGAGGCCGTGCGCATGGGCATCGTGGGCCCTGAGTTCAAGGACAAACTGCTGTCGGCAGAGCGTGCGGTCACTGGCTACAAGGACCCCTACTCTGGGAAGCTCATCTCCCTCTTCCAGGCCATGAAGAAGGGCCTGATCCTGAAGGACCACGGCATTCGCCTGCTGGAGGCCCAGATTGCCACGGGCGGCATCATCGACCCCGAGGAGAGCCACCGGCTGCCCGTGCAGATGGCTTACAAGCGCGGCCTCTTTGACGAGGAGATGAATGAGATCCTGACAGACCCGAGTGACGACACCAAGGGTTTCTTCGACCCCAACACAGAGGAAAACCTCACCTACCTGCAGCTGATGGAGCGCTGCATCACCGATCCCCAGACGGGCTTATGCCTCCTGCCACTGAAGGAGAAGAAGCGGGAGCGGAAGACATCCTCAAAGTCCTCGGTTCGCAAGCGCCGCGTGGTGATCGTGGACCCTGAGACGGGCAAGGAGATGTCAGTGTACGAGGCCTACCGCAAGGGCCTCATTGACCACCCGACGTACCTGGAGCTGTCGGAGCAGGAGTGCGAGTGGGAGGAGATCACCATCTCCTCCTCGGATGGCGTGGTCAAGTCCATGATCATTGACCGCCGCTCCGGCCGCCAGTATGACATAGATGAGGCCATTGCAAAGAACCTCATCGACCGCTCTGTGCTAGACCAGTACCGCGCTGGCACGCTCTCCATCACCGAGTTTGCTGACATGCTCTCGGGCAGTGCCGGCGGCTTCCGCTCCCGCTCATCCTCGGTAGGGTCCTCCTCTTCCTACCCTGTCAGCCCTGCTGTCCCCAGGACCCAGCTGGCCGCCTGGTCTGACCCCACTGAGGAGACAGGCCCTGTGGCTGGCATCCTGGACACAGAGACGCTGGAGAAGGTGTCCATCACGGAGGCCATGCACCGCAACTTGGTGGACAACATCACGGGGCAGCGGCTGCTGGAGGCTCAGGCCTGCACCGGAGGCATCATCGATCCCAGCACCGGCGAACGCTTCCCTGTCACTGATGCCGTTAACAAGGGCCTGGTGGACAAGATCATGGTGGATCGCATCAACCTGGCCCAGAAGGCCTTCAATGGGTTTGAGGACCCGCGCACCAAGACCAAGATGTCGGCCGCCCAGGCCCTGAAGAAAGGCTGGCTCTACTACGAGGCAGGCCAGCGCTTCCTGGAGGTGCAGTACCTAACCGGCGGCCTGATTGAGCCAGACACGCCAGGCCGTGTGCCCCTTGATGAAGCCCTGCAGCGTGGCACAGTGGATGCCCGCACCGCCCAGAAATTGCGCGATGTGGGTGCGTACTCCAAGTACCTCACCTGCCCCAAGACCAAGCTTAAGATCTCCTACAAGGATGCGCTGGACCGCAGCATGGTGGAGGAGGGCACAGGGCTGCGGCTGCTGGAGGCTGCCGCTCAGTCTAGCAAGGGCTACTACAGCCCCTACAGTGTCAGCGGCTCCGGTTCCACGGCCGGCTCCCGCTCCGGCTCCCGCACTGGTTCGCGCGCTGGTTCCCGCCGGGGCAGCTTCGATGCCACTGGCTCCGGCTTCTCCATGACCTTCTCCTCCTCCTCCTATTCGTCCTCAGGCTATGGCCGCCGCTACACCTCGGGGCCCACAACCTCCCTGGGGGGCCCTGAGTCTGCCACGGCCTGACGCCTGTCTGCCCCCGACCCTATTGCTCTGCATGTGGCCAGGCTCCCCGCCCAGGCTCTGAGTCTTTTTTTCTTTAATGTTTAAAGGTGTCTTCCTCCCAAGCGGTGCCTAAAGTTTAACCAAAAAGACCAGACTAATATATTAATGTGTGTGCTGTCCAGACAGCCCTGTGTCTTGGGGGACAGGGCCAGTCCAGCCCCACTGATCACCTCACCCACCAGGTCCTTCCTCCTCTCTACCTGCCACTCACCACAGCCAGGTGCCTTGGAGGGTCCAGAGCAGGGCCTCCAACCCAGCCCTCCTGTCTTCCCAGGGAGGGTTCTGTTTGGGTGAGGTCCCCCACCCTGTAGGCTGGCCCTGCCCAACGACCAACCACCAATCCTAGCTGCTCGGGGCAGCAGGGACACCTGTCCCTAACAGGGCCCTCAGAACCAGCATTTTCTCATGTTTCCAGGACTGACCTGCTGGCTCAGTGGGCCATGTGGGGAGGGAGAGGATCCTGGGTCAGCCATCTCTTCCAGTCTGCCCAGAGAAGCTCCTTCCCCATGGGAAGATGAGGGTCCAGTTTGCAGAACCAGCTGGCCCAGGCTGCCCCCAGTCTCTAGTCTCCAGCCTCCAGTCCTTGACACTCCTGCAACCCCAGGCCTCTGGCTTCTGTCTTTCAGCCTCAGCTCCTAGTAAGTGCCTTCTGTGTCCGCCTCGCATGCTGGGCCCTTAGGACCCAGGCCTGGGGTGAGAGGCCCTCCTGTTGAAGCTGGGACTGCTGTCCCTGGCTGGGAATGGGTGGGGCTTCTGTAGTCTTTCTCTGGTGGGCCCCATGGCCCCTTGAGCCTCTGGAGTCTGCCTGGGGTGCTTCTCACCTGCCTGTTTCTCCCAGGGAGCCTCAGCCCTTCACTGGGCCCAGGGATGCCGGATGGACTGTCTGTGCTGACTCAGGCAGCCCAGCTGGTGCCACCCCTCCTGCTCTACTCAGCCCCTGGCCTTGGTGGCTCTTACCCCTGCCTCCACCCTCTTACTGAGCTTTGCATGTTCCACTAACCCAGGCAGGAGGCGGGTGGAGGTGCTAGGCTTCCAGCTGCCTCAGGGCAGAACACTAACCTGACCATGGGTGGGCCTGCAGTGCCCACCCCAATAAAAGCAATTCCACCCCTCCTGTGGGTCTCGCCTCACTCTTTTGTCTTGGGGTCAGGTGTGTGTTGGGGTGGAATGGATGCTGCAGGCCTGGGCTCAGAGCTTGGCCACTGTATCCTGGCCAGGGTGGAGGAGCCAGGCTTTGGCAGACGCTCCCCTGAGGTCACATGTCTCGGGCAGGAGAAGCCAAGACAGAGCCCTGAGCAGAAGACAAGGTGGAGAGCAGGGTGGGGCCAGGCCAGCTCCTGAGGTTCCTGCCATTGCTCAGCCCCTTAGGCTGGGTTCGTGGTTGGCACTTGCTGTGAGGGGGGGTGTCACATGCTTCTTTGTCTGTTGCTCATTGACTGTGCCCCACTGCATGGAGGGAAGTCAGTTCCTGTCAGCTAAAGGGGATCCTCCTAAGAAGGATGCTGTCGAGAGCCCCAGTGGCAGTGCCCTGGCCTCTCAGGTCCACTAGCCCCTCACATTCAGTTTATTCCAGCTTCTGCAGGATTCTTCCTGGGAGAACTTACAAGAGGGTGGTGAGCAGGGCAACCACGGCCCCGCTGAGCCGTGGCTCGGAGGCACCACAGACGCTCACCTGCCTTGCCCAGGGCGGGTGGTGACCAAACACTTTGTTGGCCCGCATCTTGGTAACCACACCCCTGTCGGGTTCTACTCTCCTTGACCACTTATAGTTGAAGCTGGCATGGAAATACTGAGATGCCCAGGACAGCACCCTGCTTCCACATGACAGGGCCATCCCTGCCAGGGTGGCAACTGCTTGGTCTGCTGGTTCACTGGACAGGAAGCCACCTTGGTGGTAGCCACAGTTGTAAGGTGAGTGGGACACTCTCTCTGTGTTTTCCTCCTGGAGATTAGGGCCATTGTATTCTCAGCCTGAAGTTGCAGGGACAAGAAGCATGTGTACCCAGTAGGTACTTGGGGCCTGGCAGCCGGGCCACGTGCCTCCCATTCCTTGGTTCCCACCTCCTAGGGACATGACATAAGGTAACGCCCACACCCTAAAGGACATGCTTCTGTGGGGTGTCAGCTGTCCTTACAAGGCTGCCCAGCGTTCTCCCGGCCAGCAGCTTCTGGAGGGTGAGGCAGCCCATGGCCCTGGAGCCATGCTGCACCCTCTTGCCGTGAGCGGGGTCTGTTTTGCAGGAGCCCACACTGTAGACTGACTGAAGCACCTGGGCCGGAGTCGAGCCTGGAGTGGTCGATTTCCCATTGAGTTGCTTGTCGGTGTCAGCTCTGGAGTCCCGTTGCTGGGAGGCTCATGGGCAGCAATGAAGGGCTGGACTGGCCTGGGAGAGGAACCTGTGCAGTCGGCTCATGCTTGGCCTGTGCCTGCATCTGGGCTACTCTGGTTGTGCCCATGTGCATGTACTGGAGGGACCGCATTCCCTGGTCAAGTCATCCAGCTGTGGGTGGCTCAGTGCCTCCTCTGCACAGTGTTCCAGTGCCCATGGTCACGGGACATGAGACTGCACTCCTTGTGCCTGCCCAGCACCTCCCCCACTATGGTACAGTCCTGCTCCTAGGTCCTGATCAATTATCCAGACAGTTTCCCTGGGTGGCTGAGTCCACATGAGTCCCAGCTGTCGGACACACTCCTGTCTACACAGGGTGCATGACCCAGTGTGCTGCGGCAACTCTGGCCAGAGTCTCCTCGCTGCTGTCTCTGGGCAGCCCGAGTAGAGCCATGGTGGTGCCCAGGTTGTGCTTTGGGTGTCCAGGCATCCATGCCAGCTCAGACCCAGATCATATGTGTCTGTGTTCCAGTGCACAGTTGTCTACATAAGCAGCTGTAGGTCCTTTTAGAGAAAGTCTAGGAGTCACTGCTGTCTGTCCTCGTCCACGGGGACACCTAAGAAATCCGCTTTATGGGCGCTCTGGTCTGAAGACTGGCTGAGGTAGGGAAGCAGGCCCAGGGATTGTGTTTCCCGCCGGGGCAGCTGACTGCAACCCTGTTTGTTTTAGAATTCCTTTTGGTTCTATCTGTAATAAGCTAGTGGTCTTCGAAGTGTGGCTTCCGGACCACTGGAGTGTGTGAGATACAAATTCTTGGCCCCACCCCAGACCTACTGAATCAGAAATTCTGAGACTTGGCCCAGCAACCCAACCCATGTTTAAGAAGTCCTGCAGGTGATGGCCATGAGCTGGTTTCAGAATCACCGTTGTCAGCAACCCCCTCACCAGCCACCCGTCTGCCTTACATCTCAGAGCTCCATGTTCTCTGCACCGTCTTCATATATGCCCCTAGATCAGGCTGCCTGTGCTCATTGGCTGGAGCTGCCCTACAAGTAGTGCAGACAAGGGACTTAAAACAACACACACTTATTTTCTTACTGTTGTGGAAGCAGGAAGCCTGAGATCAAACCGTTGGCAGACTTGGTTTCTCCTGAGGCCCCTCCTTGGCATGTAGGTGGCTGTCTCCTCCTGGGTGGCCTTACATGATCTTGCCTCTGTGTGTGTCAGTCCTGATCTCCCCTCTGATCTCCCCAGTCCTATTGGATTAGGGCCCCATCCTGATGACCTTGGCCTAACATAATCACCTCCGTAAAGACCTCATCTGCAAACACAGTCACATCTGAGGTCCTGGAGGTCAGGACTTCAACATACGGATTTTAGGGGACACAGTTCAGCCTATCGCACCACCATGGTAATTGTGCCCTTCCTTATCCATCTATGTGCTGCACATGTCACCACACGGCAGTCTTAACGCGTGCACTGCTGGTCAATGGGCATTCTGAATCCAGATCCCAACTGTGGAGGATGCTTACCTGGACCACGCCTGGTACCACCTGTCTCGGGTCAGTTTCTGAGAAGAAGTATTAGATGGGCCAGGTACAGAAACCCAGGTATAGAAACTCAGGTACAGAGACTCACGCAAGAAGCCCTGGATGCCTAGCAAGGGGCAAAACTGGGTAAATAAGAACCTGGTCCCCAGGGTAACCTGTTCTCCCCTAGCATATTCCTGCTTGTGCAGTTTAGACCCCTGAGTGTTTCTTCCCTAAAGGTAACATCTAGGCCTCAGCTGTATTTCAGCTCCAGGCCCAGAGAAGCAGCAAAACCAGACAAGTGGCTGCCTCAGGACCAGATACATTGACTAATAACCCCCTGCCCTGGCACCAACCAGTGGATACCAAGACCCTGAAAAAGTACACCTGGGAAGCTGGTGAATATTCTACTGAGATCCTCCCCTGAGACCCCCCCTAAGATTCCTGCCTGCAAGAAAGAGAGAAATATGCTCAAGACAAAGGACGCAGTGCATGCTTCCCACCAGGGGAGCACGCCAGTGCCATCTCCATCCATCTGAGGGGACCCCACCAGGCTTGCAACCAGGAGAGCAATGGGCAGCAGCAGCTCATCCTGGGCTTACCCCCTGAACCTGTCTCCAAGGCCCCTCCATCTCTCTGACTTCAATGGCCAGAGCAGCCCAGCCTAGGCTCTCCTGTTGCTTCTCTGTCCCAAATATACTTTTGCTGCCACCATGGACCCAGCACCCTTTGGCTCAGTGCTGTGTAGCCCTTCCCTTTGGCTATCCCCATCCCCTTTTATTTTTTAAAGACTTTTTAAAAAAATGTTGATTTCAGAGAGAGAGGGAGAGAGAAACATCAATGATTGGAGTCACTGATTGGCTGCCTCCTGCATGCCCCCCACTGGGGATTGAGCCAGAAACCTGGGCATGTGCCCTGACCAGGAATCGAACTGTGCCCTCCTGGTTCAGTCACTGAGCCTGGCCGGCTGGGATCCCCATCCCCTTTTACTCACCCGTCTGAGGTGGCTATTTCGCTGCCCGCGCATCATCACCTTAACCTTTCAAGAAGAGCCCGAGATGGCTATTTAAGTGCACCGGGTTTATGGGGGCATGCTGCCAGGAAAGGGAGTAAGAAAAGCAGTTGGGAGGGAAAGCTGCCGGGCAAAGTTGTGGTTTCAGCTGAGGTCCATCTGTAGCCTGACACCACGGGTCTCAGAAGAATGAATTTCCCTTGGAGGCTTCTCCAGTGACAAGGGGTCCAGGCCACTTGTCCCCTCCGAACAGTCACTCACTGGCTGCAGGCTGCCCTTGGGGTGAAGCAAGAGCTTCCACATCTCTAAATGAGGCAGCTCTGTCAGCCAAGGACAGTCCTCCAGGGCGTTGGAGTGAGTGCAGCAGCTGCAGGATGCTGGCCCTCAAAGTGGGATTTGAGCGTCACAAACAGCATCTGCATTGACAGGGACAATTCCACAGTGGCAGCTATGTGACAGACCCAGGTATCCTGAAAAGCCCTTCCACCATAAATCTCCCAGTGAAACCTAACAAATATCTCCTCAGGTAGATCTGAGGTCTCAAAAAAGAAAAGGAGACCCTCAGGGGCAAAAATAAAGTAGGACTTCAGCCTGGTGGCTAACACCTCCCCGAGCAGCTTGCCAACCCTACAAACCAAAGCCTTAGGTTTTAACAGGATATTGGGGGCCTGGAAACAAGCAGAGACTGTGAAATTGGGTCCTCAGTGGGCTGCACTCAGTGAAAATGTGGAATAGAAAAACCCCATTGGCAGATGGCAACAGAAAGGAAACACTAGATTCTGTTTGGGCTCCACTAGAAGCTTCCACTGGGCATTTAATCTCAGGTCTTCCCTGTATGTTCTGGGAAACCCCATGTAGAGAAACCAAGTCAATAGGGCCCCAGATTATTGTGGTCTGGTGTCTGCCATGAGCCAGCATCATCTCTGGAGGTCTTGCCCCCAAGGCCTCACAGATAAAAACCCAGATTTTCAAACATGCTCTCAAAATTAGACAATTGAAAATGAGCCATTATGAACAAGTCAGCATAAACAAAAGCAGAATTAGAACCCAAAAGGTTTAGGATATTGGAATTACTCAATAAAGATTGTGTACTAAGTCTTTTGAAGTAAGAGAAAATTTAGAATACAAGAGATAAGACTCCAGCTAAAAAGACCAAGAAGATTGTAAAGTAGAATTTCTAGATGTGAAACACAATAATGACATTGAAAACTTAATGGACTGGTTAAATGGCAGACTGGACACAACTGAAGAGCAGTAAATTGGAAGATAGATCTAAAAAATTACTCAGAGTCCTGGCTGGTTTGGCTCAGTGTCTAGAGCGTCAGCCTGCGGACTGAAGGGTCCTGGGTTTGATTCCGGCCAAGGGCACGTACCTTGGTTGCAGACTCGATCCCTGGCCCTGGTCCGGGGCGTGTGCCTCTCTCACATCCATGTCTTGCGTGCTTGCTCTCCTTCCACTCTCTCTGAAAAGCAATGAAGAAAATATCCTCAGGTGAGGATTAAAAAATGAAAGGAAGAAATTACTCAGAATTCCAGAGACCTAAGAAGAAGGGAAATATGAAAGGGAATAAGAGACAGAGAGCAAGTAACAAAATAGTCTAACATTGGTCTGATTGGAGTTTCAGAAGATCCTGGAGGAACTGGGAGAGGTAATTTTTGAAGAAACAGCACCTGGTAATTATTTCCAAGATTCATGATAAACATGAATCTTTATGTCCAAGAAGCACAATAAAATCCAATAGGGAAATGAAGCATCCATATCAAAACACACTTTAGCAAAATTACAGAAAACCAAAGATGAGATGAAATTCTAAAGCAGAAAGAAAAGATAGGGTACCTATAAAAAATGACAGACTGTAACAGTTACCTTATTAGCAAGCGTGGAAGCTTCTCAAAGTGGGGTCCATGCCTCAGGAGCTTGGGCATCACCCTGGAGCTTTTGGAAACAGGCCCATGGCTCAGAATCTGCGTTATAATAACATACACACATTTATGTTATTTTAAAATAAACTTTAAATTTTGGAATATTTCAAGGACATGATCCTCTATATAGACAATCTAACAGATTCTACAAAAAAGCTGCTAGAACTACTAAATGAGTTTAGTAAGATTTGGGATACTAGATCAAGATACAAAAGCCAATTGTACTACAGTCCAACAATGAACAATCAGGAATTTAAATGTAAAAGATCATTTTAAAGTAGCATCAAAAAGGTGAAGCACTTAAGAATAATTCTGACAAAAGGTGTGTAACACTTGAGTACTGAAAAGTATAATACATTGCTGAGTGATATAAACACCTGTATCAAATCAGTGGAGAGAGACCTTGCTCATGGATCAGAACACTCAATATTGTTAAGATATTCTCCCCAAATCAAACTATAGTGTCAATGCCCAATCAAAATCCCAGTAGACTTTTTTTAGAAATTGACAAGCTGAGTCCTAGCCAGTTTGGTTCAGTGGTTAGAGTGCCGGCCTTTGGATTGAAGGGTCCCAGGTTCGATTCTGGCCCAGGACAAGTATCTCGGGTGCAGGCCCGATCCCCAGCCCGGCACAGTCAGGGAGCATGGGGGAGGCAACCGATCGATGTGTCTCTCTCACGCTGATGCTTCTGTCCCTCTCTCTCCCTCCCCCTCCCTTCCACTCTCTCTGAAAAGCAATGGAAAAAATATCCTCAGGTGAAGATTAAACAAAACAAAAAAGAAGTTGACAAGCTGATTCTAAAATTAACATGGAGGCCCTGGCCAGGAAGCCTGGTTGGTTAGAGCATGGTTCTGATACGCCAGGGTTGCGGTTCAGTGTCCAGTCAGGGCACACACAGGAAACCAGTGAATGCGTAAATAAGTGCAACAACAAATCAATGTTTCTCTCTCTCTTCCTCTATCTAAAATCAATCAAAATTTAAAAAAATAATAATAATAAAATTAATGTGGAAATGCAAAGCACCAAGAATGGCTACAACAACCTTGAAAAAGAAGAGCAGATTTGGAGGACTTACACTGCCTGACTTTAAGACTTACTATAAACATGCATTAATCAAGGCAGAGTGGAATTGGTGTTGACATAGACAGTAGATCTACAGAATCCAGAAGTAGAACCTTGCATGTATTGTCATTTTATTATTTTTTAATTTATCTTTATTGTTGAGAGTATTACAGGTATACCATCCCCCCCCCAATTGATCCCCTCCACTTCCCTCCCACCCCCTTCCCAGGCCTTCACCCCGTTATTAACTGTGTCCATGGGTTATTCATATAACTTCTTGGGTTAATCTCTTCCCACCCTCCACCCCCTTCCCTCTTTCCCCTGAAATATGATCGTCTGTTACATGTGTCAATGTCTCTGGATCTGTTTAGTTCATCAGATTCTTTTGTTCATTAGCTTCTTGTTGAAGACCCTTCAACATTTCCTGTAGTGCTGGTTTGGTGGTGATGAACTCCTTTAGCTTTTCCTTGTCTGAGAAGCTCTTTATTTGACCTTCAATTCTAAATGATAGCTTTGCTGGGTAGAGCAATCTTGGTTGTAGTTCCATGTTTTTCATCACTTTCAATATTTCTTACCACTCCCTTCTTGCCTGCAAAGTTTCTGTTGAGAAATCAGCTGACAGTCGTATGAGTGCTCCCTTGTAGGTAACTAATTGCTTTTCTCTTGCTGCTTTTAAGATTCTCTCTTTGGCCCAGCCAGGCGTGGCTCAGCAGTTAAGTGTTGACCTAGGATCCAGGCGATCAGGGTTCGATTCCCGGTCAGGGCACATGCCCGGGTTGTGGGCTGCAGCCAATCAATGACTCTCTCATCATTGATGTTTCTATCTCTCTCTCTCCCTCTCCTTTCCTCTCTCTGAAATCAATAAAGATATATTTAAAAAAAAAAAAAATCTCTCTTTGTCTTTAATCTTTGGCATTTTAATTATGATGTGTTTTGCTGTGGGCCTCTTTGGGTTCCTTTTGTTTGGGACCCTCTGTGCTTCCTGGACTTGTAAGTCAGTTTCTTTCCCCAGGTAGGGGAAGCTTTCTGTCATTATTTTTTCAACTAGGTTTTCAATTCCTTGGTCTCTTTCTTCCCCTTCTGGCCTCCCAATAATACAAATGTTGGGCCTCTTGAAGTTGTCCCAGAGGCTCCTTATACTATTTTCATATTTCTGGATTCTTTTTTCTTTTTGCTCTTCTGGTTGGGTGTTTTTTGTTTCCTCATGTTCCAAATTGCTGATTTGATTCTCAGTGTCCTCTACTCTGCTGTTGATTCCCTGTAAATTATTCTTCATTTCAGTTCCTGTAGCCTTCATTTCAAATTGGTACTTTATTATGTTATTGATTTTCTCAGTTATTTCCCTAACAGTCTGCTTAAACATCCTTATAACCAAAATTCTGAACTCTCTATCTCTTAGCTTGCTTGGATCTATTTCATTTAGTTCCTCTTCTAGAGATTTCTTCTGTTCTTTCCTTTGTGACATCTTTCTTTGCCTCCGCATTTTGGTTTCTATGTAGTAGGTAGAGCTGCTATGTCTCCTGGAATTGGTAGAGTGGCTTTGTGTAGCAGGTGTCCTCTAGGGACCAGTAGCTCAGCCTCCCCAATCACCTGAGCTGGGCCTTCTAGGTGCTCCCCTGTGTGGGCTGTGTGCACTGTCCTGTTGTAGTTGAGCCTTGGTTGCTGTTGGCGTCCCTGGGAGGAACTGACCCCCAGGCCAATCAGCTGTGAGGACCAGCTGCAACTACAGCCAGAGAGCTGCTGTGCTGGAGACACCCCTATGGATCAGGATTTACTTCAGTGGAGCTTTGGTGTTCACCAAGTGCGCCCCTTGAGTGTGTCACTCGTGGATGTGGTAGGGTTGTAATCCACTGTGGTAGAGTCTGATCACCAGGTGCACTGTCTCTGGGGCCTCCAGGGAGATGCAAAGTCAGCCTGTGCCAGTGCCTTGCCCAGGGCCACCCAGCATGAGCTCCACAGCAAACTGTAGTTGGCTGCTACTTGTGCTGGGCTTGGAGGTGTCCAGGAGAGGCCAAGCTATGAGCCAATGCAGCTGCTGCTAGTGCCAGGCCTGGGGCCGCTTATCAAGCTGTATGGGGCCGCTGCTGCTTGTTTGAGAGATTTTAGGAAAGTCCTAAGCATGAGGCTCGAGAGGCCACTTGCATAGAAAAGTCCCTGGAAATGGCCTGGATGAGCTGCAGGTGGGGAGGGGCAGGGCCTCCGGGAATCACGGGGTGGGGCCAAAGGTGTGACTGAGGTACTGGCGATTCAAATTTGGCGCCTGCCTGTCGACTGTGTGGGGGGAGGACTCGCCAAAGGAGCCATGGCCTCTGCCAAGCCTTCTGCCTGGGAGGAAGCTGTCCCTCCAGCTCTTGCCCTGACTTCAGGCAGGTTAGTTCCTCCCCATGTGTCCCAGGTCCTTTCAGGCTGCTGCCTGGAGGTGGGCTCAGAGGGAGCGTCCGAGTGAGTCCGTGCGGGGCCCTTTGAGAGGAGCTGCTGGGGCTCCCGCAGCCTCCGCAACCCTCAGGGACAGTCCCCGCTGGTTTCACAGCCCAGAGTTGTTTGGACGTCTCTTCCCGCCCTGGGGGCCTGTTGTGGGGCTGGGACCCCTCCCTCTTCCAGGAAACCTCCGCCACCAAGATTCCCTCCTGGGTTTCAACCTCGGCACCGGGTGTGGGCCCGCCGCAGCATGTCTTTATGGTTCAGCCCCGATCCGCCCGCGTCTGTGCCCCTCCTACCGGTCTCGGTGCTTCTTCACGTCCCTGGTTGTGGGGCTTCTGTTCAGCCAGATTTCAGGAGGCTCTGAGTGATGGTGGTATTTTAGTTGTAATTCTGTATTTTAATTGTAATTTTGACGTGGTTGCAGGAGGCAGTGGGTGCAGCTGTTACCTATGCCACCATCTTGTTGTTCCCTCCATCATTTGATTTTAAATAAAAGTACAAAGGTAATTCCATGGAGCAAAGGTCATCTTTTCAACAAACGATGTTGGAACCACTAACTATCTGTGTAAAAAAATGAACCTCACACTATAGAAAAAGAAACTCAAGGCTCTGGCCAGGTAGCTCAGTTGCTTAGAGCATTGTCCCAATATGCCAAGGCTGCAGGTTCAATCTCTGCAAGATTAAGGGCACATACAAGATTCAACCACTGTGCATGGATAGGTGGAGCAACGGATGGATTTTTTTCTCTCTCAAATCAATCAATAAATTTTTTATTTTTTTAAAAATATATCTTTATTGATTTCAGAGAGGAAAGGAGAGGGAGAGAGAGAGAGATAGAAACATCAATGATGAGAGAGTCATTGATTGAGCCCACAACCCGGGCGTGTGCCCTGACCGGGAATTGAACCCTGATCGCCTGGATCCTAGGTCGATGCTTAACCACTGAGCCACGCCCAGCCGGGCTCAATAAATTTTTTAAAAAATTTAAAAAAAAAAAAGGAACTCAAATTGATTATAATTGGAATCTAAAACTATTTTAAAAATCTAAAAAAAAAATGAGAAAAATCTTTGTGATTTTGGGTTGTGCAAAGGTTTCTTAAACATAATACCATCGGGAAAGAAAAGAAAATATGGAATGTTTTGCTATTTCTAGTAAAGAGAAAACATCTACTTTCCAAAGATAATCTTATTATACATCCTAATTTGTGGTCGTTTTTTTCTCAGCCTGTATTTTTTTTTTTAAACATATTTGTTTCATCTCATTTATTTTACACTTTTTAAAAATATATATCTTTATTGATTACAGAGAGAGGAAAGGAGAGGGATAGAGAGAGAGAAACATCAATGATGAGAGTCATTGATTGGCTGCAGCCGGCAACCCGGGCATGTGCCCTAACCGGGAATCAAACCCCGATCGTCTGGATCCTAGGTCAACGCTCAACCGCTGAGCCACGCCCAGGCGGGCTCAGCCTGTATTTTTTTGAAAAAAGTTTAGTTCTAACCACCTCCCCAAAAAAACTCCTCCAAAAACACAATACCGAAAGCATGATCCACAGAAGAAAAAATTGCTAAGTTAAACTTCATTAAAATTAAGAACTTATGCTCTTCAAAATACACTGAGAGGATAAACAAAACAAAACAAAACAAAAAACAAAACAAACCCAACCCACTGACTGGGGAAAGATACTTGTAAATCACATAGCTAATAATAACAACAAAAACAAATTTGTATCTAGAATACATAAAGAACTCTCAACACTCAAAAAAACCCCTCAATTTAAAATGGGCAAAAGTTCTGAAAAGACACCACCAGTGAAGATGTATGGATGACGAGCACCACATGGAAAGATGCTGAACATCATTAGTCATCAGGGAAACCCAAATGAAACCCACAATGAGACAGCATGACACACACACTAGAAAACCTAACATAAAAAGGACTGACCACATCATATGCTGGTGAAGTCATGAAGCAACTGGACTTTTAGACAAAGCTGGTGGGAAGGCAGAACGGTTCAATCAGTTTAGGAAAGGCTTTGGCAGCTGCCCCGGACAGAACCATTCCAGTCCTAGGTGTTAATCCAGCACAGAACAAAGTGGGTGTCCACGCAGAGACTGGCTACTCAGCAGCTGTATTTGTAACAGCCTAGAACTGGAGAGCAACCCAATATTCAACAAGCTGGATAACAGGTTGTGAAATGCTCTGTAGCGGAATACAACACCACAAGGAAAAGGAACACAACATCAGTGAACTCTAAAATATGGTGAATAAAAGACCTAGATTTTTAAAAAGTGTGTAGTGATACTATTGTGGGCAGAGGTGTGGGTCACACTCTGTTAACCATGACTGAAAGGACAGAAGGCACCTAATAGGAATAGGACCATAGTTGTTTAATGATTATTCACCTTACTAACTATAGGTAAAGAAGTTTTCCTACAGACCCTGGGAAACTGGAGGATGTGCTGCAAGAAAAAAACAGAGCTATAAAAAGATGAGATACCTTGGGGCTTGGATGGGTCCATTGCTCAGAAAGAAAATGCATTTTGAGAACAGAAAGGACAGGATGTGCATTGATTTGGTTGCTGTGCCTGGAGCCTGATCCTCCCTCCGGGAGTTTGCCTCAGGAATGCTGACTATTCTCAGATCCCAGGACTGGTGGAACTGGGTTTTAACACCATTGAAAATTAACTACTTTGTTATCGGACTCCCAAGATCCTGGAAGGAGACATATGGACCACAGACCCTGCAGCCCCCCCCCCCCCTTGCATACAGCCCTGTATAACCAGCCAGGTACTAAGGGAAGGACAGAGCAGATTTTATGTGAGTGAATACCTCTGCTCTCCCATTTTGCCAGCAATAATGGAATAAACCCTCAAATATGATTCAACCTTGTCTCTGCTTAATTGGCTGAAGTAGCGACAGGCAGCCTGGACCCATTGTGTCTGGTTGCAATACTTGCCTTTCTCTGACTGGCTTATTTCATTGAGTGTAATAATCTCCAGGTCCCTCTATGCTGTCTCATAGGGTAAGAGAACCACCTTTTTTACAGCTGCATTGTATTATGGATGAAAAAGGGCCACATACTAAACCTGAAAAGCTCAGGGAGGCCTGTGTGGAGGCCTTGCAAACTCAGATACCTAAAATAACCACAAAGGATGGTCTGAAATTAAAGCTTTGAACAGAAGCAGCCATAAAGGTTGGTAGCCATGTCCTAAGGAAGTATTTTTCCCCAACAAAGGTTAATTTTCACCTTAAATAAACCTGTCAGTGGTCTTTTGCATCTGAGATAACATACCTGATTAACACCTGCTTTTGCAAAACAAAGCAGTTTCTCATTTCTGGGCCCTCAATGCACCAGGGTAGAGACAATGGGATCCTCTCGTTGTTGTTGTTATCTTGTTAACTGTTGGCTGTTGACTATCCTGTACCCACCTGTGTAAAAGAAGTATGTGTGGAGATTAATCAGCCTGCAGGCAGAGGTGGACCCACCTCTGGGTGCTTTGAGTCTTTGCCTGATCTTTTTCTGAACCTGGGCTTTGGAAAAGCAGACTGTAGTGTGCATCTTGGTCCTTTCCAAACTCACCCAGTCCCAGCAGGGGTGACCACAAGCCATGGGTTGTTGATAGTTCCAAACAGGGGACTCAAGACCAGTCACAAACAGTGTCTGACATTGGACTGACCCAGAGACCCTCCAAAAAGACTGAGAGTCCTAGCAGATCTACCTAATCCATAGAAATAAATCCAAACAGGCAGCCAAAATAGGGAGACCAAAAAAACAAGCCCCAAATAAAAGAACAAGAGAATTCTCCAGAAGAAGAACTAAATGAAATGGAGATAAGCAATCTATTAGCTATAGAGTTCAGAATACTAATTGTTAGGATGCCTAATAGCATGAGAAAATAAATGAAAACTATGCAGGAAATTAAGAATGACATAGCAGAAATAAAGAATACATTGGAAGGAATAAACAGCACATTAGAGGAAGCTGAGGATCAGATTAATCAATTAGAAGATGATAGAAAAAAATCACTCAATCACAGACCCAAAAAGAAAAAACTAAGAAAACAGGAGGACAATTTAAGGGAGCTGTGGGACAGCATGAAACATAACGATATTTGCAACATAGGAGTGCCAGAAGAGGTAAAAAGTAAGCAAGGGATAGAGAACCGGTTTGAAGAAATAATGGCAGAAAACTTCCTTAACCTGGTCAAGGAAAAAGTCACACAAGTTCAGGAGGCACAGAGAGTCTTAAGTAAGAAGAACCCAAAGAGGTCCACACCCAGACACATCATAATTAAAATGCCAAAAATTTAAGACAAAGAGACTCTTAAAGGCAGCAAGAGAAAAGCAATCTGTTACCTACAAAAGAGCTTCCATAAGCCTGTCAGCTGACTTCTCATCAGAAACTCTACAGGCCAGAAGGGAATGGCATGAAGTATTCAAGCTAATGAAAAGCAAGAACCTGAAACCAAGACTCCTCTATCCAGCAAGACTACTTTCAGCATAGATGGTGAAATAAAGAGTTTTCCAGACAAAAAAAGGCTAAAGGAGTTTATCACCACCGAACCAGCATTGCAGGAAATGTTAAAGGGACTACTGTAATAAGTAGAAACAGAAAAACATAGGCATAAAGAACTAAAATGGCAATAGATAAGCACCCATCAATAATAACCTTAAATATAAATGGATTAAAAGCTCCAATCAAAAGGCATGGGGTAACTGAACGGATAAGAAAACATGGTCCAAATATCTGCTGCCTGCAAGAGATCACCTCAGAACAAAAGACTCACACAGGATGAGAGTGAAGGGATGGAAAAAATTTTCCATGCAAATGAAAATATAAAAAAAGCTGGGGTAGCAACTCTCATATCTGACAAATAGACTTTAAAACAAAGGCCATAACAAGAGACAAGAAAGGTCACTACATAATACTAAAGGGATCGATCCAACAAAAGGATATAACCCTAATAAACATATGCACTCAATATAAGAGCACATAAATATATTAAAAAAAACTTCTGGAGGACTTTAAGGGAGAGATTGACAGCAATATAGTCATAGTTGGAGACTTTAATACCCCATTGACTTCACTGGATAGATCTTCCAGACAAAAAACCAACAAGGAAACAGTGACCCTAAATGACCCACTAGATCAGATGGATTTGACATTTACAGAACATTCTACCCCAAAGCTGCAGAATATACATTCTCCTCAAGTGCACATGGGACGTACTCAAAGATAGACCACATGTTAGGACACAAAACAAGTCTCTACAAGTTCAAGAAGACTGAAATCATATCACGCATCTTCTTGGATCACAATGGCATGAAATTAGAAATCAACAGAACTAAAAACACTAAACAGCATTCAAACACATGGAGGCTAAATAGCATGTTATTGAACAATGAATGGGTTACCAAAAAGATCAAGGAAGAAATAAAAAACTTCCTGGAAACAACTGAAAATGAACAGACAACAACCCAAAATCTATGGGACATAGTGAAAGCAGTCCTGAGAGGGAAGTTCATAGCACTGCAGGCCTCCCTCAAAAAGCAAGAAAAACTTCCAACAGACTCTCTAACCCTACAACTTAAAGACTTAGAACAAGAACAGCAAGAAAAGCCCAGAGGAAGTAGGAGGAAGAAAATAATGAAGATCAGAGCAGAAATAAATGACCTAGAGACTAAAAAAACAATACAACAGATCCATGAAACCACGAGCTGGTTCTTAGAAAAGATAAACAAGATTGATGCACCTTTAGCCAGACTCACCCAGAAACAAAGAGAGGGGGTGGGACGGGGTGGAATGGGTCATTGGGGAGAAAACTCAGGACATCTGTAATATTTTGAAAAAAAATCAATAAATCAATCAATAAATAAGTAGAAAAGAAGCAGAGAGAGAGGACCCAAGTAAAAATCAGAAACGAAGGGGGAGAGTAACAACTGACCCCGCGGAAATACAAAGGATCATAAGAAAATACTATGAGCAACTTTACGCCACCAAGCTGGACAACCTGGATGAAATGGACAAATTCCTAGAAACATACAACCTTCCAAAGCTGAATCAGGAAGAGTCAGAAAACCTGAACAGGCCAATAACTGCTGATGAAGCTGAAGCAGGAATAGAAAACCTCCCAGAACACAAAAGCCCTGGACCAGACGGCTTCACAGGGGAGTTTGACCAAACACTCAAAGAAGAACTAACACCTACCCTCCTCAAACTATTCCAGAAAATCCAAGAGGGAGGAACACTTCCAAGCTCTTTTTCCTAGGCCAGCGTCATCCTTATCCCAAAACCAGATAAAGACACTACAAAGAAAGAGAATTATAGGAACAAAACAAACAAACAAACAAAACAAAAGAGTGTGTGTCTACCCTTTTACTTTTCATCCGACCCCGGAGGTTCCCTGCTTTGCTTTCTCCCGCCTCCCTCACCAATCACCAGTGGGTTTCACGCAGCCCCCTTGCATCTTCACCTTTGAGTGTAATCTGTAAAGCAGGGTGCAAAACTGCTGTTCTCTGCAGTATTATCTCAATCAGCTGAAATTCGGCTCCCTGGAATATGCCAACAGTTTGGCTCAAATAAACTCACAAAAAATTCTTCACAGTATTGAGAAAGACAAGCATCACATGATTTCACTTATATGTGGAATCTAATGGACAAAATAAACTGATGAACAAAACAGATCCAGAGACATGAGGGGAGGGGGGAGGGGAGGGCAGGAAGAGATTATACACATAACCTGTGGTAACAGACAATAGTGTCATGAAAGCCTGGAGGGGGGGCAAGAGTAGGGTGGAGAGGGTCAATGGGGGAAAAAAGGTGGAGCATCTGTAATACTTTCAACAATAAAGATAAAATTTTTTAAAAGTACATAGTGTTGATCCCACTTATATAAAATTCTGGAAAATGCAAGCTAATCCATGGCAGCAGGAAGCCATCCATGGTTGCCTAGGGTGTGGGGGGGCTAGAGGGAGAGATGATAGCCAGGAGGACACTTGGGTGTGGGGATGGTTTCATGGTGTAAACATAAGTCAAATTTATTTAAAAACAATCCCGCTAGTTGGCCGGCGTGACTCAGCGGTCAAGCTTTGACCTAGGATCCAGGTGATCAAGGTTCGATTCCTGGTCAGGGCACATGCCCAGGTTTCAGGCTCCATCCCCAGCAGGGGGCGTGCAGGAGGCAGCCGATCAACGACTCTCATCATTGGTGTTTCTGTGTCTTTTTCCCTCTCCCTTCCTCTCTATGAAATCAATAAAGACATATTAAAAAACAAACAAACAAAACCTTGTTGTTACCAGGGAGACAATGAGGAAGCCTTAATTCTTCTTGAGGGAAAGATTTCAATCAAGAGACAAAGTATAGAAAAGCTAGCAAAAATTTATTGGCTGCAGCAAAAATATACTTAGGACAGTAAGACAAGGATGGGCCTAGAAGAAGCAACAGGAGAGCCTGGGCCGGGCTGCTTTGGCCAGTGGGAAGTCAGAGAGAAGGGAACAGGTTTGGGGACCTTGGAGACAAGCCCCCGTGGAGATGAGCTGCCGCTGCCCATTGCTCCCCTGGTTGCAAGTCTAGTGGGGTCCCCTCAGAGGGGTGGGGATGGTCCTGGCGTGCTCCCCTGGGGAGTGGGGAGAGCAAGCTGGGTCCTTTGTCCTGAGAGTACTTATCTCTCTTGCAGGCGGGAATCTTAGGGGAGTTCTCAGGGGAGGGTCTCAATAGAATATTCCCCAGCTTTTTGCTGGTACCTAAAAGAGGTTTATTCTCTTAACTTCATCTGTCCTTGGGTGTGGTTGGCAAATGGCACTAATTGGATTTCTGCTCTGTCTCCCAGGAGTGGGAAGATTTAAGCTATTTGCCCTCTGGCTGGGGAGAAAAAGTGCAAACGTTTTACTTTTGAGTGTCCCTGGTTTAGGGAAGATAGGATTTACTAGGTGGCTGCAAACTGCTGTTTAACATCTGTCTCAGTTTCCCTGTTCCACTTGTTCTGAAATCTTCAGAGGCTATAACACTATGACCCAGCATTTTCACAAATAGGTTCTATTCTGAGAAAGTCTTATACATGTGCACAAGGAGACATGGCCAGTTTTTGGATAGAAGGTAAAGTTGGAAGTAAATAAACCTCGTAACCCAAATAACCTCCAACACACTGGAATGAGCAGAGGTTAAAATGAAAAGGGAAAAACAGGTGGCATTAAAATATCAGACATTAGCCCAGCCGGGCATGGTTCAGTGGTTGAGCATTGACCTAGGATCCAGGATATGGTGGTTCAATCCCCGGCCGGGCACATGCCCGGTGTTGTGGGTTGGCCCCTGGTTGGGGGCGTGTAGGAGGCAGCTGATCAATGACGACTCTCTCATCATTGATGTTTCTCTCTCTCTACTCTCCCCCTTCCTCTCTCTGGAATCAATAAAGATATATTAAAAATATATGTATCAGACATTAGTAACGTGAAGTAGAAAGAGCAGTCTGAGTTAAAACATTTAATGCCTCTGCTTTTCAGGACAAAGATGCAGATTTTGATTGACTGGACTTTGTTAACTATTCATGTTAAAAATGTAAGAGTAGCCATTAAAGGAATGGAAATACTGTATGTCTGCCAGTGGGAGTCCTGGCAGGAAACAGGGTAGCTGAGGAGAGTTTAACAAAGGAGTCATTTACAGACTGGCCTGGGATGGTGGCTGGTGGTTCTCCTGGCCTGCCAGAGCTTGTAATTGCCACATCGGGCGGTTCCGGTTGGGAATTGCAGGTCCTGTTATGTTTCCAACAGTATTTTGTCTGCTGTTTATTTGCCTGATTCTGTAAAGTCCCTGGATGGCAACTTAATGTTACAAATTTTATTGTGAAAATAGCTGACCCCAGTCAGGAACACACAGGTGCCTGGATGTTCAGGTCACACTTGCGCTGGCACACGGGGGCCAGAGCCCCCGGGACATGTGGGTGTCCATAACTCAGGGACTGAAGCAGTGCAGCCCCTGGCATAAAGCTGAGCCCATTGGTCCTGGGCTGAGGCCCTGTTGGGACTGTGCACACTGCTGGCAAAGGGCCTAGCACGCGGCAGGAAGCCAGGAAGCAGGAGGCAGCTTCAGCACCCACTTAGCACCACATTGACCCCTGAGGGGCTCTCAGAGTGGGCTTCAGCGCATGGGGGGGGTGCCTCTTTGGTGGCACTGGTGTGCCTCCTTATTCATACGCAGGCAGGACCCAAGTGTCCTGTCCCTGGAGCTCTCATCACTACCCCACTTGCCCTCCAGGGTCCAGGGACAACACTGTCCCCAGGTTCAGCATGGGTGGGCTCCCTTGTTTTCCTGGGGCCTTGGCGGGTTCCAGCTGACCCTTGAATTCAGTTTACCCCATAGCTCCCAGCAGCCCCCACCCTGTAACCAGCTCACTTTGGGACCTGGACTGATGGGTGGGGTGAAGAAGGCAGTAAGTGACCAGCTCTCCTGCCTGGCAGAGAGGCCATCTGCTCATTGAACTGCAGCCGCCTGGGGCAGAGTGCAAGAGTCCCCTGGAGGAGGCCTGGCCCCTAGGAGTCTATTCTCTGGGCTCCAGGCCCCAAGGGTATCTCAGCTCCTGTCTCAAGGTGTTCAGATGATACTAGTTCCGTGGTGCGGATATGCAATATGTCCTCCAAATATTGGGGATCTGTGCTCTGATCACTGAAACTCAACAACAACAAAACAACCTGATTTAATAACAGGCAAAATTTGACTGGACATTTCTTCAAACATGAAAAGATGCTCAGTATCACTAATCATTAGGGAAATATATATAAAAAGTACCATGAGATGTCACCTCACACCCATTAGAATGGCTACTATTTTTATTTTTTAAAGATTCTTTATTGATTTTAGAGAGAAAGGAAGGGAGAGGGAGAGAGAGATAGAAACATCAATGATGAGAGGGTCATTGATCGGCTGCCTTCTGCATGCTCCCACCGGGGATGGAGCCCACAACCCGGGCATGTGCCCTGACTGGGAATCAAACCAGCAACCTCTTGGTGCACAAGTCTACACTCAACCATTGGGCTATACCAGCCAGGCTGGGTGGCTACTATTTTTTAAAAAACAAGAGAAAATAACAAGTGTTGGTGAGGACATGAAGTAATTGGAACACTGTGCCCTCCTGGTGGGAACATAAAATGGTCTAACTGCTGTGGAAAACAGTATGGCAGTTCCTCAAAAAAATAAAATATAATTATCATATGATCCAGCAATTCCACTTCTGGGCATATACTGCCCAGAATTGAAAGCAAGGACTTGAATAAATACTTGTACACCCATGTCCACAGCAGCCAAAAGGGGGAAACAACCCAAACAGCGATAGACAGGCAAATAAGCAAAATGCGGTCCACCTCATGATGGACTATTACTCAGCCCGGAAAAGGAAGGAAAGTCCGCCGCGTGCTGTAACATGGCCTCGTTGTGCTGAGTGAAATAAGCCAGCCACAAAAAGACAAATAGTGTCTGGTTTCACTTATATGAGGTACTTAGAGCAGTCAAATCACAGAGACAGAAAGTAGAAGTGTGGTTCCTGGGGGAGGGGAGGAGGGAGAGTGAAGAGCGGTTGTTTAATGGACATCATTTCTGTTTTACAAGACGAAAATAGTTGTGGTGGTGATTCCTGCATAACATTATGCATGTATTTAATGCCACAGAACTGCACTTAAGGTTAAGATGATAGTTTTATGTTAGGTGTATTTTACCACAATAACAAGAAAATAAAACAGAAAAATGGAACAATTATGAAAAATTGGAAAAAAACCTAAATGTACAAGAATTGGAGAATAACTAAATCAATTAAATTGGGGGAAAATCAGGCATTTATCCTGCTTTTTCTGTACAAACTGGGGCTCTGGGTAACCAGAGAGCTGGAGTGGGGTTTCTCTCCACAGAAATATGCCCCCCAGTGAGCAAGATGGGGAACCAGGGCAAGCATGGGGACATCCCACAGGAGAGGCAGTGGACGCCGTGAGCCTCCCAGTGGAGGCGCAGACCACTGGCAGCCTTGTCAAAACCCAGCTGCTTTCACCAACGTCCCATTCAGGCACATTTCAGAGCCTTCTGGGGGACAGCTCCCCCCCGCACGGCTGGGAGGATCCCCGGGGGTTGTGCTTGGGGCTAGGGCACGGCCCTGTGAAGAGGGAGGAGAGTCTGCAGATGGGTTACTGCTCTTGGGTCCCCCCCCCAGGGGAGGGGGCAGTCCCACCCTGGGGGGCTGTAGCTAAAAGACCATAAGCCAGCCTGCCCGCTGCGGCTCAGTGATTGCGCGCAGTCCTGTGCACCTAGAGGTCATGGTTTGACTCCAGGTCGGGCACATGCCCAGGTCTCAGGCTCCATCCCCAGTAGAGGGCGTGCAGGAGGCAGCCGATCAATGCTTCTCTCTCTCCATCTCCTCTCCTATCTCTCTAAAAAAATCAACAGAAACTTTTTTTTTTTTTAAGAAGAGAGAGACCATAAGCCAAGTGGAGAGAGGGCAAACGCTGGGCCCTGTGGGGCCTCCCAGTGGCCGGCTCTGTCCGCCTCGTTTCTCACCCTGGTGAGGGGGGTGCCTCTCTGATGGGCCCGACCTGGGGACACTGCACTGACAGAAATGTGGCCTTCACCGTCCTGGGCCAGGGCTGCTGGGCACGTTGCACTCAGCCACGCGTCTCCTCCACGTGCCCTCTGGGATCTGCGACTCTACCCGCCCCTGTTTGAGAATGGGGGAAAAGGAGCCGATCGGCCAAAGACATGACATCTACATCTGGGTTCAGAAGGCTCAGAGTTGTGGGGTTCAGTTTGTCTGTCCTCTTCTGTCCAACCCTGTCTTTCCTCACCACTGGTTCAGGGAAGCCCACGAGGAGGAGAGAGCTTTATGGAGTGACTGTAAAAGCATCACCTCTAAGGGGACCCTGCCATGTAGTACACACCCTTCTTAATTTAGACAACTGCTCCTTATGTTCATTATAATATATTTTAATTAATTAATTAATTTTTTAAAATACGTTTATTGACTTCAGAGAGAGGAAGGGAGAGGGAGAGAGTTGAAACATCAATGATGAGAGAGTAGTCATTGATCGGCTGGGGATCGAGGCCGCGACCCGGGCATGTGCCCTGACCAGGAATCCAACTGCGATCCCCTGGATCCTAGGTCGGTGCTCAGGAGCTGAGCCACGAGGGCCAGGTCATTATAATATATTTTAATTATGGCTTCAGGGTGTTGGACCATGATGGTGGCAAAGGTAGGTATTTATTACGAGTTTCCAGCAGATGGCAGCAAGGCATCGTGTTCTAGCAGAAGTGGCCGGGAGGCGTGTGCTCTTGGATTCCCCAGGCCCTGCGTCAACTCCTGAGGAAGAAGCTCCAGGAACCGCAGGCCCTCCTGCGCTGCCGGCATCGCGTCCAACAGGCCTGACCAGGAAGTCCTGCACTGGGGGACCCTGGTCCTGAGCTTGTCCTCCTCAAACACAGCATCCTAATCTCCACAACAGCAGTCTCAGCTGGCAAGTTCTTGGAAATTTATTACACATATATTCTTCCAAATGGTGAAATTTTAAAAACTCTAAAGCCTGGTTACTTTAAAATGTAGCCACGATCATGAGAGGAAGACACTATTGCCAGAGGCAGTTACTGTCCCAGGAGGCAGCCTATAGGGGCTGGTCTACGTCTGAACAGGCATCTACGCAATCATTTTCATGATAGGTAATAATAACAAGGGAGAAAATACAATACGGTCTGGAATGGGGGAAAAAAGAAAACTGGTGCCCTTCCCCAATTACAATCCCCACCGTCCCAACAGAGAGAACCATTTTTGTAATGTTTGGTGATAATCATTCTCTTGTTTCACCAATTATATATCCACCCCAAAATAAAACAAAATACAATGTAGAATACCAAAAAGATTATGTAATTTGTTTTTATTTCAACTTCTTTCGTCATGAAAAAATCATCTGATGAGTGAGGATGGGACAAAGCATTGTCCTACCATTCAGGAAACATAAAGATGTGACTTGCACGTCAGTGCTAATACTGAGTGCTTAGAGTGTTTTAAGCCCTGGCTGGTTTGACTCAGTAGTTAGAGCATTGGACCCACGACCCCAGTAGCAGATTTGATTTCCAGTCAAAGGCATGTACCTCGGTTGCAGGCTTGATCCCCTGCCCTAGTCGGGGTGCATTTGGGAGGCAACCAATCAATGTGTCTCTCTCACATCCATGTCTCTCTCTCTCTCCCCTCCTCCCTCCCTCCCCTTCTCTCTAAAAATCAATGGGCCCTGGCCAGTATGTCTCAGTGGTTGAGCGCCAACCCAGAAACCAGGAGGTCACCGGTTCAATTCTGGTCAGAGCACATTTTCAGGTTTGGGGCTCAATCCCCAGTAGGGGCATGCAGGAGGCAGCCGATCAATGACTCATCATTGATGTTTCTATCTCTCTCACTCTCCCTTCCTCTCTCTAAAAATCAATAAAAACATATTTTTAAAAAATATAAAAATTAAAAATAAAAATCAGCCCAGCTGGGCATGGCTCAGGAGTTGAGCATCGACCTAGGATCCAGGAGATCGTGGTTCGATTCCCAGTCAGGGCACATGCTTGGGCTGCGGGCTCAATCCCCAGCAGGGGGCATGTAGGAGGCAGCCGATCAATGACTCTCATCATTGATGTTTCTCTCTCTCTCTCCTTCTCCCTTGGTCTCTCTGAAACCAATAAAAACATTAAAAAAATTTTTTTAAATCAATGAAAACAAACAAACAAAGTGTTTTAACAGTTTGGAAAAGATAATATACACTATGGGGTAGACATTATGTAAGAAGAATACAGGGAGTGTACGGCTACCAATTGAATATACATGAGCCTCTTCTGCTTGCCTAAATAGCAAAATCGTTCCTCAAAAATGAAAAAAAAAGTCCAAGACATTCTTAGATGCATAAAAATGGGGTTTGTTGTTAGTGCAACTGGCCTACAAGAGATTCTGCCACAGTGAAGATAGGTATACAGGTATAAGATGTATAAATGCGGGTTTAAAAAAAAATTATCTTTATTGTTGAAAGTATTACAGATGTCCCCTTTTCCCCCCCACTTATTCCCCCCACCCCGCATCTGTCCCACCCCCAGGCCTTCCCAATACCAATGTCTGTGTCCATGAGTTATGCTTATAAACATATAAATTCTTTGATTAATCTCTCCCAGCCCACCCCGTAACCCCCCCCCTTCCCTCTAAGATCCCTCAGTCTGTTCTGTGCTTCTAAGTCTCTGGACCTATTTTGTTCCTCAGTTTATTTTGTTCATTAGGTTCCACATATGAGTGAGATCATGTGATGTTTGTCTTTCTCTGCCTGGCGTATTTCACTCAGCATAATGCTCTCCAGGTCCCTCCACGCTGTCTCAAAGGGTACGAGATTCTTCTTTACAGCTGTGTAGTGTCCATGGTGTGAATGTCCCACAGCTTTTTATCCACTCATCTGCTGATGGGCACTTGGGCTGTTTCCAGATCTAAGCTTTTGTAAATTGCACTTCTATGAACATAGGGGTGCATATAATCTTTCTGGTTGGTGTTTTGGGTTTCTTAGGATATAGTCCTAGAAGTGGGATCATTGGGTCAAAAGGCAGCTCCATTTTTAATCTTTTGAGGAGCCTCCCTACTGTTTTCCATGGTGGCTGCCCCAGTCTGCATTCCCCCCAGCAGGGCACCAGGTTCCCCTTTCCCCACACCCTCGCCAGCACATGGCGTTTGTTGATTTGTTGATGGAGCCATTCTGACAGGTGTGAAGTGACACCTCATTGTGGTTTTAATTTGCATCTCTGATGATTAGCGACACTGAGCATTTTTTCATATGTCTCTTGGTCATCTGTGTGTCTTCATTGGAGATGTGTCTATGTAGGCCCTTTGCCTTTATTTATTTATTTATTTATTTATTTATTTATTTATTTATTAAATATATCTTTATTGATTTGAGAGAGAGGAAAGGAGAGGGAGAGAGAAAGAGAGAAACATCAATGATGAGAGAGTCATTGATTGAGCCTGCAACCCGGGCATGTGCCCTGACCAGGAATCGAACCCCAATTGCTTGGATCCCAGATCGATGCTCAACCACTGAGCCACACCCGGCTGGGCGCTTTGCCCATTTAAAAAAAAAAAAATGTCTTTATTGATTTCAGAGAGAGGAAGGGAGAGGGAGAGAGAGATTCTGATAGAAACATCAATGATGAGAGAGAGTCATTGATCGGCTGCCTCCTGCAAGCCCCCTACTGGGGATCAAGCCTGAAACCTGGGCATGTGTCCTGACCAGGAATCAAACCAAAATCTCAAATGCTGAGCCACGCTGGTCGGGCAAAATGATTCTTGATGTTTAAGATTCCATTGCTTCGAGTTATCAGCAGTGCCTGGACCAGAATGGTCATCAGTTTGAAAACAAGTGTTTTGACACACACAAAAAATTATTCATTTCTGTAGATACTTTTATTTTATTTTTTTAATTAAATTTATTGGGGTTACAATGGTTAATATGAACATAGAGGTTTCAGGTGTGGGTTTTCGTGTTACAAGATCTGTATATTGCTCTGTGTGCCCTCCACCCAAAGCCATATCTTCTCCCATCACCATATATTAAGACCCCTTCACCCCCCACCCCCTTCCCTCTGGCAGCCACCACACTGCTCTTTGTGTCCACCATTTTCAGTTTTATATCCCACATATGAGTGCAATCGTATGGTTCTTAGCTTTTTCTGTCCGACGTATTTCCCTGAGCATAATATTCTCGAGGTCCATCCATGTTGTGGCAAATGGCAGCATCTCACCCTTTCCACGGCTGAGTAGTGTCCATCGTGTGCATGCCCCACATCTTCTTTGTCCCGTCCTCTATGGCAGGACACTTTGGTTGTCTCCACGTCTTGGCCACCATGAATAATACTGCAGTGAAAGTGGGGGTGCATATATCTTCGCGAAACCGTGTTTTCGTTTTTCCAGTATACACCCAGGAGAGGGATGGCTGGGTCGTATGGTGGCTCTATTCTTAACTTGTTGAGGAATCGCCAGGCTGCTGTCCACAGAGGCTGTGCCAGTCTGCATTCCCACGAGCAGTGAGGGAGGGCTCCCTTCTCTCCACAACCCCTCCAGCACGTGATTGCTCGTCTTGTTGATAACAGCAACTCTAACAGTGCGAGGTGGTATCTCACGGCAGTTTTTGTATTTCCCTAATAGCTAGTGAGGTTGCACATCTTTTCATATCTGTTGGCTGTTCGTATGTCTTCCTGGGAGAGGTGTCTGCTCAGGTCCTCTGCCCACTGTTTGGGTTGTTTGGTGTTGAGTTTTATGAGTTCTTTATGTATTTTAGAAAGTAAACCTTTGTGGGAGCTACTGTTTGAAAACACCATCTCCCATCTGGTTGGCTGCCTCTCTGTTTTGTTGTTGGTTTCTTTTGCTGGCCGCTTTTTAGTTTGCCACAGTCCCACTCACTTACTTTTGCCTTTACTTCCCTCGCCTTTGGGGTCAAGTTCATAAAATGTTCTCTATGACGAAGGTCCGTAAGTTTTGTACCTATGTTTTCTTCTATGTAACTTATTGTTTCAGGCCTCACATTTAGGTCTTTGATCCTTTTTGAGTTAATTCTTGTACACGTGGACAAACTAATCCAGTCTCATTCTTTTGCATGGGGCTTTCCAGTTTCCCAGCACCATTTATTGAAGAGACCATCTTTACTCCATTGTGTTTCTGGCTCCTTTGTCGAAAATTACCTGCCCATGTACATGTGGTTTTATACCTGGCCTCTCTATTCTGTCCCACTGATCCTCGTGTCTGTTTCTGTGCTGATACCATGCTGTTTTGATTACCGTAGCTCTGTAGTGTAATTTGAAGTCAGGTAGTGTGATTCTTCTAGCTTCCTTCTTTTTTCTCAGGGTTGCTTTGGCTATTTGGGATTTTTTGTGGTTCCACACAAATCTGATGACTTCTAGTTCTATTTCTTTAAAAAGTGACATTAGCATTTGATGGGGATGCGTTAAATCTGTGTATTGCTTTGGGTAATATGGTCATTTTAGCCATGTTGATTCTTCCAATCCATGAGTACAGGATATTTTCCCATTTTGCTGTGTCTGTTTCAATTTCTTTCAATAATGCTTTGTGATTTTCAGCATATAGCTCTTTCACATTCTTCGCTAAGTTTATTCCTAGGTAATTTTTGTTGTTGTTGCAATTGGAAAAGGAATTATTTTTTTCACTTATTTTTCTGAAGTTTTGTTGTTAGTATACAGGAAGGCAATGGGTTTTTGTACATTGATTTTGTATCCTCAACTTCACTGTATTTGTTTATTGTTTCTAAAGCCTTTTGGTGGAGTCTTTAGGGTTTTCCATATACAGAATCATGTCATCTGCAAAAAGTGACAGTTTTAGTTCTTCCTTCCCTATTGGGTGCCTTTTATTTCTTTCTCTTGCCTGATTGCTCTGGCTGGGACTTCCAGAACTATGTTGGATAAGTGGCGGAGTGGGCATCCTTGTCTTGTTTCTGATCTTAGAGGAAAAGCTGTCAGTTTTTCACCATTGAGTATGATATTGGCTGAGGGTTCATCATATATGGCCTTTACTTTGTTAAGATACTTTCCTTCTATTCCTATTTTATTGAGTGTGTTCATCATAAATGGATGTTGTGTCTTATCAAATGCTTTTTCTGCATGTATTGATAAGATCATAGGATTTTTACCCTTTCTTTTGTTAGTGTGATATATTACATTGGCCGATTTATATATGCTGAACCATCCTTGTGCACCGGGGATGACCCCCACTTGATCATGATGTATTATTTTTGATGTACTGCTGCATTCGATTTGCTAGTATTTTGTTTAGGATTTTTGCATCTGGATTCATCAGAGATATTGGTCTGTAGTTTTGTTTTTTTGTGGTGTCCTTGTCAGGTTTTGGTATCAGGGTTATATTGGCCTCATAAAATGTGTTAGGAAGTATCTATCGCCTCTTCAATCTTTTGGAAGAATTTGAGATGGATAGGTATCAAATCTTCTTTGAACCTTTGGTAGAATTCACTGGTGAAGCCATGTGGTCCTAGACTTTTCTTTTTTGGGAGGTTTTTGATGGTTTCAATTTCCTCGCTGCTGATCAGTCTATTTAGATTTTCCAATTCTTCATGATTTAGTCTAGGAAGGTAAATATTTCTAGGAACTTATCCATTTCTTCTAGGTTATTGAAGTTGGTAGCATATAGTCTTTCATGATATTCTAGTATGATCCTTTGTGTATTTGTGACTTCCGTGGTGACTTCTCTCTCATTTCTGATTTTGTTTATATGAGTCTTTCCCCCTTTCCCCTTAGTGAGTCTAGCCAGGGGGTTGTCAATGTTGTTCATCTTTTCAAAGAACCAGCTCTTTGTTTTATTAATTTTTGTATAGTCGTTTTGTTCTCTGTTTCATTCAATGCTACTCTAATTTTTATGACTTCCTTTCTTCCACTGACTTTGGGCTGCTTTTGTTCTTCCTTTTCTAGTTAAGATGTGATGTTAGGTTGTTTACTTGGGATTTCTCTCATTTTTTGAGATAGGCCTGTGATGATATAAACTTCCCTCTTAGTACTGCTTTTGCTGCCTCCCAGAAGTTTCAATATGTTGCACTGTCATTCTCATTTGTCTCTATATATCTTTTGATCTCTTCTTTTATTTCTTCTTTGACCCAGACATTTTTTAGGAGTATGTTGTTTAATCTCCATGTATGTGTGGGTTTCTTTACTTCCTTTTTGCAGTTGATTTCTAATTTCAAGGCATCGTGGTCAGAGAATATGCTCGGTACAATTTCAATCTTGAATTTGTTGACACTAGTTCTGTGACCTAGCATATAGCCTGTCCTTGAGAAGGTTCCATGTGCCCTGGGGAAGAGTGTATAACCTGATGTTCTGGGATGAAAGGCTCTGTGAATGTCAGTTATGTCCATTTGGTCTAGTGTTTCATTTAAGGCCTATATTTCTTCATTGATTTTCTGTTTGGTTGATCTGTGTAGAGCCATCAATGGAGTATTAAGGTCCCCAACTATGATTGTGTTTTGATCTGTTTCTCCCTTTAGTTCTTTAAGTTGTTTTTTATATATTTCAGTGCTCCCTGATTGGGTGCATATATATTGAGAAGTGTTATGTCTTCTTGATGTACTGTCCCCTTTATAAAGTGTCCATCTTTGTCTCTTCTTATCTTTGTTGTCTTGAAATCTATTGTGTCAGATATAAGTGTGGCTACACCTGCTTTTTGGTGGATGCTATTTGCTTGGAGATTAATTTTCCACCCTTTTACTTTGAATCTATCTTTGTCTTTGCAGCTTAGATGTGTCTCTTGTGGGCAGCATATGGTTGGGTTTTGTTTTTTGATCCACTTTACTACTCTGTGCCTCTCTATTGGTGAATTCAGACCATTTTCATTTGGGGTAATTAGTGATGCATGAGGATTTCCTGTAGCCATTTTATCTCTTGTTTTCTGGTAGCTCTGTGCCTCCACTGGTTCTTTTCCTTTGTCTTCTGTCTGCTGTTTTTGTTTGGTGGTGTTTCACACTTCTTTCCTCTGTGTCCTCTTGTTTTAAGCTATGTGTCCTGATTTGGGGATTTTTGTGTGTGATTACCATTAGGTTTATAAAAAATAAAGTTGCATGTATACAATATTTTTTTTTGTTTCTGATGTTCACCCTTCTTTGCCAGTTCAGACCTTCACCCCTCCCCTTTTATGATTTGTTGTCACAAATTATCCCTGCTTATGCTGTATGTCTGTTGGTGATCTTATGTGTAGTGTTGTGACCTTATGTTCTTTGTTTCAGATAGAACAACTCTCTTGAGTGTTTCCTGCAATGGAGGTCTTCTGGTGATAAAATCTCTCAGCTGCTGTATGTCTGGGAACCTCTTTATTTCTCCTTCATATTTAAAGGATAATTTTGTTGGATATATTATTCATGGCTGGTAATTTCTCTCTTTCAGATGTTTGAATATTTGGTTCTACTCTCTCTGGCTTGTAAAGTTTCTGCTGAGAAGTCGGATGAAATTCTGATAGGTATTCCTTTGTAGGTCACTTCCTTCTTTTCCCTGGCTGCTTTAAGAATTTTTTCTGTCATTGATTTTTGACAGTTTTAATACAGTGTGCCTTGGAGAGGGCCTCTTTGGATTGAGGCAACTAGGTGTTCTGTTTGCTTCTTGGATTCAAGGATCTAGTTCTTTCCATAGGTTTAGGAAGTTCTCATCCACTATCTGTTGGAATAGACTCTCTGTTCCATTCTCCCTCTCTTCTTCTTCTGGAATGCCTATTATTCTAATATTGCCTTTTTGATGAAGTCAGATATTCTTATAGAGCTCTTCCATTTTTTTTATGCTGAAGTCTCTCTCTTATTCCCTCTGTGGCATTTCTAGATTCTTATTTTCAATATCACTAATCCTTTCCTCCATCTGGTTGGCTCTGTTTTCTATGCTTCATAGCTCATTCAGAATCTCCTTAATTTCATGCTTCATTTCTAGGATTTCTGATTGATTCTCTTTTAAAGTTTCAATCTCTTTGGTAAAGTCTTCATTTTGTTCATTGATTTTTTTTTCTGAGTGCACTGAATTGCCTGTCTGTATTTCTCACATCTTGTTAAGTATTTTCAGAACTGCAATCTTGAAATCTCTGTCATTTATACCACATTTCTGGGGATTTTTTATTTTCTTTCTGCTCATCCACATTACAGTGGTTATTCATGGCATTTGCTCCTTTCCTTCATCTAGGCATAAATTTCTTCTATAGCAGCGTTCTCTGAAGAGGTCTTTCTACCAGTTTCCAGTAGATGGCCCTGAATTGCAAGATTTTTTTTACTCTGTGATCTCCCAGACTTGACCGCCCATGGGCTTCCTTAAGACAGTACAGCTGCCCAGCCGGGCATGGCTCAGCGCTTGAGCATCGACTTAGGATCCAGGTGATCGGGGTTCGATTCCCAGTCAGGGCACATGCCCGGGTTGTGGGCTCGATCAGTGACTCTCTCATCATTGATGTTTCTAGCTCTCTCTCTCCCTCTCCTTTGCTCTCCCTGAAATCAATAAAGATATATTAAAAAAAAAAAAAAGACAGTACAGCCATGCTGCATGAGGGTGGGGTTTGTTTTGCCCTCACCATAATGAAAACCTCAGACCCTGGACCTCCATGAGGTCCAACCCCAAATACCAAACCTGGGGATCAGTCACAGAGGGAAACAGTGGCTCCACTGCAATAGCTCTTGGTTTACAGATAGATTGATCCTCAACCCAACACCGAGGGCAACAGGAGGCAAGTTATGGGAGCCCAAGGAGCGGCAGGGCTCTGTGGTTCCATTTCTTTGTCAGAAATATCCCCTTCCTAGAGTGGACAGCCATGTGGAAGAACACAGTGCTCTGTCAGGAGTCTCCTGGCTCAGTCACTGTTCTCTCTGCTTGCCCTGCTGGGCTGCCTCCTGCAGCACTCTGTTCCTCCCGGCCAGCTGAAGGAAGCACCTGCTGCCACAGGCTTCCTCCTCTCTCCAGGCTGTGCCATGCTGAGAGCTCCAGTTGTAGGGCTGCATCTGAGGGCCGTCTGAGCTTTCCTCCCTTCTCATCTCCCCATTTATTCTGTTGCCCACCTTTAGATGTTTCAATGCTTGGATCTCTCAGGTGTGTCTCTGTATTGAATAGAGAATTCTTTGTTGAATTATAGTTAGTTAATATGTTGAAATTTCAGGGGGAGAGGCCAAGGGTATCTCTCATGTCAGCATTGCTCTGATGTTACTCCTTTGTAGATTCTTTTAAATTTCGAAAATTTAAAAGAATGTTGATAATCATTCAAAGTGTGTGTATATTTTTGGGACACCCTGTATAAACATATATGTACCTAACAAAGAGCCTCAAAATGCACAAAGTGAAAACTGACAGAATTAAAGGGTGGGAGGAACACTTTAGCAGCAATAGTTGGAAATCACAACAACCCAGTCTCAGTAATGGAAAAACAGCCACAGAGATTGGCAAGGAAAGTGAGGGCTTGGAACATTCCACCACCACCAAATAATACAGTCTTCTCAGACACAAGAAACATTCTCCAGGACTGACCATCTGTCAAGCCATAAAACAAATCTCAACACATTTAAAAGCATTGAAATCATGTGAGGATGTTGCCTGAGCACAATAGAATGAAATTACACAACCCTGAAAATCAGAGAATTTGGAAAATTCACAAATATGTAGAAATTAAACAACAGACCTTTGAATTGCCAATGGGTCAAAGAGGAAAATTAGAAAATACTTTGAAATGAACAAAAATAAAAACACAACAAACCAGAATGTATAGAATGCAGTGAAGCAGTGCTCAGAGGAATTTATAACTGTAAACACTGAACTGAAAAGAAGAAAGATCTCAAATCAGTGACCTTACCTTTCACCTTGAGAAACTAGAAGAGTAAACTAAACCCCAAACAAGCAGAACACAGAGATAATGAAGATGTGAGCAGAAACAGAAACAGGGAAACAGTGGGGAAAATCAATGAATCCAAAAGTAGGTTCTTTGGAAAGATTAAAAAACAAAACAAAACACCTTTAGCTAGACTGACCAAGGGAAAAAGAGAGAAGACTAAAATTATTAAAATCCTGTATGAAACAGGGGACATGACTACTGACCTTACGGAAATTAAAATGATCATAGCTGAATACTGTGAACAAACGCACTCCAACAAATTAGGTAACATACTTGAGATGGAGTAACTACTACAGAGATGCTAAACTAACTCAAGAAGAGACAGAAGTGGGGTGGAGGGGTCAATGGGAGAAAAAAGGGGACACCTGTAAAACACTCAACAATAAAGATAAATTTTAAAAAACAAGACAGAAGATCTGAGTAAACCTATAACAAGCAAAGAGATACAGTAATCGCAACTCCCTTGAAATGAAGCCCAGGCAGATGGCTTCCCTGCTGAATTCTACCAAAAGGTTAAAGAAGAGCCCAGCCGGTGTGGCTCAGTGGCTGAGTGTCAACCATGCACCAGGAGGTCACAGTTCAGTTCCCAGGCAAGGCATATGTCTGGGTTGTGGGCTCAGTCCCCAGTGGGGGGCATGCAGGAGGCAGCTGATCAATGTTGATGTTTCTTTCTCATTGGTGTTTCTATCTCTCTATTTCCCTTCCTCTCTCTCTAAAATCAATAAAAATATATTTAAAAAAATATATATTAAAAGTTTAAAGAAGTATAACACCAATTTGTCATAAACCCTTCCAAAAGGGGGAGACTTCCTACCTCATTTGAAGAGAGTATCACCCAAATCAGATACAGATATCACAAGGAAACTACAGGCAATATCCTTTATGAACACAGATGCAAAAAGTCCTCAACCAAATATTAGCTGAGTGTATCTACCAGCAAAGTGACTGGGATTTATCCAGGGAGTGTAAGCTTAGTTCAACATATGAAACTTAATCAACGTAACACAACACATTTAGTAAATAAAGGGAGGAAAGAAAGCCATGTGATTATCAGTAGATGCAGCCAACACAATCGACAACATCCAACACCATTTGTGACAAAAACACTTAGGAAGAGAAGGGACTTTTCTCAGCCTGAAAATGGGCATCTAAGAAAAAAACCACAGCCAACATCTTACTTAGTGGTGAAGGGGTGGTGGCTTCCCCTTAAGATCAGAGCAAGACAAAAGCTGCAGCTTTCACTTCTATCCCTGATCGTATGGGGGTTCCAGCTGGGTAACCAGGCAGGAAAATAAACACTAAGTACCCTGATGGGAAAGAAAGAGGTAAAACTGTCTCTATTTGCAGATGATATGATTTTATATACAAAAAGGCCTAGAAAATGCACTGAAAAACTATCAGAGCTGATAAGTGAGTTCAGCAAGATTGCTGAATATAATAAGATCAGTACACAAAAGTCAGTGATATTTCATACCAACAATGAGCAATCCAAAAATGAAATTAAAAAAATCATTCCATAAACATAACATTAAAAAGAATAAACTACTGCCCTGGCCTCTGTGGTTCAGTTGGTGGGAGTGTCGTCCAGTGCACTGAGGGTCACAGGTTTGATTCCCAGTGAGGCACATAACCAAGTTGAGGGTTCAATCCCCTGTCAGGGTGTGTGCAGGAGGCAGCTAATCGGTATATCACTCTCACACTGATGTTTCTCTCTCTCCCTTCCTTCCTCTCTAAAATCAATTTTTAAAAATTACATTGAGCCCGGCTGGGCGTGGCTCAGTGGTTGAGCGTCGGCCGAGGATCCAGGAGATCGCGGTTCGATTCCTGGTCAGGGCACAGGCTTAGGGGGCAGCCGATCAATGACTCTCTCATCATTGATGTTTCTATCTCTCTCTCCCTCTCCTTTCCTCTCTTTGAAATCAATAAAGACATATTTTTTTAAAAATTACATTGAGAATTAGAAAGAGAGTTGCTTAGATGAGAGTGGGCTGGTTTGCAAGCAGGATGCAGGATGAAGGGAAAGGGAGACAGCCCATAATTTCAGAGACTTATAAAGTTAGAAGAGATGACTGTTTCTCAACCCTGCACAGGAATACTTTGAATGACGGGGGCTTGGTATGTCTCAGCCTTAAATCAAGGATTAAGCCAAGGATGGTAAATCCCCAATGAATTAAGCAGGCACCTGGTAGACCCTTGAAGTAACAACATGGCTCAAGGAAAAGACTAAAGGTTCTGGATGGGACTGAAATGTTCCAGTTCCATCAAGAAAAGGAGAACTGGCCCTGATGGTGTCGTTCAGTGGTTGAGCATCAATCCAGGAGCCAAGAGGTCACAGGTTCGATTCATGGTAAGGTCACATGCCTGAGTTGCTGACTTGACCTTCAGTGGGGGGCGTGCAGGAGGCAGCAGATCAATGTTGATGTTTCTCTCTCATCTATGTTTCTATCACTCTCTCTCTCTGAAATCAATAAAAACATATTTAAAAAAAAAAAAAAAGAGAAGAAAAGGATATCTGTATTTGAGAAGAGAAGTATCTCAAACCTTCCCAGTCTTATCTAGAAAACATCCAAGGGCACAATGAGGTAACTGGGATCAGGTAGACAAAAAACCAGTTCGGCCCTGGCTGGTTTGGCTCAGTGGTTAGAGCCTCGGCCCGCAGACTGAAGGGTCCTGGGTTCCATTCCGACCAAGGACACATACCTTGGTTGCAGGCTCCTTCCCCAGCCCCAGGTCAGGACACGTGTAGGAGGCAACAGTCAGTGTCTCTCTCGCATCCCTGTCTCTCTCTCTCTCTCTCTCGCTCTCGCTCGTTCTCCCCCTTTCCCTTCCACATTCTGAAAAACAGTGGAAAAAATATGCTTTGGTGAGGATTTAAAAAAAATACAAATGAAGCCAATTAGTTTTATTTTAAACAGTTTTTTTTAAAAAACATATCTTTATTGATTTCAGAGAGAGGAAGGGAGAGGGAGAGATAGAAACATCAATGATGAATCATTGATCAGCTGCCTCTTGCATGCTCCAAACTAGGGATCCAGACCACACCCCGGGCATGTGCCCTGACTGGGAATGGAACCGCCATCTCCTAGATCCTAGTTCAATGCTCAACAGCTGAGCCATGCCCAGCTGGGCGATTTTAAACAATTTTTATAGAGGAGAATTCAAAAACATACTAAAGTAAAAAAGTAGAATAAAGAGGTCCCACTTAGTCTGGCTGGCATGGCTCAGCAGTTGAGCTTCAACCCATGACCCAGGAAGTCACAGTTAGATTCCCATTCAGGGCACATGCCAGGGTTTTGGGCTCGATCCCTAGTAGGGGGAGTGCAGAAGGCAGCCGATCAACGACCCTCTCATCATTGATGTTTCTGTCTCTCTCCTTTCCTCTCTCTGAAATCAATAAAAACAAAACAAATTTAAAAACAACAACAACAAAAAATCCCTCCCACTTACCTACTTCACAGTTCAGAACTCAGGTCCAACCTTTGGTCTCTAGACGGCCCATCTTTCTCCCACACCCATCATCAGTGCACATCTATCAAAAACAAGGGCTCTTACAAAATACTCGTCACAACACCTCACTGTGCCTAAATAGCAATCGTTTTCAATATCATCAAATAATCATTACCCTTACATTTTAAGTACCCTACCCTGCAAGCAATACACAAATGGAAGCCCCAGACCATATATGAAAATATGACACGCTATGAAGCAAACCAAGCTCATGGCCCTGGACTGCCCCCATGTCAGTCCTGCCTGTGCAAACTGGATTAAAGGTGCTAGGACAGGGGTGCAGACCCCAGGCAGGGACCCAGAGCAGGTGAGCTCCCCTCCCCAACACGGGCTTCTGACACAGGATTCTCAGGGTTTCCGAGCATCTCCCCAAATTGCCACCAGCTGAAGGCAGGAAGGGGGACAGTCTCTGAGGAATCTAGAGATCTGGGGAAGATCCCACAAGTTGGAGGATACCCGCCAACTTGAATCCTAGGGTGGGGTGAATGGGGCCCGTGTTCAGCTAGGATAGCCCTCTCTTTCTCAGTATTAGAGAGTAGAGCCATTTGTTTCTAAGAGTTTGTTGCTTTTTTTAAAGGTACAAATAATATCATTTGCCAATATAGACAATTTTTTATTTTTTCTCCCAATCCTTTTACCCCTTCATTCCTTTTATTTCCTTGTAGAATTGGCCAAGATCTTCAATACTGTACAAACTGTGGGTGGTTATGAACATCCCTGTCCTTTCCCATTCTCCAAGGGTGAGTTTTTCTATTAGGCAAAATCAAAAGGACACTTAAAAAGTTATGCTTTCAGTGCTAATTTGCTAAAGGCTTTTGTTTTTGTTTCATACATAATCATAAATAGGTATTGAACTTTATCAAATTCTGTCCTGTATCTATTGAGATCATCATTTTCCCCTAAAGTTGACAAATGAAGTGAATAGAATTGAGTTTCTGAGGTTGAGCCTTCTTTGCATTCCAGATCCTCATGTGCTGTTACTTTCTGAAATATGGTTCATTCACAGGTAACACTTATTGTTTTTTAATCCTCACCTGAGGATATTTTTTCCATTGCTTTTCAGAGAGAGTGGGGGAGAGAGTGAGAGAAACATGGATGTGAGAGAGACACATTGATTGGTTGCCTCCTGCACGAGCCCTGACTGGGGCCAGGGAAGCGTCCTGCAACCCAGGTACATGCCCTTTGGCCAGAATTGAACCCAGGGCCCTTCAGTCCACAGGCTGATGCTCTAACCACTGAGCTACATGGGCTAGGGCCACAGGTAACATTTTATTTAGCATGTTTGCATCTGTGCGCACAGTTGGATGAGCCAGGACTTTTGTGTCCTGCGTTGTCCTTTTCTGGTTTTGGAAACAGCAATACACTAGCCTTACAAAATGAGCTTGGTAGATTTTCTTTTTCTCAATCTCTCTCTCTCTCTCTCTCTCAACAACTGGCATGAGTTGGTAAAACTTTTTTTTTTTTTTTTTTTTGGCAAGTTTGGTACAATTTACCAGTAAAGTCCTGGAGTTTCTACAGTGGCAATTGCTTTAACCACCATTTTATTTTCTGGTTACTGAATGTATCTAGCTCTTATGTCCATTCTTGGTATTTTGTGTCTCTCTAGGAATGTGTCCATTGTGATAGGCACTCAAATGCCTTGATTTCTCAGACATATTATTTCCCTTTTTATTGTTATTATTTTAATTTTTATATCTTTCCTCTCTCTTTTTTTTTTTTCTCATTTTCATCAGTCTTGTTAAAAGTTTGTTTATCTTATTAATCTTAAAAAAACCCCACAACTTTTGGGTTTGTTACATGCTACTTATTTGAACTTTTGTTTCATTAATTCCCTCTCTTATTAATTTTTTTTATTTTGTGTTTCTTAGATTTGCTCCCTTCTTCATTTTGCCAAATTTTGGGGCTTAACTCTTAACTGTTTTGAAATTTTTAAAAATATGTTTTTATTTATTTCAGAGAGAGGAAGGGAGAGGGAGAGGGAGAGAGAGAGAAACATCAGTGATGAGGGAGTCATTGAATGGCTGCCTCCTGCAAGCCCCCTGCTGGGGATCAGGCCGGCAACCTGGGCATATGCCCTGAGTGGGAATCGAACCCTGACCTCCTGTTTCGTGGGTCGACACTCAACCACTGAGCCTTGCCGGCCGAGCTTCACTCTTTTGATTTTAACCTTTAATATTTCCTGATAAAGGTATTTAAAACAGGTACATTTCCTGGTAAAGACTGCTTTATTTGTACCCCACAAAATGTAGGTGATTTTTAAAATTTGTTTTATTGATTTGAGAGAGAGACAGAGACAGAGAGACAGAGATTTGTTGTTCCACTTATTTATGCATTCACTGGTTGATTATTGTATGTGCCCTGCCCGGGAATCAAATCTGTCACCTTGGACGACGCTCTAACCAACTGAACCACCCGGCCAGGGCCTGTAGGTGATATTTTCATAATCATTTGTTTCTTGGTATTTTTTAATTTGCTTTACAATTTCCATTTTAACTCAAGGGTTACCTGGTCACATACCGTTTAGTTTCTGACCATGCGGTATGTATTTGTTAGGCCATGAACCAGGCTGATGTGGTCCAAACAGACCCAAGGAGACAGTGGCTTAAATAAGATAGAAGCTTATTTCCCCATCACAGAGAAAGTCCAGCAGGGGGTATGCATGCTGGTAGAGGCTCCTGTGGGGCTCCTGAGGACCCAGCTGCCTTCCTTACCTGCTCCTGGCTTTGGGGAAGGGAAAGAGGACCTGTCACATGGCCACAGCTTGCCACCCGGTCACTGGGTGATGCTGTTCACCATGGGGCTGCTGCGTCCCATCGTAAACTCAGGCTGGGAAGTCCTGTTAGTAAAAGGAAGAGAGGACAAATGGTGCAACCATTGCCTCATGGGATATTTATTTGTTTGGTTAGAGATTGGTTAATTAATTAGTTTATTTAAAATGAATTAATATTAATCCTTTTTGGTCAGAAGACCACCCATGGGCTAGTATAGTGGTCCTTGGGATGTTCCAAGATTCGTTTGTGATTAATGGTCAGAAACATCCCCTGTGGACTCAAAACACCACATGTGCCCTAAGCGAGGATCTAGTGTCTAGCAAGCAAAATTCACAGTCTTCTCGCTGGATCTTCATTCTTGTCCATCTGACTTCCGGTGTGTGTGGTGGGGTGCTATGGGTGGACCTATGTGGCCTGCATTTCCTTAGACGGTGAGCAGCTGGGTGCTCTGTCCTGTCGCCCCTCTGTCAGCATATGTGATGCCCCCCTCTCCTGCGTGGTCATAGATTGCGGTGGCTTTCTTCTGGTTCCTGTGGCTTTTTGTTCTAAGGTTGTCCCTTTCAGAGGAGGGGAAGCAGAGTTTGCCACCCGAAAATACGGGATATTGATTATTTTAAGCTACTTTTTTTAACCTCACCAGAGGATATTTTTTTTAGAGAGAATGGAAGGGGGTGGGGAGAGAGAGAGAGAAATATCGATGTGAGAGAGACACATCAATTGGTTGCCTCCTGCACGCACCCCAATCAGGACCAGGGATCAAACCTGCAACCTAGGTACCTGCCCTTGACCTGGAATCCAACCCTTGACCCTTCAGGGCATGGGCCGATGCTCTAACCACTGAGGAACACCGGCCAGGGCCTGAGCTTCTTATTTTTAAGAAACAAGAGAGTCAGAAAGAACCTTTGAACCTCCCCCTTTACCTGCCTAAAGGAGTTTAGATAGAAGGACCTGCTTCAGGCCGCCCCCCCCCCCCCCCCCCGGCGGCTCAGGGGTTGAGCACAGGAGGTTATAGTTCGATTCCCGTGCAGGTTGCAGACTCAATCCCAATGAATGGCTCTCTCATCATTGATGTTTCTCTCTCTCTCTCCCTCTCCTTTCCTCTCTCTCAAATCAATAAAAATATTTTAAAAACAAAAGAAAAACCTACTTCAGGAAGGGAACCTTACTCACCTTAGCAGAGAGAGGGTCCCCGTTTGAGAAGGGGGGTTCAGCACAGGTCTCCCCAGGATGCAAATTATTTTGAGCTGAAGGCAATTGAAACCCTTGTGGGCTCACCTTCATCTCTCCTTTGGAGAATTTAAATTAGGGACCTTGCCCATAGCAACAGTTATCATCAGAGATAACTTTTATGACCTATCCCTAGGGCAGGGCAAACTCCTAATTGCAGAGGTTTGCTATCATTGCCCCCCACCCTGGTGTCTGGGCCCCTCACTTACGAATCCCTCAGTTCTCTGTCTCGGACTCTGTCCCATGTGTGGGGCTCCTGTGTGTACATAAGTAATTTAACTTGGTCATTTTCTCCTCTTTGGCTGTCTCGTGTCTGTTGACTGTCCATTTGGAGAGGAAGAGGGAAAGTTATGTTCTGCCCACACAGCCAACATGATGCTGGATCTGTGCTTTTTCAAATCCAATCTGAGGATCCCTTTCACAAGCTCACACCACATAGCTGCTGTTAGATTTGCACAGTTTTCTGCCATCTTATTGCATAGAGTCTATTGGCTGTGCTTTATTTTTATCTTTTGCTTTTCTGCTTCCTATTGCATAAATGAAATTTTCTTTGGCCTATTTATTTATTTTTTATTTATTTATTTATTGTTAATCCTCACTCAAGGATATTTTTACCATTGCTTTTCAGAGAGAATGGAAGGGAGGGGGGAAGGAGGGGGGGGAGAGAAGCATTGATGTGAGAGAGACATATCGACTGGTTGCCTCCTGCACACACCCTGACAGAGGCTGGGGATTGAACCTGCAACACAGGTATGTGCCCATGACTGGGAATTGAATCTGCGACCCTTCTGTGCGAGGGACTGATGCTCTAACCACAGAGCCACACCGGCCAGGACTCTTTTGCTGATTTTAAGAGGAAGGCACATTTTTGTCTTGTTTTGGCTGTTCTTATGGCTGATCCTCGTGCTGAGTCCCCCTCACTTATCTCAGTGTCTGTATCTGTGACCACGTGTGTCTTTGGCCCCTCCCTCCCACCTGTGTCTGCACCTGTGGCTTTATGGATGCTTGTTGCCAGTTCTCCTGGCTGCACCTTCTCCTGTAGTCCTGTGGCTGGGACACCTGCTCCATGCGCATCTCTGACAGCATCTCTCTGACCTATCTCTTGTCTCGTCTCATTTTCTCCTTCCTGTTATCTCCAAAATGCTCTCAGTACAGAGACTTAGAGGTCTGAGGACACTGTTATTAGTATGACCTCATTTGAAGGTATTTGAATAGGTATGAAAATCTAAGGTCCAAAATTCTGTCCTTCAGGGAGTGAGAACAACACACCATTGTCTCGTGTCCAGCATGGCTGCTGAGAAATCTGACACTGCCACTGTGTCCCCTTGTCCTTGAGCCTGTTCAGTGTCACCACTTTGTGTCAGGGCTGGGCTTCCTTATGTCTCTCCTAGAACCCTCCCGACCCTTCATTCAAGGTCTCTCCTTTCCCCTGATTCTGGGGAATCAAGTCCCAGTGTTTCTCCAAAGGCCCTGGTCGGTCTGTTCGCGGGCCTGGCGCTCTCCAGCTCAAGCAGCAGGTCAGGCCCTGCCTCCCCTGCTGTGGCCGCCGCGGCCTGGGCCTCCCCATCCCGGATGCAGAGCGCTTGCTTTCGGTTCTTTTCCTAAAATGAATTCTCCTTCTCACTTTATTACTGGTAACCCCCCTGACTTTCCCAAGTATATTTAATTTATTGGCACATCTGTCTTGGTGATTCTGCTTTAGGTTCAATGGGACTGCGGTTCGACTTCTCAGGTGGTGGTCGTCTTGCCTGCGGGCGGGTCTCCGGGAGGTGTGGTGGGAAGCATGCAGGCCAGGCCTGAGCACGCCTGCCTGGGCACGGATGGGGCCTGCCCCAGGAAGGGGACCACCACCCACCACTCCTGTGTGGGTGAACTCTTATTTGTGGAAGAAGCACATTTGGGGAGGCGGCCCCTCCCAGGTTGGAGGGAAAGGGATGGCGGAAGGAAGGTGAGGGGCTGTTGGCCAGCCCTCACATGCTGTCACATCTCAGTATGGGTGGGGTTAGGACTTGAGTCAAAGCCACCCCTGCCCTTGGTGGCAGCTGCTGTCACAGAGGCAGAGGGGCCAGGCCAGGGAGTGGGAGAACAGAGCCTGGAGGAGCCCGTGATCCTCTCGTGGGCCCTCCTGCTCAAGCTGCGGCTGCCCCCACAGCCTCCAGGTCTCATAGGTGGTTCCTGGAGTCCACACTTGCCTTCTTGCTCTGGGAGTTTCCCAGGGCTGATTGTGAGGAATGGTCAGCAGCCCCTTGGCTAACAGGTGTGAGCACCCCGAATGTGAGGGTGCACAGGAAATTTGGGCAGCTGGAAGGGTCCAGAGCGCTCAGCGGGGTCTTGTGGATGGAGAGGTGCAAAGATCAGTCGGGACCTGGGGTGGGTTCACCACTGGGGCCCCGCCATGCTTCACGGCCGCCTGCCTCATCGTCTTTGCTGTGTATATGATGGGACCCTACCTGTCGGAAACAGAGGTGTCAGAGGCCACAGGGCCCACCAGGGTCCCTATGGTTGGCTCAGCAGCCATAAGCCCCAGAACCAAAATAGATGGGCAGTCCTGGGGTCTCTCTACCTTGATTTGCACAAGAACTAAAGACTGCCTCCAAATCCAGTCACTCAGAGCCTGGCCCATCGAGTTCAGGGGTCCTAGATCTCCCCAAGGAGGTCTTCTAAGTCCTCTGCTCACCCTCTCAGAGGTCTGGGACAGGCAGATGCCCACACCTCGGGCAGGGGTTGTGCACTGGTTTGAACTAACACTGATTCCTGGGACTGGGTGCTGTGGTCACTGGGGTGGAAGGCCAACAGGATCGGGTGGTGCAGTCGTGTCTCAGGGCTGTCAAAATGCCACAGATTGGGAGCTTATAACATCAGAAACTCATGCTTTCACAGTCTGGAGACCACAAGTTCAAGATAAGGGGCCAACTGGGCTGGTTCATTCTGGAGGCCGTGAGGGACACTATCCCACGTGCAGACAACTGGCTTGTAAACACATCGCTCCAACCCCTGCCTCCCTGGTCTCCGTCTTCTTATAAGGACACCAGTCCTACCAGATGAGGGCCCACCCTGCTCCAGGTTATTTCACCTTAAGTAATTATATCCGCAAAAGCCCTATTTGTAAATAAGATCACATCCTGAGGTCTTGGGGGTTAGGACTTCAACACATCTCTTTTGGGGACACAATTCAACCCATTGTCACAAACATGTATTTCCTCCTTATAGCAGCTACATTGTGGTCCCCAAGTGATGTGTCCCCACCCTCACCCCATTACCTGTGAGTGTGGCCTTATTTGGGAAAAGGGTCTTGGCGGGTGTAAGTAGATAAGGGTCTGGAGGTGAGACCATCCTGGGTTATCCCAGTGGGCCCTAAATCCAATGGTGAGAAGGGAAGTCACATGAAGGGGCCGAGACAGTGATGCAGTCACAAGTCAAGGAGTGTCTGGAGCCACCAGAAGCTGAAGAAGCAGGGGCATCCTGCCGAGAACCTCCGAGGGAGCCCTGCCACCACACTGACTTTGGACCTCTGCTGCAGGACTGTGAGAGGAGAGGCTCTGATGCTTGGGTCACATGTTCCAGCAGCCCCGGGAGTGTGCTGTCAGACTGCTCTGCCCCCTCCCTGTGGCTCCCACAGCCCAGAGCTCCCTGCTCAGCGTCCTGGAGGGCGGCGTCCCCCCTCTTCCACAGCTGCCTGCACTTGGTGGTGAGGGTAAACTGCGGTCAGCAAGGGCTGGCATCTGAAACATGTCCAATCTCCTGCCGCTGCCCTCTGGGCAGCCCTGAATAACCTGTATATGGTCTCGGGTTAAGAGTGCAGGTGTGTGCAGGGAAATCCCCAGAATCCGCAGGATCACAGCGGGAAGGACTCAGGACTTCAGTCAATACTGCAGAGTTGTCCCTCATGGGGTTACTTCAGTTCACACCTTGGAAGAGACATAGCAGGAGAGAGGTCTCCTTTTGCGCCAGGCCATTCCCTGCTTCTAGCCAGTGTGCAGATGTCAGCCAGAGCCCTGACAGCATTCTTCTGAGCATGAGGGTTGAAGCTGAGGCTAAGAATGGTCAGAAACAGACAGAGCCTGGGTCTCAGGCGACTTTGAGGAGCTGCATGCCAGCCTCAAATGGCCCCCTGTTGACTCGTTTTAGGGGAGAGGATGGACCCTACTGTATATACAGTAGCCAAGCCTAGGAGGCCCGAGCCTGGTGACTTTCTCTGAGGTCTCTCAGGCAGGCCCCCTTAGCACAGGTGGTCACCAGGAGTCGCGTGCGCAGGGTAATGAGGGGACTGGGGCTGTGGAGGGATGTTGACAGCAGCTGCTACAGTCCACCCTGCGCCACTCAGACCCACCTATTCTTCACGTTAGGTCCCCCATGTTAGGTCCACCCACTGACTCCACAAACGTGGTTGCTGTGACTTCTAGAAAAATAACAGACTTACCAGAGGAGGGTTAGTGGGATGTGGCCCCTCCCCCACTGCTGCAATTGGTCCCAAAGCCTCCACTGAGCACCCTCCTTCGTTCCAGAGCCTGCCTTCTCATCCAGGCCTGGTGGCCTGCCTGGCGGGTGACCTAGCCCCTGAGGAGTCTGAGCCGCAGGCTGCACACTGGGGCCAGGCCTGGTAGTATGCTCTGACAGCTGCATTGGCTGCGTGAGCTCGGAACACCCTCCTTGTCCCCCCCCTTCGCCCCCCACCAGCAGCTGTGACTCTCAGTCCGCCTGAGGGTCAGGGTCAGCTCCTCCTGACACAATGCTAACTCCTCTCCGTGCCTGCTGGTGGGTCAGCACATGGACCCCAAAACAACCAGGTGGCACCTGTAGCTTTAGGCCAGCGGGCCCCTGACTGTGTCCCCTGGTGGAAGTGAGCTGTCCCTGGAGCCAGGACCTCTGCATATGCAGAGCCTCAAGTGTAGTGTAAAGAGCAGATCTCCAGTGGGGCCACTGGGAGTGGCAGTGTGGGGCCACCCCTCACGCCCAGACCCAGTGGCCTCCCTACGTACACAGCATTTCTGAGCTCAAGATCCATTCTCGCCTCTAAGGGCAGTGGGGACGGCCAAGCTACACCTCAGCTGTGCCTCAGAGGCGGCAGCGTGTGGAGCAGGACGTGTGGGTCCTGTGTCGAGTGCCTGTCACGTTGCCTCCTTTGCCATGAAGGGGCCCTCAGTGTGCGGTGACCAATGCAGCGTCCCGTGGAGGCGATTCTCTCTCTGAACCAGGAATGCACCCTTTTCTGTCCCATTGAGAAAGGGCCACAAGCAATTTGCATTTTCTCAGGAAGAATCACGGTGCACATTACGTCCTGACACAGGACAATTTACTGTCCTGCCTCTGTCCTCATGTGACCCACAGGACGCCTGTGGTCTGGGGGTCCACAGAGCATCACACCAGTCCTCTCGTGGGCACCTTGTGCTCAGGGGCCAGCTGGTGCTGTGGCTGGGCGATCAGACACCTCCAGTGCAGAGGTGGATGCAGGCCAGCCGTGGTGAATGAGGGAGGCACAGAAATGAAGGCCCGTGGCAACGGCGTTCGGAGAGCATAGCAAGAGAGGTCTGCAGGCCCAGAAAAGCACAGGGAAGACATTGGTCTCAATCCAGGGCAACGAGAAGCCCGGGGGCTCTGACCATGCTGGGGCTGGGGCATCGTTACATCGGCTGTGTTCGTTGTCAGCTTTCACCCACTTGGATTAGGAACGCGGAGAAGTCTGCCCAGTGTTGCCCTCTGCTTTCTGCAGCCTCACAAAGTCTCTTAGATTCTGTAACTTCAGTCAGATAACTAAGACCACAGGCACAGGTGTGCAAGAGGTATAGCTGCTGGTTTTGTAAGGCAGGCTATTTCTATTGGAGCCCTCACTCCCCAGACTCGGGCTCAGGCAGCTGGCTCAGGCGTGCTGGGGGTGGGAGCCGGGAGCCAGCCCAAACTCCCTCTCCTGGTATTGGTGGAGGTTTGGTCACCCCTTCCCAGGGACCAACCCTTGAGGGCACTGCTTACCTCCTCCAACTCTCAGCACACTCGGCCCAGGCCCAGCTGTCAGCTATCTGCCCTTCAGCCCATTGGCATCCATGCCCCCTTTTCCTCAGCAGCTGTCCAGACATTTCCTCGAATCCACCCTCCCCACCTTCAGGCTACGTGCTAACCATCCTCACTCCAAGGATGCAGGGACTTCAATGAGGCCACTTTGATCTGTCCCAAATGTTCAGGTGCATCATCTCCTGGGGCCACAGTGGGTGGCCTGGCATCACAGGGAGTCAGCCTCTCTCAGTTCTGGGGCCAGAAATTGAGATCAAGGTGTCGCAGGGCTGTGCTCCCTCTGAACCCCGAGGTCAAGTCCATCTCACCTAGTCCAGCACCTGTGGTGCCCCTTGGCCCCCCGCTGGCACTTGGTGAGTTCACATAGTTATCTTATAAGGACATCAGTCACAGTGGCTTAGAGCCCAACCCAGTGACCTCATCTTGACTTGATTATATCATCTGCAAAAACTCCATTTCCAGACAAGTTCAAATTTACGTGTACAGGGCTAGGATTTCAACACAGCTTTTGGGGTAGGGAGCACAATTCCACCCATAACAGCAAGTGCCCCAATGAGAGCTAGAGTGATTTTTCTAGAACTTATGGGAGTGAGGCAAGTGAGTTCCTTTTTCCTTCTGTGATGATGTTTCTAGGCTGCCCCATTGCCACCTCTAACCTGAGACTGTGGCCAAACAGCAGAAAATAAACCCAAGAGAGCGAGAAAAAATAAGTAATGTGACTGACCTGCTGGATCAACCCATTCCTGAAGGTGTCCTGCCCATGGGCTTCTCACATGTGAGTGCTAACCAATCCTGTTTCCGCCTAAACCATCTCTTATGAAGTTCTCTGTCATCAATGCAGGTCCTCGCAACTGATGAGAAATTGGTTCAAAGAATGGGTTTTTACTAGCTGTGGCCTGAGAGACCAACCAGACGGAGGGCACGAAGGCCTTGCTCTGCTCAGGGAAGATGGTGATAGACTTGGCCAGGCCAAGGGATCAACGCCTGGGCCTCTCAGCCCTGCTTGTGTTTCAAGTCGTTCCTCAGCTGGGCCGGTGAGGGCTGGGTTGACGGTCAGAGGTTCTAACTCTGCTTGTCGCCCTGGAGTGACAGGTTACAAGCAGACCCGTGTCCACAGATCTCAAAGGTGTTGCACTGGCAATGAGGCCTGCAGCAGGCAGAGATTCTGGATGCTGTTCCAGCCCTGGGTACTGCCAGGACACTTGCTGAAGACCTTTCCAGGTCTGCTGGGAGACAAACACCTGGTTTTCCTTTTCTCCTGGTTTCCCCTGCAGCTGCCGGAGCAGGCAGGTTGAGTCTGAGAGTGGAGCCAACGCACACAGCAGCCAGCCCAGGGACGGCGTCCAAGCCCCCGTCAGCCAGGCCTCCCTCACAGTTTCCCTGTGTTTTGAGCCAACAATGTCTCTCTCTTTTTTAAAAAAAAGCCAGTTTGACTTGGGTTCTGGTGATTGAGAGTAGCCGAGAGTCTGCCTGGACCTGCCTCCTGGCCATGTCTCCTCCACCTGGGACAGGGGCGCGGGTCCCTGGGATTTCAGGTCTCCCAGACTCTCTGGGCTTCTCAGTCGCACAGACAAACACACCAGTGACTTACAAACTATTACTCTTGCTGTATCTTCTGCCTGGTAAATCTCTATCTTGTAAAGAAAAGCCTCTTCTTACCTCCATGTGCATCTCCTGCCAATCTAGAAAGCGACAATTCTCTGCCTGAATCAGAGTCCCCAGCCCCTTCTTCCAGGGCTTGGAGCCTCCACATGTGTGAAAAGCTCAGGCATGAGAACTGCTGTGCCCTCGGTTCTGATGTCTTCAGCCCAGGCCTGGTGACAGCAGGTTCTATCCCGGCTCCCTCCTGACCCTCCTGGGCCATCTCAGCTTTCTCCCCCACAGGATCGCCCCACCCAAACCTTGGCTCTGCTCCTGGTTCTAGGCCACATCGGGCTGCCCTGCCAAAGCCATCTCGTCCACACCAGCTCAAGCCAGCCCGACCATGGCCACCCAGGTCCCACTTGGGCCCATTGCCACGGTTAGACATGCCGCAGCTTGTTCACCGGTTAGATTCACCCCTAAGAGGGCTGGGGAGTCACTGCTGTTGGGGGTGAGTGGGACTGATTTGGACTTCATCTGCAGACCTGGTTCTGACTGCATTCTGTCTGGCTCAGCCCCTGCCATGCATGTTAGTGGTGCCTGCAGCACTTGCCACCTGAAGGGTGAGAGTGGTGCGGGAAGAGCTGGGCCTGTGCTTAGCCCAGATGGGGGTGAGAGAGAGGATGGGGGGAGGGGGCACTAGGTCATGCGGGGCCTTGGGAAAAAATGCCCAGGTGGCACCAGCTTGATGTGCAAGGGGAGGGCACCGTGAAGGAAGATCCTGGCCAGGGACATGACCTGTGCAAAGGCCCAGGACCGAGGACAGGCCCTCGGAGTTACAGTGCACAGGGCCATGGGCTGCAGCAAACCAGCTTCAGCTGTGTGAGTGAGCAGGAGTATGAGGCAGCTGGGGTCAGGGCCTCTGCTTTCTCCTCTCCTCCCTCATGGGCCACATCAGTCAGTTGCTGCGATATGAGAGCCCCAGGGTGGAAAGTGGGCCACGTGGCCAGCCTGAGCTGCCAAGGAAAGCAAGGCCATCTCAGGATCCTATTGGGTGGGTGTTGCCGTCCCTGTCCAGGAGGACCCTGGCTCAGCCTAGGACCCTGGTCCCAGGTGCCTGATGGGAAAGGCCAGAGGCAGCTCCAAGTCAGCCCTGTGGCCTTCCAGGGCCCCCTGGCCTCCTGCTTCTCAGTCACAGGCCCTCGCCAGTCTTGTCCAGCCCTGTCTTGGGTGGGGAGTTGAACACGTGGACCGAGTGTCAGGAGCCTGGGGGGCGGGGCACATGTATGCCCCTCCCCCGTGGGAGGCCTGAGGAAGAATGGGGAGCGTGGGGGAGGGGCACGCAGCCCCAGGGCAGAGGCTCTGAGGCCAGATGGGGTGGCTGCTCCAGGAAACTGCCTGGCACTGTGAGGACAAGCTGGCAGGTAGGTGGGCACGAGGCAGTCTGTGTGCTAGGTGGGGAAGGCCTATGTTGGAATGCACCTCTTCTAGCCCAATGAGGCTCCATAAGGGCCCACACGCTAGGTGTTCCCTGGGCCAGGAGGTGGGGGCTGAGAACACAGTGGGAAGGGCAGGGTGGGCCCTGCTAAAGTGTGAGCCCCTCCCAAGAGAGGCACCGCCCACCTATCCACCCACAGAGTCTGCCTGCCTGCCTGCCCTGGCCTGCCCGCCCACCGCACCCAACATTTTCCAATGAAACATTCCCAAGGCAACAGCATCACAAACCTGGGGAGAAATACGAGCCTAGGCAGGAGCAGGCCTGAGTGGTCACAGGCTGGGGGAGGGGGAGGCAAAGGGAGAGGGAGAGGCTCAGAGCCTCCCAGGACACTCTACTGTCAGGCACGGAGGGGCCAGTCCATGCCTCTGGCTCCCTCAAAGGCAGGGCACCCCCTCCTTAAGCAGGGTAGGCTCCTGGGAGGGTCTGGGACCCAGCGTGGCTTGTCTGCTGCACACAGCATCCACTATGAAGGAATCAACAGATGAATGAATGAACTTATAAATGGGTCCACATGGGTGCCCACCTGGCCACAAAAACACATTAGAAAACCATGATTCTGCAGGGACCTGGGAGCCCTCCACCTGCAGGGCCTCACCGCATAGTCCAGCAGGCCTGGGAGGAGGGGCTTCTGGCTGGAGGAGGGGGTTCATCCTAAGCAGGGTGGGGAAGGGTGTGGACAAAGTATGCTGACAAGTCTGGGGTGCCAGGAAGCCTTGGGTGGGGTGTCTAGGCCCCAAGGGTGGAGGAGGGAGAGGCCAGTGAGCGCCACGTGGAGGTGTGGGCTGCAGCCCAGGGTCTCAGGGTCTGGCTGAGCAGGGGTTTATGTGGCTGCAGAGAAGGAGGTGGGTGAACCCAGGGGTGGTTCTGCAACCCCTAGCTCAGCCTTCCAGGCACAAGGGCCCCCCCAAATGTGTGCACTGCTTCCCATTCCTCCGACCCCAGGTCTGCATCAAGGCAGGCTTGGAACCCATCGCCAGCAGCCACCACTCTGAGCCCCAAAGCAGTGTGGATGGGCTGGATGGGGCCTGGGTGGGAGTGAGAGCACCGTGCCCTCCTTCACTGTGCTGGGAACTGAGGAGAAGGGGTCAGGAGCTCCAACCCTGCAGCCCTTGACCCACCCTCATGGCTGAGGCTGCTGGGAGACAAGGCCAAGAAGAGAGTGCTGGGACTGGCAGCTAGACCATTGTCAGTCCCAAGAGGGAAGGCCAGGGGCAGAGGTGGCCTGGCTCCAGGGGCTCCTGGCTCCTCCCTGCTGTGGGTTCCCTGGCCCAGCCACTGCAGACCACCCTGTGTCCCTGTCATCGCAGGTTGCACGGTGTCCTGCACAGGGGAAACCAGGCCTCAGCGCTGGGCTGCCTGGGAAGGTGCTGCACCAGGGTCAGCCCGAGGGCCCAAGGGGGCCCCTCCTCACCAACAACTCCTCAAGGCCCACTCCCATCAGGGGTCTCCTGGGACGGGTGGGGCCCCAGGCGTTGAAGTGACTGAGGTGACAGAGGTGACAGTGGTGACAAAAGCTGTGCAGGAGGGGCCTGGCCGGCCAGTGCTGGTGAGGCAGGGCAGCTCCGAGGTGGGATGCAGGTCAGGCTCAGCCCAGGGGGACTTCAGTGAACCCCTCTGCAGGTGTCCCCAGGGCCCCTGGATACCCTTAACAGCTGGCTGGATGTCAGAGAGTAGCTGCAGGCCTTGCAGGCACCCTTGGCCCCTGATGTCACGGTGGCTGCTGCCCAGTTGCTGGAGCAGGAGGTACATGGTGGAGAGGACAGGGCCAGGTGGGGACACTTTGGGACCCCAAGTCCTCACTGAGCCACAGGCCAAAGCAGCTCCTGGTGGACTGCAGGCTCTGGGCCCCAGACACTACCAGAGGAGCAGTGATGAAAGGGCTGGGCAGAGGTGTCACCCTTACCCAGCCCTGTCCCATGTCCCATGCCCTTTCCCTGTGTCTCCTGTCCTGTGCTGCAGCTGCTCTGGTGCCTGCTGTGGGAGCGGGCGCTGTAGGTGAAGCTCGGGCTGCAGGAGGTTCAGAGCCCTGTGGAGCTGCCGGCCCACCGGTGCAGTGGGCAGAGGCCAGGTGAGGCCCTGGGGGACCTGGGCAGAGAGTGCTGGCTCAGGGAGGGTACCATTGACCACCTTGTCTTGGTCCCCAGGTGGGGGCTCCTGGAGCAGCTTGTGCCAGTAGCTCAGAGCTTCAAGAAGGCCCATGGTGCTTTCCTGGCATTGCTGACCCCGGGCAAGCGGCTCCTGACTCAGCTGGGGCAGGGCCAGCTGGGGCCTGAGGGCTGAGAGGGGGCCATAAGGCACCTGCAGTTGCAGCCCAGGGTCCGGGGTGGGGCAAAGGGAGCTAGCACCAGACTCAGTGGGGGTGTGTTCACAGGGTGTCTCCGAGGGGTCTGTGGACCCCAGGCTGAGGGCATGGAGAGGGCCCTAGAGGCTGTCTGGATGCTGCTGGAGCTGCTCACAGGTAAGTGGTGAGTGGGACAGGCCAGGGAGGCCAGCCAAGGTGTTCTCAGTGCTCATATTTGGGGATCCAGTCCCTCCTCCCCTGCCTCAGAGCATGGTCCAGGTGCTAGAGTCCAAGAACTCTCCCAGTGCCCCGGTCTCTGACCCCAGCCCTTCCCTCTGGCTTGGTTACAGAGGACAAAGCGAGGCTGGTGCGGGAGCAGCTGCAGCAGCACCAGGAGTGGGCACAGCTGAACGGGGATGCTGTCTGCACTCAGCGGAAACTGCTGTGTGACCTGGGCCTGGTTCCACTGAGCCCTCACCTCCAGCAAGCCCAAGGGCTCAGCTGGAACTGGCTGTGGCAGCCTAGGGATATCAAGAGCTCAAGAACCAAGAGCAGATGTTTGCACCACGTTGGCTGCCCCAGGGTGGGCCAGGAGGGCTAGGGGCTGGCAGCTGAAGGAGGGGTCTCCACCTGCCCCATTTCCTCAGGCTGTGGGCAGGGATGGCTGGGAGAGGTGCAGAGGGCTTTCCGACCCCAGGCAGGATTGCCTGGGACAACGCTGCTCTCCTCCTCCAGCTGAGGGCCCAGCTGGTCCAGCTGGCAGAGAGGCTAGAGCAGCTGGTTGAGTGGGCAAAGGCCCCCAGTCAGGTGGTGGCACATATAGCATCTGTCCAGTAACTGTACCAACCACTGGTACCCCAGGGACCAGAGGGCTCGCAGTAGACAGGATTCACGGCCAGGCCCAGACGGTGGGCTCAGGGTCTCCAGGTTCACAGGAAGCTGGGCCAGGTGGGTTGGGGGCAGGATACTGTGCCCAAGACTGAGCTCCAAGGTAGTCCTTTCTCCCCCAGTTGTGTTCTGGGCAGAAATAGAGCCTCTGGAGGGTCACTGAAGGAGGGGGACATGGGGCTGAGGGCCACATGGGGGCCGGCAGTGCTGATCTGGTGGGGTCTAGGGGCTGGTGAGAAGGGACTGCAGCCTGAGAGCAGCTGAGCCCAAGCCCTACAGGTGCTCTGGAAGACTGGGGGGCTTGGGAAGAGTTCTGTGGGAGAAGAGGGGTGACCATAGGGAAGCTGGGCAACTTGAGGGCTCTGGGGCTGGCCCTTGTCTGCCAGTGGGAGGGGCCTACAGGGGAGACCTGCCCTCTAGGGAGGAGAGCTGGGCAGACAGGATGGACCAGAGGACTTCTGTGGCACTTTCCAGACTTGCCTCCCATCCCTTGAACAACCTCAGGTCCCCACAACAAGACTGGCCTGCTCTCCCAGCAGGGTCAGGGTCAGAGGTAGGTCTGGCCAGCCAAGGATAGTATCTGTGGGGACAGCACTGCCCAGCCTCTGAACTGTCTTAGGGTGGGACAGAGAGGGCCAAAGTACTTGGGCTCACCTTCTACCTTTTCTGTTGAGTAGAGTCCCTGACTAAGGTCACAGTTATGCTACTTATGACTTCCATTGATGAACTGGAAAAGAAATATATATTTGGAGCAAACTATTAAAAAAAAATTTAATTCTGAAGTAAAGATTGGGCATCTCTCCTGGGTTGATGCAAACTTGTGGCCCAGTCTGGAATCCCTAGAATGGGTTCCACCCTGGTTCTGCTCCTCTCCCCGTCCCTCCCCCTTCCCTTCTCCCTGCTGTAACAGGGGGAAACCGGGGCTCTCTTGAGGCAGCTTCCAGGTTTTCCTCCTGCCCTGAAGTCCCACATCCCTTTCCTCACTCTGCCCACCAGGTTTAGCTCTCAGATTTGGGACTGAGTTCACACGGGCTTTTCGAGCAACATGAGCTGGACAGCTCAAACAACAGAAACCATTGACTCTGGAGGCACGCAGGGCTGGTTCCTTAGGAGGGCTGTGAGGGAGAGTCGGCCCCAGGCCTCTGTCCTCTGCTGATAGACAGTGTGCCTGTGTCCTAATCCTCCCCCACCTTTTCTGTTAGTGCTCACCCGAGGCTATTTTTTTTCATTGATTTTTAGAGAGAGTGGAAGGGATGGGGGTGGAGAGGGAGAGAGAGAGAAAAACATCAATTGGTTGCCTCCCACATGCACCCTGACCAGGACCAGGGATAGAAGCTGCAATCCAGGTATGTGCCCTTGGCTGAAATCAAACCCACCATCCTCTGGTGCTGAGGCTGATGCTCTAACCACTGAGCCACCTTGGCCAGGGCCTAATCTCCCCTTTTTATAAGGACACTTAGGACCACATACTCTCATACTTTAGTAGGACTTCACCTTAACTGATTTTATCTCAAATGACCTTATTTCCAAATAATGGCACATTTCAAGGGGATTGGGAGTTAGGATTTCAACATGTGAATATAGGGGGACACAGGTCAACCCATAACAGAGAGTAACGCTGTTGGCTCTGCTGGCCTTTCTCGCCCCAACTCTGAGGGCCCAGCACAGTGGTGCCAGCTGGACAGAGGCTGTGGTCCCCCTGTGCTGAGTGGGTCAACCTGTGTTATGTCCCCCTTGCTGATGGAGGAAGTAGGCCTCTCAGAGGCAGGCAAGTTGTGAGGCTTCTCTGATGGCAGGGTTCTTGTGGGAGCTGTGGGGAGCACAGGGGTCTTTGACGTGGAGCACTGCTCTGAGAAGAATAACCCCTTGCAAGGGCACCCAACATTTGGGCCTGCTGCAGAAGCCACTGGGCTGCTGGGCTGTAGCGTCCAGGCCCTTGACAGAGATGCTCTGCTCTGTGCCCACCCCTCTTCCACTCAGCCCTGCATCCTGCCAACTTCTGCCACACTGCCACTCTAGGTTGTGTGTCCTGGAGAAGATGGTGATGCTCAATGAGGGCCACTTTGTGGAGAAGCTGTTTGCACTACCCCATAGGCTGAGCCAGGCCAAGCCTTGTGGGACCAAGAAGGGACCTATGGCTGGGGGCCAAAGCCCACACAGCAACCTCCTGGACCAGGTTGGGCTCAGCACAGTAACACTGCTCTCGGGTGCCCTGAGACCATGCCTTCTGAGTGACCCCTGATCCTCAGATGCCCTGGGGGAAGTGGGTGGCCTGCAGAGCTGTGCACAGCTCCTGGGGTGGGGGTGGGGGTGGGGAGGTCTGGGTGCCCAGTGGCCAGCTCTGATCAGGGCACCAGCTTCAGGAGGCGGCAGTGGCAGGGAGAGCAGAAGGCAGGATTGGGCATGGGGCTCACCTTGCTAGCCTCCTGACACTCCTCCCTGCTGTGTGGGTGGCTCAAGCCCAGAGTTCCAGGGAAGGTTGTGGCTCTGAGGGACCCCAACTAGGGACAGCCCATGGGCCTGGGGAGTAAGACAATGGCCAGGTCCGAGAGTTGGGGGCATCTTGGAAGAGCTGAGTTGGAGGCCAAGGGAGCTGGAGTCACAGGGAGAAGAGTCATAGGAACAAAGACCAGTGGAAAAGGTTGGGGCAGGGCCAGCCACCAACAGCCTGCTCAACCCTGGACACACGACAGAGACCCAGGACTGGTCAGCCTCACACCTCCTTCCACAGCAAGGGGCTGGCACACACCTGGATTTTGCACCCAGGCAGCACCGCCTGCAATGGTTTGGCCACAATAAGAAGTGGCTCAGAGGTGCACTCCAGGCCACGAGCCATGCTTCCCCGCAGGACATCGTGGACAATATCCTGACATCTGGTGAGCAGGGCTGGGGATGGATGAGGTTGGCCCACACACCTTGGGGGCATGTGGGCTCACTCCAGAGCTCACTGTTCTGTCCAGGTCAGGTCTCTCCAGAGGCCAGCAGCAGCCACACAGCATGGCCAGTGCGGGGGACATGGACAGAGAGGAGCACACAGGTGGCCAGAGGCCGGCCCAGGGTCCTAGGAGCCTCCGTGAGCAGGTGTGAACATGGGCCTGGCGGGTGGAGGTGAGGGCAGAGCCATGGGAATTGACCCCAGCACTCTTTCCCGGAAGCCCGGACCCCCAGCCCCTGTGCCTGTGCTGGCGTCTCAAGGTACCCTCATGGTGTGCGGTGGAGGTGGCTGGGTAGCCCTGGATAAATACCTGGTTAAAAATGACCTGGGCAGAGGTGAGGGTTGGGGGAGGGCAGCCTGGACCCTCAGGGCCAGACAGAGGAGAGGCCTTGGGTCCTGCCCTGGGGTTTGAAGGACACCTGCTCTGCCTCTGTCCATCTGGCATCTCTAGGCAACAAAGAGGAGGACCAGCCAGAAGATCCATGAGAGGTTCCTGTCCTGGGCCGTGGTCCCCAGCAGGCCAGCCCCCAAGGTCCTGTCCTCAAGGCTTTGGGCCTCCATCCCTAGTGCCTCCAGCAGCCCCCTGCCCAGGAAGGTGGGTCCTGGAATGGGCATCTGAGAGGGAGCCTAGGGACTCCAGGGTGGACAGGGGATCTCTTCTGAGCCCAGGTCCAGGGGCTAGACGCTTTGGGTGAGGCCTAGACATCCCTTCCAGACAGGACTGGGACCCTACTGAGAGTACAGAGACTCCAGATCTTCAAAGTCAAGGCTAAGGAGGAACACACGAAGGGGAACCGCTGAGGCCACCCTGGCTCAGGGGGCTCAGCATTAAGCAGCAGCTGGGGAGGCCAGCCTCCAGGGAGTGAGCAGGGCCACTCTGAGTACAGCCACCGGCGGGGGAGTGGGGTGGGCGACACTGGCACCTGCACCCGCCTTCCAGCCCTGCTTGGGCAATAAAGCCGCATTTTGGAAAGTACACCCGGGCGCCCTGGCGGGCCGCACTTCCCATGCAAACTCCATTCAAATGCGTCCGGCCGTGCGTGGAACGCACCCGCCTCCCTGCCTCTGCGCGCTCCGCATTCCTCCGCGGCGACTCCGGGAGGGGTGGGGGTGGGGGCGCTGATCCTCCGCCCCAGAGTCGGCCCGGAAATCAGACTGCAAACGCCCCCACACCGTCCCCTGCCCTGCGAGGGGGAGCGAGGAGGAACCCGACCTCCACCGCCGCGCCGCCTCGGGGGCCCCTCTTCGCCTCGGGGTGGTCACAGGCGGACGGCCAAAGGTCGCGTGTGGGGCGTCGGTCCGGCCCGCTCGGGGTTCCCAGTACCTGCCCGCCCCACCCGGCTTCGGGGCGCCCCCACCCGGCCCCCGCCCTCAGACGGGGCAGGGCCGCCGAGGGGAGGGGCCCCGGCAGGTTTAAATCCTTGTGGGGCAGGGCGCGGGCTGCGGAGCGAGCGGAGGGCTGCGTGCGGAGCCGGGGCGCGCAGGTGGGACGTCCGAGCCGGAGGGGGGAGGCGCGCGGAGCCGGGTCGGGCAGGTGGGACGTCCGAGCCGGAGGGGGGAGGCGCGCGGAGCCGGGTCGGGCAGGTGGGACGTCCGAGCCGGAGGGGGGAGGCGCGCGGCCGGGGCGCGCAGGTGGGACGTCCGAGCCGGAGGGGGGAGGCGCGCGGCCGGGGCGCGCAGGTCGGGGCGGCGGGGCTGCGGGCTGGGGCTCGGTTGCTGTCCCCCCGGCCGGTCTCACTCCGGGCCGACTCGGGGCAGGGGCAGAGCGGGGCGCTGCGGCCCGGTCCCTGCCCTTCCAGCTGCCGTGGGCGCGGCCGCTGGCAGTAGCCCCGAGCCGGGGTGTGGGTGGAAAGCCCCAGGGTCCGCGTGTGGACTCGGGAGACGCGGCGGCTGGGGCGGGGGTCTAGCCCCCGCGGCTTCCCAGCAGGATGGGTGCGCCTCCCTAGGCGGGCCCCGCAGGTCGCGCTCCGCCCCGTCCCCCGTCGGGCGGGGGGCGGGGAGGGAGCGTTCGCGACTGGAGCCTGCCGGGGCCCCTAGGGGCGGGCACGCGGGCTGACGGCTGAGGGCGGCGTGGCTCCTGCGCGAGGGGCTGTGCTGACCCACTGCGGGACCTGCCTCCTGTCCAGGTTGGCGGGGCAGGGACACCTAGGCGAGGTCCTCGCAGGACCTCGGGAGGCAGACGTGAGAGGGGCTCTGCTCATCCCGGGCCCCACCCTCAAGACCCTGCTGCCCCACCCACCGCCCTTGCTGCCAAGATTTCGTCCGAGTATTGATATCTGTTCCTCTGCACCCGCGGGTGTTCCAGCAGCTGCCCGCACCAGGGCGAAGGTTGTTGCCTTCCTGCGGGAGGCAGCCTGGCCACCTGGCTCTGCTGTGCCCTGGCTTCCAGTGGACAGCCAGCTAGCTTCCAGTCCCCACCCCGTAGGTGACCGGCTGTAGGTGCCGACTGCGCCGTGCCTCCCCTCCCCCAGGAATTCCCGTGGGTCTTCCCGAATTGCCTCCCACCCCTCCTCCCCTGGGGCCCTGGAGGTGGGGCCCTTCTGGGGAAGCCACAGGAGGCCCACCCTCCTCAGATTCCCTTTGCCTTTTTTTTTTTTTTTTTTGGTGAGAGGGAGGGGTGAATCTTCTCAGCCTCCCTCTTCCAACCCCACAGCCACCAACCCCTTCCCACACGGAGTCGACTTCTGCTGGTGGCCACCCCTCTGGGACACCCATTTTTATTTTTTTAATTCCCACCCAAGGATGTTTTTTCCATTGCTTTTCAGAGAGGGGGTAGGGGGGAGAGAGGGACACATTGTTTGGTTGCCTCCCCCTGGAGCACTGACCAGGGCTGGGGATCGAGCCTTCAACAGAGGTACATGTCCTTGGTACAAACCAAGGAGCACCCTGCTCCAGGGTGACCTCGTCTTAATTTAATTACATCTACAAAGACCTTATTTCCAAACAAGGCCACAGTCACAGGGCCTGGAGGTGAGGACTTAGCCTATCTCTTTGGGGAACACAATTTAACCAGCATGAAAGAAACAGGCCTGGGCAAGAGGTTGGGCATCTGGAACCCTGTCACCAGGACCCTTTAGTCCGCGGGCCAACGCTCTAACCACTGAACCAAACCAGCTAGGGCTGGGACACCCATTTTTTAATTTCTGTAACACTGGGCTGCCTGGGTGACCCACTACCCAGACTCTGGACACCCCTCACAGGCCCTGGTCTGTCTCTTTCAAATCCAAGACCCCTAGATCCCCACTACAGACTCCAGGCACCTGCTCCTAGGTTACTGCCCACTCACTGACTGGGGCCTGGCCCTGCTGCAGCTCCCTCACTTCCTGCTATCTGTCTCCCAGCCCCTCCCTCCCACCAGGACTCCACTTTGTGTCCAGAACTTGAACCTGTTTGGGCCCCTCTGGGTTTCCTGTCCTGATGCCGCCCTTCCTCACTGCAGCACAGCCTGTCCGGGCTCTGGGCTGGCTGCGGGTATCCAGGCCAAGGGCCACACTCAGCTGTGACCAACTGGCAGCCCTACCTCCAAGGTGACTGGAAAGCCCTTCACTGGGTAGAGCGGTGCCTCTCTTCTCTCCCAACCTTTGTCCCTTCCAGACACTGGGGACAGGTGCGCTGCTCCAGCTGCCCTGATAGCCTTGTTATCTGGTGCTCCTGCTGAGACAGGGCAGGGCTGGATGCCAGCCTGCATGGCACACATTTGAAAGGAAACATGTCGTCACTGATGCTGGTGGGCAACGAAGCACTTGTCCAGGTCAGTCCCGGGCGCAGAATCTGACACAGAGAGCATTAGGGCATGCCTCAGGATGGCCCCTATGGATGGGAAGAGAGAAAGCAGATGCACAAAGAGACAAGCTGGCCTGTAATACAGTCTCACTGACCCCTAGAAGGATGTCAGGGCAGCCTTGTGTCCACCATGATCACACCAAGCCCACTCCCAGGTGCCGATGGGCATCTCCCTAGGGAAACACATAAGGAGAAGGTGAGTACGATGGACCCCAACTCCTACCGCCATGATGGGTCTTGGCCACACAGGGCACTCAGTCTGTAGACCCTCATCCCTGAGGTCCTCTCTCAGGCCAGGGAAGTTGCACTTGTCCATTTGCTGACAGAACCAGGTGGGCAACCAGGGCACACTCCCTGCTCCTACCCTGTCACAGGCCCTCCCCCTCCTGGTGGTCAAGTCAGCTCCCCTGCTGGTCAATCACTCCTCTTCTGGCCTGCCCTGGCACCAGCCCTCTGATCAGCAGGGTGTCCCCAGGAGCCTCTGGCCCAGCATCTGTGCAAGAGAAGGAAGGGGAGGGAGCAGAATTTCACACATGGGGGTGAGGAGAGGGTAGGCTTGATGGGGATCTCAGCAGGCAGCCCCCAGAGGGATGCCTGTGCAGCCTCCGGAAGGGGTTGATTCCAAGAGGCAGCTGTAGGAATATCTGCCCACAGCCCTCCCTGTGATGGGATCTGGGCAAGGCCTTGGTCTATATCAAAGCCCTGGCTTCTTACTGCTGACAGCAGGAGCCCAGCCTCCCACTCCACCACACTGCCCCCTGCACAGCCCTGGCTTCTGCAAAGGTCTTCCCCACAAGGCCTCAGCCCCACAAGGTCTCAGCCCCCGCTCAGGTGTTCACTTGCTGACCGTTCCTGCTCTGGGCTGCAGGACAGCCATGGGCACGGACGTGACATGGGCCAGGGTGGAAGGGTACCTTTCATGGGGCCAGCTGGGGGGTTCAGGGCTCAGGATCTCGGAGTGGGCCAGCAGCTGTGGGCACCATGGTGTTCAAGGCTACTGTGAAGCCACAGGGCACAGATGTCCAGGAGGCAGCTGCGCTCATGGTTCTGGGACAGGCTGGGCTCGATGTGTGATTTGGGAGACTGAAGCAGTCTTGAGGAACTCTCTGAGTTAATGGGTAAGTGGAGATGGAGCAGAATCCTGTCACCAGGGGCAAGGGTCCCTACACTCCATGACCCGGAGGTCAGGGGCAGCCAGACCCAAAATAGGTTTGTCAGATTTGGCAGCCAGAGTCCACGGTCACCTCAACAAAGGCTGGGGGGTGGGGGGCGAGGGGCAGACATGGGCCTGAGCTTCTCCCCGGACTCTGTGTGGGGTGTGGGAGTTTGAAGTGTCTGGGGAGCTGTCTGGGAGTCAAGGACAGGTGTGGGCGGGGTGATCAGGACAGCAGGGAATGAGGGTGTGGACCAGGGCAGGGGCTGCAGGTGTGGTTCTGGGGAAAGGAGAGTGGACGGTTCACGGGCAGAGAAGGAGGGAGGCCGCCTTTCCCAGGCTGTTGCAACAGTTACCGCAACCTGGGTGGCTTAAAACAACAGAAACAAATTCTTACCATGCAGACGCTAGAATCTGAAATCTGTGCTTCTGGAATTTGGTGGCAACCCTTGGTGTTTTGGGGCTGCATCACACCAATCTGCCTCCAGCATCACAGGCATGGTCCCTGTGTCTGTCTTCCTAAGGACACCAGGCCTGTCAGATCAGGGCCCTCCCTGCTCCAGGGTGACCTTGTCTTAATTTAATTACATCTGCAAAGACCTTATATCCAAACAAAGCCACAGTCACAGGGCCTGGAGGTGAGGACTTAGCCATATCTCTTTGGGGAACACAATTTAACCAGCACAAAAGAAACAGGCCTGGGCAAGAGGTAGGCATCTGTCACTGCTGCTCAGAGAATCGTGCACACAGCTATCTGTGAGAGGGATAGCCATGGGGGTGCTGGGCTTTGAGCCAGCTGACGAGCACCTGCAAGGCTGGAGACTATACCTGGCCCTGCCCACAGCCTGTCAGGACCAACACGCGGGCACTGAATATTTGGTGTCCCAGGCCCCCCAGGTGTGCACAGGTGTGGGTGCAGAGAGGACATACCGAGAGAGGACTGGTTGGGGTGGCCAGAGTAGGACACAGAGCCAGGCTAAGGGGGAGGATCTTGAGGAGACACAGCGTGGAGTCAGAGGGTGGAGGAGGGGAATGTGGGGGGATGGCTGCAGCCCAGCAGGGAGCTGGAGGGAGGGCATGAGTTTGAAGGAGGTCACTGGGAGAAGGACAAGGTGGGAGCTGGTGTCCATGAACACAGAGTGATGAGGTGAAGCCTTGGGAAGCAAGAGGAAGGCCATACTGTTGGAGGTGTGGGTGCTGCAGGGGTACAGGGCTGAGGCCAGATGCAAGCATGCAGCCCCCTCGCCCAGGGTGGGTGGTGAGGGTGTTGGGCTGGGCTGGAGGCCTGAGGATGGCCTACAGGAGAAAACAGAGGCTTCTGTGACCGGCCTGGGGTCCCTGTGCTCACTGGTCCCTCCTGGGGCCCGGTGAGGAGAGTGGAGAGACCTCACCTAGATACTGATCCTAGTCCTCTTGGAGGGGGACCCAGAATCTGGAATTGACCCCTGACTGCCCACCTGGGCCATCCCAGGGCCCCTAACGGACCCTTTTCATCCTCTGCAGGGAGCAGACACAGCAGATCTCGGGCAAGTGAGTCCTGCACAACCAGTGGGCACCATGAATGGCTATACCTCTCCTCGTGATGTCCTGGTCACCAATGGCACTGAGCCTGCCATCGTCCCCAAGAACATGAAGGCTGTGCTGGAAGCTAGCACTCCCTCTGGGCCCCAGGCCAAGAGCATTGCTGGGGTATATGTGGAGGCTTCAGGCCAGGCCCTGAGTATCTATGCCGCCATGAAGCAGGGCCTCCTGCCGGATGGGCTCGGGCTGGCGCTACTGGAGGCTCAGGCAGCCACTGGGGGCCTTGTAGATCCTGCCGGGGGCCAGCTGCTTCCCGTGTCCAAGGCCTTGCAGCAGGGTCTGGTGGGCCTGGAGCTGAAGGAGAAGCTGCTGGCTGCAGAGCGTGCTGTCACTGGGTACCCTGACCCTTATGGGGGTGAGAAGCTGGCCCTTTTCCAAGCCATTGGGAAGGAGGTTGTGGACAGGGCACTGGGGTGGAGCTGGCTAGAGGCCCAGCTGGCCACGGGGGGCCTGGTGGACCCCATCCAGGGCCTGCGAGTGGCCCCAGAGCTGGCTTGCCAGCAGGGCCTTCTGGACCAGGAGACGCGGCGTGGCCTGTTGGAGCGCAAACCAGACTTCCAGGATCCCAACACGCTGGAGCAGCTGTCTTACAGTGAGCTGCTGGGCAGGTGTATGCAGGCCTCCAGCACAGGGCTGGCTCTGCTGCCCCTCAAGACCACCTTTCCCACCCTGAGTGGGGCAGCAAGCTCATCTGAGTTGCTGGAGGCAGGAGTCCTGGACGAGGAGACAGTCCAGGCCCTGCAGGAGGGCAGGCTGGTGGTGCAGGATGTGAGTGTGCGCCCCCAGGTTCAGCGCTACCTGCAGGGCACTGGTGGTGTGGCAGGGGTCGTCCTGCTTCCTGCTGGCCACAAGAAGAGCTTCTTCCAGGCTGTTGCTGAGCATCTGCTCCCGATGGGTGCCGCACTTCCGCTGCTCGAGGCTCAGGCTTCCATCCGTGCTCTGGTGGACCCAGCCACTGGCCGCAGGCTGAGCGTGGACGAAGCAGTCAGGGCAGGCCTGGTAGGCCCAGAGCTGCATGGGCAGCTCTTGGAGGCGGAACAGGCGGTGACGGGGTTCCATGACCCCTTCAGTGGCACCCACATCCCCCTCTTCCAGGCTATGAAGAAGGAGCTGGTGGACAAGTCTCTGGCACTACGGCTCCTGGATGTGCAGCTGGCCACGGGAGGGCTACTGTGTCCGGCCCGCAGGTTCCGGCTGCCCCTGGAGGCTGCCTTGCGCTTCGCCTGCCTGGATGAGGCAACACAGCAGCATCTTTCACAGGCTGCTGGCTTCTCGGACCCACGTACGCAGGAGAGCCTTAGCTATGGGCAGCTGTTGACCCGCTGTGTCACCGACCCTGACACGGGGCTGGCCTTCCTGCCCCTACCCCAGGAGGCCCTTGGAGAGGAGCCACAGGCAGTGCCATTCATTGAGCACAGCACTCGGCAGGCTTTGAGTACAGCCACGGCCACCATCTCCGTGGGTAAGTTCCAGGGCCGACCTATGTCGCTGTGGGAGCTGCTCTTCTCTGAAGCCATCCCTGTGGAGCAGAGGGCAGCACTGGCACAGCAGCACAAGGCAGGGGCCCTGTCGATGGAGGAGTTGACAGCTGTGCTGAGGGCCACCCTGGAGCAGGCTGCAGCCACTGCCAGGACCACTTTCTCTGGGCTGAGGGTCCCTGTGACACCAGGAGAACTGCTGAAAGCAGAGATCATCGGCCAGGATGTGTATGAGCAGCTGGCACGAGGACAGACCACTGCCCAGCACGTGGGCAGCCTGGACTCCGTGCAAAGGTACTTGCAGGGCACAGGCTGCATTGCCGGCCTGCTGCTGCCTGGCTCCCAGGAGCGGCTTAGCATCTACGAGGCTCACAGGAAGGGGCTGCTCAGGCCTGGCACAGCCCTCATCCTTCTGGAGGCACAGGCAGCCACCGGCTTTATCATCGACCCAAAAGAAAACAAGAGATACTCTGTGCAGGAGGCACTGAGGGCTGGCGTCATCGGGCCCAATGTGTTTGCTAAGCTGCTTTCAGCAGAGCGCGCGGTCACCGGCTACACCGACCCCTACACCGGGGAGCAGATCTCCCTCTTCCAGGCCATGAAGAAGGACCTGATCGTCAGGGACCACGGCATCCGCCTGCTGGAGGCCCAGATCGCCACGGGCGGCATCATCGACCCCGTGCACAGCCACCGCGTGCCCGTGCACGTGGCCTACCAGCGTGGCTACTTTGACCAGACCCTGAACTTGATCCTGGCGGACCCAAACGACGACACCAAGGGCTTTTTTGACCCCAACACTCATGAGAACCTCACCTATATGCAGCTACTGGAGCGCTGTGTGCGTGACCCCGAGACAGGCCTCTACTTACTACCGCTCAGCAGTGCACAGCCCCAGCTGGTGGATGGCACCACCCGACGGGCCTTCCAGAGCCTGCTGCTGTCCGTAAAGTGCGGGCGGTTCCGGGGGCGGCAGGTGTCTGCGTGGGAACTGCTCAACTCTGAATGCTTCAGCGAGGCCTGGCGGAGGCAGCTCCTGCACAACTACCGGCTGCGCAAGGTCTCCCTGGAACAGATCGCAAAGCTGCTGGAGAGGGAGACGGCAAGGTGCACAGACATCATGCTGCCTGTGCTGCGGGGCCAGGTCACCGCCTACCAGCTCCTAGAGGCCCAAATCATCGACCAGAAACTCCTGGACCAGCTGCTGGCAGGGGCCATCAGCCCCGAGGCTCTGCTCCACATGGGTGATGTCCAAAGGTACCTGAGTGGCTCGGGTGCCGTGGGCGGTGTGTTGCTGCAGTCCTCCAACCAGAGGCTCAGCCTCTACCAGGCCATGAAGCAGAAGCTGCTGGGGCCAGGAGTTGTCCTGGCGCTGCTGGAGGCCCAGGCAGCCACTGGAGCCCTGACTGACCCCCACAGTCTGGAGACCCTGTCGGTGGAAGAGGCTGTACGCAGGGAGCTGGTGGGGCCAGAACTGTATGCCCGGCTGAGACGGGCTGAAGACGCTGTGACTGGCTTCAGAGACCCCTTTTCTGGGGAGCGGGTGTCCCTGTTCCAGGCCATGAAGAAGGGCCTTGTACGTGAGGAGCAGGCTGCCCGCCTCCTAGAGGCCCAGGTGGCCACAGGAGGTGTCATTGACCCCACAGGCCACTACCACCTCCCTATGCCTGTGGCCACCCAGCGCGGCTACATTGATCAGGAGATGGAGACATCCTTGTCCAGTTCCATTGCAACCTTCCCCACGCCGGATGGCCGGGGGCACACCAGCTACACCCAGCTTCTGGGACAATGTCTGAAGGATGAAGCCTCCGGCCTTTACCTCTTGCCCTTGCAAGAAAGTGCTCCTGCTGTCCCCACAGACCAGCAAGTTCAGGAGACCCTGCAGGCCACGCAAGGGGCAGAAGACGGCATGTCCCTCTGGGAGCTGCTGGTCTCCTGCCACTTCACCAAGGAGCAGCGGGAGGCCTTCTTAGAGGACTTCCAGATGGGGAAAACCACTGTGCAGCAGCTGCAGGCGGCTGTGCAGAGCTGGGTGCAGGGGGTGAAGCTCCTAGCACAGGCCCGTGTCACAGTGCCTGGCCCTAGGGGTGAGGTTCCCGCTGTCTGGCTGCTGGACACTGGCATCATCACCCAGGAGACCCTGGTGGCACTGGCTCAGGGCACACAATCGCCCGCCGAAGTCGCTGAGGAGCCTACAGTGAAGGCCTGCCTGTGGGGCACGGGCTGTGTGGCTGGCGTGCTCCTGCAACCCTCGGGGACCACGGCCAGCATCACCCAGGCCATGAAGGATGGCCTCCTGCCCATGGGCCTGGGGCAGAGTCTGCTTGAGGCCCAGGTGGCATCTGGCTCACTCATTAACCCTCTGACCAACCAGAGACTATCTGTGGAAGGTGCTGTCAAGGCTGGACTGGTGAGCGGGACGCTGAGCGAGCAGCTCCTGCAGGCCCAGAGGGCAGTGGCTGGGTACACAGACCCCTACTCAGGGGGCTCCCTCTCACTATGGCAGGCCATGGAGAAGGGGCTTGTGCCCCAGAGCGAGGGCCTCCCTCTCTTGCAGGCACAGCTGGCTACAGGGGGTGCAGTGGACCCCATATACGGGGTACACCTTCCCCAAGTGGCCGCCTGCAGGCTTGGCCTCTTGGATGAGCAGATGAGCCAGGTGCTAACTGGGACAGACAAAGACAGCAAGTTCTTCTTCGACCCTAGCACGCGGGAGAAGGTGACATACCAGCAGCTCAAAGAGCGCTGTGTTCTTGACACTGACACCGGCCTATGGCTGCTGCCTCTTCCCCAGGATGTAGCACTTGAGGTGGACAACCACACAGCAGTGGCCCTGAGGGCAATGAAGGTGCCTGTGGGTGCTGGGAGATTCAAAGGGCTCACCGTGTCACTCTGGGACCTGCTGCACTCAGAGTATGTCAGCATTCATAAGCGGCGGGAGCTAGCAGTTCTCTGCCAGTCTGGGAGGGCCACAGCCCTAAGGCAGGTGGTCAGCGCAGTCACCGCCCTGGTCGAGGCCTCGGAGAGGAAGCCCTCACAGGCCGTCTTTAGGGGGCTCCGGAAGCAGGTGTCAGCCAGTGAACTGTTCAGGTCCCAGGTAATCAATAAGAAGACACTGGATGAGCTGAATCAGGGGACAAAGACCGTGCAGGAGGTGACAGAGATGGACAGTGTGAAGCGTTTCTTGGAAGGAAGGAACTTCATTGCCGGGGTCATTGTCCAGGCCACAAAGGAGAAGATGAGTATCTCAGAGGCCCTTAGGAGGGATATCCTGCGGCCGGGCACGGCCCTGGTGCTATTGGAGGCCCAGGCAGCCACCGGCTTCCTCATCGATCCTGTAGAGAACCGGAAGCTGACCGTGGAGGAGGCATTCGCAGCAGGGATGTTTGGCAAAGAAACCTACCAGAAGCTGCTTTCAGCAGAGCGCGCAGTCACCGGCTACACCGACCCCTACACCGGGGAGCAGATCTCCCTCTTCCAGGCCATGAAGAAGGACCTGATCGTCAGGGACCACGGCATCCGCCTGCTGGAGGCCCAGATCGCCACGGGCGGCATCATCGACCCCGTGCACAGCCACCGCGTGCCCGTGCCCGTGGCCTACCAGCGCGGCTACTTCGACGAGGAGATGAACCGCGTCCTGGAGGACCCGAGCGACGACACCAAGGGCTTTTTCGACCCTAATACGCACGAGAACCTCACGTACCTGCAGCTGCTGGAGCGCTGTGTGCAAGACCCTGAGACCAGCCTGTACATGTTACAAATCGTAGAGAAAGGAGAAATGTACATGTATATCGATGAGGCCACGAGACAAGTCCTGCGATCTCAGACCACGACCATGCGCGTGGGGAGGTTTGCAGGTCAGAGCATCTCCATCTGGGACCTGCTCTCTTCTCAGTACTTCTCAGAGGAGAGGCGGCAGGAGCTGGTCCAGCAGTACCGAGCCCAGACCCTGAGTCTGCAGCAGTTGCTGGGGATCGTCACCGCCATAGTCGAAGAGACAGAGAAGCAACACCAGGTCATCCGGGTAGCAGGTATTGGTGGGGAGGTGACAGCCTCAGAGTTGTTCAACGCTGGAATCATTGATAAAAAGACCCTGGACACGCTGCACGGGGCACAGGCCCTCCACAGGCTGCAGCACGTGAGGACCTCCCTGGAAGGCAGTGGCTGCATTGCGGGGGTGATCATACCGTCTACACAGGAGGTGATGAGCCTCTATGAGGCCAGCACGAGGAGACTCATCCCCACAGGGTTTGCAGCCCTGCTGCTGGAGGCCCAAGCGGCCACAGGGTTCATGCTGGACCCCCGCAGCCACCGGAGGTTCTCCGTGGACGAGGCTGTAGCTGCTGGCCTGGTGGGCGAGGAGCTTCGGGAAAGACTGCTGAATGCCGAGAAGGCCGCCAAAGGCTACACTGACCCTGACACGAAGGACACAGTATCGCTGTTCCAGGCCATGGAAAGGAAGTTAGTCAAACGGGAGGAGGGGCTCAGGCTGCTTGAGGTGCAGGTGGCCACAGGGGGCGCCATCGACCCGTTGCACCACCACCGGCTCCCACTAGACACGGCCTACAAGCGTGGATGTCTGCACAGAGACACGTACCCACTGGTGTCTGATCAGAAGCATATGAATAAGAGGTTCGTGGATCCCAACACACATGAGAAGGTGACATACCAGGAGCTGCAGGAGAGAAGCCACTGGGAAGACAGGGCAGGCTGGGCTCTGTTCCCTGTGAACCGAAACGGAAAGGACTCCACATACATTGATGAAGCCACAAGAAGGGCCCTCAAGAGCGAGCGGGTAGAAGTCACAGTTGGCAGGTATATGGGACAGAGGCCATCAGTGTGGGAGCTGCTGAACTCCGAATATGTGACAGAGGAGAAAAAGCTTGAGTTAGTTGAAAAATACAAAAGAGAAACTGCAAATGCACTAGACAAGGTGGTGAAATTAATCTTTGTGCTGATCGATGAGAAAGAAAAGAAAAGTAAGCAGTTCTGGTTCAGGGGTATCAGGAGACAAATCACGGCCTCCGAACTCTTTGAATCAGCCATCATCACCAAGGAAATACTGGAGCAGCTCGAGGAGGGACATACCACCACGGAGGATGTCAAGAAGGACGAGGGTGTCAGGCTCTACCTGGAGGGCACGAGCTGCATCGCGGGTGTGCTGGTGCCCGCCAGGGACGAGCCCGGGAGGCAGGAGAAGATGAGCGTCTACCAGGCCATGTGGAAGGGCCTCTTGCGGCCGGGCACGGCCCTGGTGCTGCTGGAGGCCCAGGCGGCCACCGGCTTCGTCATCGACCCCGTGCGCAACCAGCGGCTGTCCGTGGACGAGGCGGTGGCTGCGGGCGTGGTGGGCGGCGAGATCCGGGACAAGCTGCTGTCGGCGGAGCGCGCGGTCACCGGCTACACCGACCCCTACACCGGGGAGCAGATCTCCCTCTTCCAGGCCATGAAGAAGGACCTGATCGTCAGGGACCACGGCATCCGCCTGCTGGAGGCCCAGATCGCCACGGGCGGCATCATCGACCCCGTGCACAGCCACCGCGTGCCCGTGCCCGTGGCCTACCAGCGCGGCTACTTCGACGAGGAGATGAACCGCGTCCTGGAGGACCCGAGCGACGACACCAAGGGCTTCTTCGACCCCAACACGCACGAGAACCTCACCTACATGCAGCTGCTGCGCCGCTGCGTGCGTGACCCCGACACGGGGCTGTACATGTTGCAGCTGGCCGGCCAGGGCTCCGCTGTGCTCCAGCTCAGTGAGGAGCAGCGCCGCGCCCTGCATGACCTGCGCGTGACGCCGCCGCCGGGAGCGGGGGTCACCCAGGGCCAGGATGTCTCCGTCTGGGAGCTCCTCTTCTACCGGGAGGTGTCCGAGAGCCTGCGGCAGGACCTGCTGGTCCAGTACCGGGCGGGCACCCTGAGCGCGCAGGACTTGGGCGCCTCGCTCACCTCGCTGCTGGCGCGGGCCGAGGAAGGGAGCCCGAACCGGACCCCTGCAGACCCTCAGCGGGCCCTGCGGGCCGCCACCATGGAGGTCAAGGTGGGCCGCCTGCAGGGGCCGGCGGTGCCCGTGTGGGACGTGCTGGCGTCCAGCTACGTGAGCGCCGTCAGCAGGGAGCAGCTGCTGGCCCAGTTCCGCTCGGGGAGGCTGGGCCTGCCCGCGCTGACCCGCCGGCTGACCACCATCATCGAGGAGGCTGAGGTGGCCCAGGGGACCGAGCACGCGCAGGGGGACGCCGCCTCCGGCCAGCGCGAGTCCAGTCCACTCGGGCGTGGTGATGGCGAGGCCGACCCCCAGGCCGCCAGGCGCCTCCAGGAGCAGGACCTGCGTGCCGCCACCATGGAGGTGCGAGCCGGACGATTCCGAGGCCAGCCGGTCTCCGTGTGGGACGTCCTCTCCTCCTCCTACCTGAGCAAGGCCCGCCGGGAGGAGCTCCTGGCCCAGCACGCGGCCGGCGACCTGGCCCTGCCCGGCCTGGTGGCCACCCTCACCCAGGTCATCGAGGAGACGGAGGAGCGCCTCAGCAAGGTGTCCTTCCGGGGCCTGAGGCACCAGGTATCTGCATCCCAGCTGGGCGTATCTGGGATCCTGGACCCGGAGACCCTGCGGGGCCTGGCCCAGGGCACCAAGAGCCCGCAGGAGGTGATGAAGATGGACTCGGTCAGGCTCTACCTGGAGGGCACGAGCTGCATCGCGGGTGTGCTGGTGCCCGCCAGGGACGAGCCCGGGAGGCAGGAGAAGATGAGCGTCTACCAGGCCATGTGGAAGGGCCTCTTGCGGCCGGGCACGGCCCTGGTGCTGCTGGAGGCCCAGGCGGCCACCGGCTTCGTCATCGACCCCGTGCGCAACCAGCGGCTGTCCGTGGACGAGGCGGTGGCCGCGGGCGTGGTGGGCGGCGAGATCCGGGACAAGCTGCTGTCGGCGGAGCGCGCGGTCACCGGCTACACCGACCCCTACACCGGGGAGCAGATCTCCCTCTTCCAGGCCATGAAGAAGGACCTGATCGTCAGGGACCACGGCATCCGCCTGCTGGAGGCCCAGATCGCCACGGGCGGCATCATCGACCCCGTGCACAGCCACCGCGTGCCCGTGCCCGTGGCCTACCAGCGCGGCTACTTCGACGAGGAGATGAACCGCGTCCTGGAGGACCCGAGCGACGACACCAAGGGCTTCTTCGACCCCAACACGCACGAGAACCTCACCTACATGCAGCTGCTGCGCCGCTGCGTGCGTGACCCCGACACGGGGCTGTACATGTTGCAGCTGGCCGGCCAGGGCTCCGCTGTGCTCCAGCTCAGTGAGGAGCAGCGCTGCGCCCTGCATGACCTGCGCGTGACGCCGCCGCCGGGAGCGGGGGTCACCCGGGGCCAGGATGTCTCCGTCTGGGAGCTCCTCTTCTACCGGGAGGTGTCCGAGAGCCTGCGGCAGGACCTGCTGGTCCAGTACCGGGCGGGCACCCTGAGCGCGCAGGACTTGGGCGCCTCGCTCACCTCGCTGCTGGCGCGGGCCGAGGAAGGGAGCCCGAACCGGACCCCTGCAGACCCTCAGCGGGCCCTGCGGGCCGCCACCATGGAGGTCAAGGTGGGCCGCCTGCAGGGGCCGGCGGTGCCCGTGTGGGACGTGCTGGCGTCCAGCTACGTGAGCGCCGTCAGCAGGGAGCAGCTGCTGGCCCAGTTCCGCTCGGGGAGGCTGGGCCTGCCCGCGCTGACCCGCCGGCTGACCACCATCATCGAGGAGGCTGAGGTGGCCCAGGGGACCGAGCACGCGCAGGGGGACGCCGCCTCCGGCCAGCGCGAGTCCAGTCCACTCGGGCGTGGTGATGGCGAGGCCGACCCCCAGGCCGCCAGGCGCCTCCAGGAGCAGGACCTGCGTGCCGCCACCATGGAGGTGCGAGCCGGACGATTCCGAGGCCAGCCGGTCTCCGTGTGGGACGTCCTCTCCTCCTCCTACCTGAGCAAGGCCCGCCGGGAGGAGCTCCTGGCCCAGCACGCGGCCGGCGACCTGGCCCTGCCCGGCCTGGTGGCCACCCTCACCCAGGTCATCGAGGAGACGGAGGAGCGCCTCAGCAAGGTGTCCTTCCGGGGCCTGAGGCACCAGGTATCTGCATCCCAGCTGGGCGTATCTGGGATCCTGGACCCGGAGACCCTGCGGGGCCTGGCCCAGGGCACCAAGAGCCCGCAGGAGGTGATGAAGATGGACTCGGTCAGGCTCTACCTGGAGGGCACGAGCTGCATCGCGGGTGTGCTGGTGCCCGCCAGGGACGAGCCCGGGAGGCAGGAGAAGATGAGCGTCTACCAGGCCATGTGGAAGGGCCTCTTGCGGCCGGGCACGGCCCTGGTGCTGCTGGAGGCCCAGGCGGCCACCGGCTTCGTCATCGACCCCGTGCGCAACCAGCGGCTGTCCGTGGACGAGGCGGTGGCCGCGGGCGTGGTGGGCGGCGAGATCCGGGACAAGCTGCTGTCGGCGGAGCGCGCGGTCACCGGCTACACCGACCCCTACACCGGGGAGCAGATCTCCCTCTTCCAGGCCATGAAGAAGGACCTGATCGTCAGGGACCACGGCATCCGCCTGCTGGAGGCCCAGATCGCCACGGGCGGCATCATCGACCCCGTGCACAGCCACCGCGTGCCCGTGCCCGTGGCCTACCAGCGCGGCTACTTCGACGAGGAGATGAACCGCGTCCTGGAGGACCCGAGCGACGACACCAAGGGCTTCTTCGACCCCAACACGCACGAGAACCTCACCTACATGCAGCTGCTGCGCCGCTGCGTGCGTGACCCCGACACGGGGCTGTACATGTTGCAGCTGGCCGGCCAGGGCTCCGCTGTGCTCCAGCTCAGTGAGGAGCAGCGCCGCGCCCTGCATGACCTGCGCGTGACGCCGCCGCCGGGAGCGGGGGTCACCCGGGGCCAGGATGTCTCCGTCTGGGAGCTCCTCTTCTACCGGGAGGTGTCCGAGAGCCTGCGGCAGGACCTGCTGGTCCAGTACCGGGCGGGCACCCTGAGCGCGCAGGACTTGGGCGCCTCGCTCACCTCGCTGCTGGCGCGGGCCGAGGAAGGGAGCCCGAACCGGACCCCTGCAGACCCTCAGCGGGCCCTGCGGGCCGCCACCATGGAGGTCAAGGTGGGCCGCCTGCAGGGGCCGGCGGTGCCCGTGTGGGACGTGCTGGCGTCCAGCTACGTGAGCGCCGTCAGCAGGGAGCAGCTGCTGGCCCAGTTCCGCTCGGGGAGGCTGGGCCTGCCCGCGCTGACCCGCCGGCTGACCACCATCATCGAGGAGGCTGAGGTGGCCCAGGGGACCGAGCACGCGCAGGGGGACGCCGCCTCCGGCCAGCGCGAGTCCAGTCCACTCGGGCGTGGTGATGGCGAGGCCGACCCCCAGGCCGCCAGGCGCCTCCAGGAGCAGGACCTGCGTGCCGCCACCATGGAGGTGCGAGCCGGACGATTCCGAGGCCAGCCGGTCTCCGTGTGGGACGTCCTCTCCTCCTCCTACCTGAGCAAGGCCCGCCGGGAGGAGCTCCTGGCCCAGCACGCGGCCGGCGACCTGGCCCTGCCCGGCCTGGTGGCCACCCTCACCCAGGTCATCGAGGAGACGGAGGAGCGCCTCAGCAAGGTGTCCTTCCGGGGCCTGAGGCACCAGGTATCTGCATCCCAGCTGGGCGTATCTGGGATCCTGGACCCGGAGACCCTGCGGGGCCTGGCCCAGGGCACCAAGAGCCCGCAGGAGGTGATGAAGATGGACTCGGTCAGGCTCTACCTGGAGGGCACGAGCTGCATCGCGGGTGTGCTGGTGCCCGCCAGGGACGAGCCCGGGAGGCAGGAGAAGATGAGCGTCTACCAGGCCATGTGGAAGGGCCTCTTGCGGCCGGGCACGGCCCTGGTGCTGCTGGAGGCCCAGGCGGCCACCGGCTTCGTCATCGACCCCGTGCGCAACCAGCGGCTGTCCGTGGACGAGGCGGTGGCCGCGGGCGTGGTGGGCGGCGAGATCCGGGACAAGCTGCTGTCGGCGGAGCGCGCGGTCACCGGCTACACCGACCCCTACACCGGGGAGCAGATCTCCCTCTTCCAGGCCATGAAGAAGGACCTGATCGTCAGGGACCACGGCATCCGCCTGCTGGAGGCCCAGATCGCCACGGGCGGCATCATCGACCCCGTGCACAGCCACCGCGTGCCCGTGCCCGTGGCCTACCAGCGCGGCTACTTCGACGAGGAGATGAACCGCGTCCTGGAGGACCCGAGCGACGACACCAAGGGCTTCTTCGACCCCAACACGCACGAGAACCTCACCTACATGCAGCTGCTGCGCCGCTGCGTGCGTGACCCCGACACGGGGCTGTACATGTTGCAGCTGGCCGGCCAGGGCTCCGCTGTGCTCCAGCTCAGTGAGGAGCAGCGCCGCGCCCTGCATGACCTGCGCGTGACGCCGCCGCCGGGAGCGGGGGTCACCCGGGGCCAGGATGTCTCCGTCTGGGAGCTCCTCTTCTACCGGGAGGTGTCCGAGAGCCTGCGGCAGGACCTGCTGGTCCAGTACCGGGCGGGCACCCTGAGCGCGCAGGACTTGGGCGCCTCGCTCACCTCGCTGCTGGCGCGGGCCGAGGAAGGGAGCCCGAACCGGACCCCTGCAGACCCTCAGCGGGCCCTGCGGGCCGCCACCATGGAGGTCAAGGTGGGCCGCCTGCAGGGGCCGGCGGTGCCCGTGTGGGACGTGCTGGCGTCCAGCTACGTGAGCGCCGTCAGCAGGGAGCAGCTGCTGGCCCAGTTCCGCTCGGGGAGGCTGGGCCTGCCCGCGCTGACCCGCCGGCTGACCACCATCATCGAGGAGGCTGAGGTGGCCCAGGGGACCGAGCACGCGCAGGGGGACGCCGCCTCCGGCCAGCGCGAGTCCAGTCCACTCGGGCGTGGTGATGGCGAGGCCGACCCCCAGGCCGCCAGGCGCCTCCAGGAGCAGGACCTGCGTGCCGCCACCATGGAGGTGCGAGCCGGACGATTCCGAGGCCAGCCGGTCTCCGTGTGGGACGTCCTCTCCTCCTCCTACCTGAGCAAGGCCCGCCGGGAGGAGCTCCTGGCCCAGCACGCGGCCGGCGACCTGGCCCTGCCCGGCCTGGTGGCCACCCTCACCCAGGTCATCGAGGAGACGGAGGAGCGCCTCAGCAAGGTGTCCTTCCGGGGCCTGAGGCACCAGGTATCTGCATCCCAGCTGGGCGTATCTGGGATCCTGGACCCGGAGACCCTGCGGGGCCTGGCCCAGGGCACCAAGAGCCCGCAGGAGGTGATGAAGATGGACTCGGTCAGGCTCTACCTGGAGGGCACGAGCTGCATCGCGGGTGTGCTGGTGCCCGCCAGGGACGAGCCCGGGAGGCAGGAGAAGATGAGCGTCTACCAGGCCATGTGGAAGGGCCTCTTGCGGCCGGGCACGGCCCTGGTGCTGCTGGAGGCCCAGGCGGCCACCGGCTTCGTCATCGACCCCGTGCGCAACCAGCGGCTGTCCGTGGACGAGGCGGTGGCCGCGGGCGTGGTGGGCGGCGAGATCCGGGACAAGCTGCTGTCGGCGGAGCGCGCGGTCACCGGCTACACCGACCCCTACACCGGGGAGCAGATCTCCCTCTTCCAGGCCATGAAGAAGGACCTGATCGTCAGGGACCACGGCATCCGCCTGCTGGAGGCCCAGATCGCCACGGGCGGCATCATCGACCCCGTGCACAGCCACCGCGTGCCCGTGCCCGTGGCCTACCAGCGCGGCTACTTCGACGAGGAGATGAACCGCGTCCTGGAGGACCCGAGCGACGACACCAAGGGCTTCTTCGACCCCAACACGCACGAGAACCTCACCTACATGCAGCTGCTGCGCCGCTGCGTGCGTGACCCCGACACGGGGCTGTACATGTTGCAGCTGGCCGGCCAGGGCTCCGCTGTGCTCCAGCTCAGTGAGGAGCAGCGCCGCGCCCTGCATGACCTGCGCGTGACGCCGCCGCCGGGAGCGGGGGTCACCCGGGGCCAGGATGTCTCCGTCTGGGAGCTCCTCTTCTACCGGGAGGTGTCCGAGAGCCTGCGGCAGGACCTGCTGGTCCAGTACCGGGCGGGCACCCTGAGCGCGCAGGACTTGGGCGCCTCGCTCACCTCGCTGCTGGCGCGGGCCGAGGAAGGGAGCCCGAACCGGACCCCTGCAGACCCTCAGCGGGCCCTGCGGGCCGCCACCATGGAGGTCAAGGTGGGCCGCCTGCAGGGGCCGGCGGTGCCCGTGTGGGACGTGCTGGCGTCCAGCTACGTGAGCGCCGTCAGCAGGGAGCAGCTGCTGGCCCAGTTCCGCTCGGGGAGGCTGGGCCTGCCCGCGCTGACCCGCCGGCTGACCACCATCATCGAGGAGGCTGAGGTGGCCCAGGGGACCGAGCACGCGCAGGGGGACGCCGCCTCCGGCCAGCGCGAGTCCAGTCCACTCGGGCGTGGTGATGGCGAGGCCGACCCCCAGGCCGCCAGGCGCCTCCAGGAGCAGGACCTGCGTGCCGCCACCATGGAGGTGCGAGCCGGACGATTCCGAGGCCAGCCGGTCTCCGTGTGGGACGTCCTCTCCTCCTCCTACCTGAGCAAGGCCCGCCGGGAGGAGCTCCTGGCCCAGCACGCGGCCGGCGACCTGGCCCTGCCCGGCCTGGTGGCCACCCTCACCCAGGTCATCGAGGAGACGGAGGAGCGCCTCAGCAAGGTGTCCTTCCGGGGCCTGAGGCACCAGGTATCTGCATCCCAGCTGGGCGTATCTGGGATCCTGGACCCGGAGACCCTGCGGGGCCTGGCCCAGGGCACCAAGAGCCCGCAGGAGGTGATGAAGATGGACTCGGTCAGGCTCTACCTGGAGGGCACGAGCTGCATCGCGGGTGTGCTGGTGCCCGCCAGGGACGAGCCCGGGAGGCAGGAGAAGATGAGCGTCTACCAGGCCATGTGGAAGGGCCTCTTGCGGCCGGGCACGGCCCTGGTGCTGCTGGAGGCCCAGGCGGCCACCGGCTTCGTCATCGACCCCGTGCGCAACCAGCGGCTGTCCGTGGACGAGGCGGTGGCCGCGGGCGTGGTGGGCGGCGAGATCCGGGACAAGCTGCTGTCGGCGGAGCGCGCGGTCACCGGCTACACCGACCCCTACACCGGGGAGCAGATCTCCCTCTTCCAGGCCATGAAGAAGGACCTGATCGTCAGGGACCACGGCATCCGCCTGCTGGAGGCCCAGATCGCCACGGGCGGCATCATCGACCCCGTGCACAGCCACCGCGTGCCCGTGCCCGTGGCCTACCAGCGCGGCTACTTCGACGAGGAGATGAACCGCGTCCTGGAGGACCCGAGCGACGACACCAAGGGCTTCTTCGACCCCAACACGCACGAGAACCTCACCTACATGCAGCTGCTGCGCCGCTGCGTGCGTGACCCCGACACGGGGCTGTACATGTTGCAGCTGGCCGGCCAGGGCTCCGCTGTGCTCCAGCTCAGTGAGGAGCAGCGCCGCGCCCTGCATGACCTGCGCGTGACGCCGCCGCCGGGAGCGGGGGTCACCCGGGGCCAGGATGTCTCCGTCTGGGAGCTCCTCTTCTACCGGGAGGTGTCCGAGAGCCTGCGGCAGGACCTGCTGGTCCAGTACCGGGCGGGCACCCTGAGCGCGCAGGACTTGGGCGCCTCGCTCACCTCGCTGCTGGCGCGGGCCGAGGAAGGGAGCCCGAACCGGACCCCTGCAGACCCTCAGCGGGCCCTGCGGGCCGCCACCATGGAGGTCAAGGTGGGCCGCCTGCAGGGGCCGGCGGTGCCCGTGTGGGACGTGCTGGCGTCCAGCTACGTGAGCGCCGTCAGCAGGGAGCAGCTGCTGGCCCAGTTCCGCTCGGGGAGGCTGGGCCTGCCCGCGCTGACCCGCCGGCTGACCACCATCATCGAGGAGGCTGAGGTGGCCCAGGGGACCGAGCACGCGCAGGGGGACGCCGCCTCCGGCCAGCGCGAGTCCAGTCCACTCGGGCGTGGTGATGGCGAGGCCGACCCCCAGGCCGCCAGGCGCCTCCAGGAGCAGGACCTGCGTGCCGCCACCATGGAGGTGCGAGCCGGACGATTCCGAGGCCAGCCGGTCTCCGTGTGGGACGTCCTCTCCTCCTCCTACCTGAGCAAGGCCCGCCGGGAGGAGCTCCTGGCCCAGCACGCGGCCGGCGACCTGGCCCTGCCCGGCCTGGTGGCCACCCTCACCCAGGTCATCGAGGAGACGGAGGAGCGCCTCAGCAAGGTGTCCTTCCGGGGCCTGAGGCACCAGGTATCTGCATCCCAGCTGGGCGTATCTGGGATCCTGGACCCGGAGACCCTGCGGGGCCTGGCCCAGGGCACCAAGAGCCCGCAGGAGGTGATGAAGATGGACTCGGTCAGGCTCTACCTGGAGGGCACGAGCTGCATCGCGGGTGTGCTGGTGCCCGCCAGGGACGAGCCCGGGAGGCAGGAGAAGATGAGCGTCTACCAGGCCATGTGGAAGGGCCTCTTGCGGCCGGGCACGGCCCTGGTGCTGCTGGAGGCCCAGGCGGCCACCGGCTTCGTCATCGACCCCGTGCGCAACCAGCGGCTGTCCGTGGACGAGGCGGTGGCCGCGGGCGTGGTGGGCGGCGAGATCCGGGACAAGCTGCTGTCGGCGGAGCGCGCGGTCACCGGCTACACCGACCCCTACACCGGGGAGCAGATCTCCCTCTTCCAGGCCATGAAGAAGGACCTGATCGTCAGGGACCACGGCATCCGCCTGCTGGAGGCCCAGATCGCCACGGGCGGCATCATCGACCCCGTGCACAGCCACCGCGTGCCCGTGCCCGTGGCCTACCAGCGCGGCTACTTCGACGAGGAGATGAACCGCGTCCTGGAGGACCCGAGCGACGACACCAAGGGCTTCTTCGACCCCAACACGCACGAGAACCTCACCTACATGCAGCTGCTCCAGAAGGCTACTCTTGACCCTGATACTGGCCTGTTACTTCTTTCTGTCTCCTGAGAGTGAATGAACCTTTATATGGTGTTATTTCATCTCTTAAAAATATCTCACTCTATTCTCAATGTTCTAAAATTTTCTTTAATGAGATTTTAGTTACCTTTTTTATTAGTCAGGTAACATTATATCTTTCACTGTCCTTCCAGTTGTTTTTATTTTTTCTATGCTGACTTATCCTGGCGTTCTCTCCCGTGATTTCCTGTTTTTATTTCTCGGGATTTTGGCAGTGACCATCCCTGGCAATCTCTCCTGCACTTAGATCAAGGAACTCTTTTTGTTGGCTCCTCAGCCTATGACATTGAGGTGTACACATTACTTTGTGTATTATGATTTTTATTAAATGCATTTCTTTCATTTATGATGTCATTGTGCCTTTTGTGTACTGATTCGTTCCTGTTCAACTGTGTTACTTACCTCGCTTATTGCTCAGCATTTAGTGTCCACCCTTGGTGGCCCTCCATCGCAGTCCTTTGCCAGGTGAATGTGCAGCATGATTTTGTCTCATGGTGCAGCTCTTTCCTGGCCGGAACTATGGCTTTTGCAGTTTGTAAAGAAATGTTTAGAATGAAGCTCTCTTCTTCGATTTCAGAATTTTGAAGGTTTATCCACAAAAGTTTATATCCTCATTGTAGCCATGAGGTTAATCAAGGAAAATAATCATGGAAAACGTAGGACAACATAAAACCATATTGCAGAAGATCCCTGGACGAGGACAAAACTTCAGTCATCAATTGCACAGTGTGTGGTTTGGGCAGGTGAAAGGTCCATACCTGGCAGCAGGTGAGCGACGTTTCATAGGATTGCCAGGTGCTGGGTGGAAACCTGGAGCAGAGGGAGCAGGCTGCTGCAGTGGCCGGTGACCATGCTCGTCCTGAAAGGAGGCAGATGTTGTGATGCTGCAGGCCAGGAAAAAGAGAGGTGTCCCCAGAGAGGTGTCCCACCTAATGCTGAGAGACCATTAGGGCTGAAGGCGGCTGAACCGCGACGGAGAAGCAGCGGCTGAGGGCTGAGGCTGCGTTTAGAGGAGGCAGGCCCGTGCGCCCACTACTCTCTCCCCAGGAAGAGAAGTCGGCAGGTGTAGCAAGGAGACGCGAAGGCGCGCGGGGGTTGCAGGGTGGGGCGGTTTCGGACGGAATCCTGGAGCGCGCCTCCTGGGGCGCTAGGGGCGGTGGCGAGGAGCCGCCCGGCGAGGGCGCGAGTGCGGTGGGCTCCCGGCTGCGCTGTCCCAGCGAAAGGGAAGCCCGGAGGGAGGGGCCGGTGGGGGCTGGGGTCGTGAGTGAAAGTCAGCGGGCAGCCTGTTTGTGTAGCGCTTTGTCGCCTTCACTGACTCTCCCACACGCGCTCGCGGGAGGCGGCACCGCTGGAGCGCCGCCGACCGGGGCCGCGGGGGCGGGGCCCTGCGGGCGGGGCGGGGCGGGGCGGCCCGGGTGGCCCGCGGGCGCCGACAGGTGCGGCCGAGGCGGGCGGGGCTGGGCGCTGGCCTCCGAGGGGCGGAGCACCCGCAGGAGAGAGGCCGGCGGGATTTTTTTTAATGTGAGAGAGACGCATGGATCGGTTGCCTCCAGCAGGCGCGGGACTGGGGCTGGGGCCGCGGTACGTGCCCTTGGCCGGAATCGCACCCTTCGGTCCCGGGCCAGCCGGCGGAAGGGGGCGGGGGCTTACGGGGACCGGGCCTCGGGCGGTGTCGGGCAGGGGAGGATTGCGGGGGGCAAGCGCTGATAGGTGCTGCCTGACCGGGGCGGGGCCTTGCTCGCCGGGGCGGGGCCTAAGGCGGGGCGGAGCTGCCGCGGGCGGGGCTGGAGGACTGGGGCTCCCGGGACGCGCGTCGCGGGGCGGGCCTTAACCGGGACGGACGGGACGCGGGCAGGGCGGCGCCCGGGGCGGGCGTGGCTGGGGGTGGGGGCTCGCCGGGGCGGGGCCTCCTCGGGCCAGTGCGTGGGCCGGCCCTTGGCTGGGAAGCGGCGCTCGGGCTCCAGTCCCGGGAGGCGGCTCCGAGGGGCGGCGAGCTCCACCTCTCCGGCCGCGCGCCCGAGCCGCCCAGTTCCCGGAGCCTGAGTCGTGGCTGCGGGCGGCGGCCGCTCGGCTCCCTGCTGGGCTTCTGTGCGCGGGGCCGCGGCGGCGGGGATCGCCGTTGGGCGGTGGCCTGGGCGCGCCGAGCCATGGCGGCCCCCGAGCCGGCGCCCAGGCGGGGCCGGGAGCGGGAGCGGGAGCGGGAGGAGGAGAGCGAAGACGAGAGCGACATCCTGGAAGAAAGCCCGTGCGGCCGCTGGCAGAAACGGCGGGAGCAGGTGGGCACGATGGGGGGCGGCCGCTGGGCGAGCAGGAGACCCGAAACCTCTCCACGGCCTCGAGTGGGCGACCCCCTTCTTGCATCCCCTTAGCCTGGCCCCCATGCCCTGGTGAGGAACTCTGGTTCCCTCAAGGCCAGTCTGGCAAGACCACGTCCCCGTGCCTCTGGAACCAGCCACTAGCCCCTGGGGACCATCCTCCGCCCCTGAAACAGCCCCGAATCCCCTCAGCCCAGCCTCTGGATGCGCTCAGCTTCCCCGCAGCGGGCCGGGGCCTCCATCGCAGGTTGGCGCCCGCGGGAGGGGAACGCGCAGAGATTAAGCCCCCACTGCCTCCCGTGACGCCTCTGCACAGTCACATCCCCACCACCGCCAGGTGAACCAGGGGAACATGCCCGGGGTCCAGAGCACCTTCCTGGCCATGGACACGGAGGAGGGAGTGGAGGTGGTGTGGAACGAGTTGCACTTCAGCGACAGAAAGGCCTTCTCTGCGCACGAGGTGAGGCCCGCCGGGCCCCTGCCACCCTACCTCCCGTGACCGCCTCGTGACCGCGCTCCCCCCACACACTCCCAGGAGAAGATCCAGACCATGTTTGAGCAGCTGGTGCTGGTTGACCACCCCAACATCGTGAAGCTGCACAAGTACTGGCTGGACGCCTCCGAGGCCCGCGCGCGGGTGAGCCCAGGCTCAGCGGGGCTGGCGGGCACCAGCAGGTGGGCGTCCTGGGCACCCGCCCGCGGGGGTGGGGCCTGAGAGCCTGTCTGCCCCGTAGGTCATCTTCATCACAGAGTACGTGTCCTCGGGCAGCCTCAAGCAGTTCCTCAAAAAGACCAAGAAGAACCACAAGGCCATGAACGCCCGGGTATGGGGAGTGGGCAGGGGCGGCGTCGAGGACAGGACGGGGTCGGGGTGCCATCCGGGACAGACGGTGCGAGGCGTTGGGCGGCTTCGGGGACGGGACCCGGGTTGAGACTGGGGGGCCGGGGGCGGGGCGGGGGACACCACAGGCCCAGCCGCCTCTCCCTGCCGGTCCCACGACGGAGCGCGTCCGCCTCCAGGCCTGGAAGCGCTGGTGCACGCAGATCCTGTCCGCGCTCAGGTGAGCGCCCGCCGGCCGCACGCCCGCCCCGCTGGCCCGGCGCCTCCCGACCCCTCCGCCCTCTCCCCCCTCGCCCACAGTTTCCTGCACGCCTGCAGCCCCCCCATCATACACGGGAACCTGACTAGCGACACCATCTTCATACAGCACAACGGCCTCATCAAGATCGGCTCCGGTGCGCGCGGGCGGGGCGGGGGCGGAGCTGGGGACCCGCGGACCCGGGCAGAGGACGCCCGACGCCCCATCCCGTTGACCCCGCTCTTCCTCCCCCGTTTTCTGTGCAGTGTGGCACCGCATCTTTTCCAACGGTGCGTGGGGACCCTGGGGAATGGAGGGCGGTGGAGAGGCCCGCCCGGCTCATCCCCGCGCTCGCCCTAGCGCTCCCGGACGACCTTCGAAGCCCCATCCGCGCAGAGCGGGAGGAACTGCGGAACCTGCACTTCTTCCCCCCGGAGTATGGCGGTGAGTCCAGGAGGCCCGGCCCCGGCCCCGCGCCCGCGCCGCGCCCTGAGTCGCTGTCCCTCTTTCAGAGGTTGCTGACCGCACTGCCGTGGACATCTTCTCCTTCGGGATGTGTGCGCTGGAGGTACTGGCCCCATGGCCTCCTGGCCTCCTTCCAGGTACCTGCTCTGTCTCACCTGTGCTACCCTTTCCTGGCACCTGACCTGGCCCTGCCCCCAGATGGCTGTGCTGGAGATCCAGGCCAATGGAGACACTCGGGTCACAGAGGAGGCCATCGCTGGTGCCAGGCACTCGCTGAGTGACCCCAACATGCGGGTAAGCAGCTTCCAGGTAGGGCTCCTGAAATGTTCCAGGCAGGCCTGGAGGTGCAGTGAGCCAGTGCTACTGAGGCATGTGAAGTCCCTGTCACACAAGTGCCCGCCTACCAGGAGGGCCTTACCTGGAGTGCATGTTGAGTTTTAGGTCTAAAGGCTCTAAGGCAGGGGTGGAGAACCTTTTTTCTGCCAAGGGCCATTTGAATATTTATAACATCATTCTAGGGCCATACAAAATTGTCAACTTAAAAATTAGCTATGAGAAAAGCTCTTAGGTTTATTGAATTTCGAGTCCTGCCTGCAGTTGCCTTGGCAGGGCCAGACCAAAAGATTTCTCGGCCTTATAATGATGTTCCCCACCCCTGCTCTGTGGACACATCTTAATGTCAGGGAAACCAGAGACATAGAGGGAGGGCACTATTGTGATGACCATTTTATAGGTAAAGAAACTGAAGCTCAGAGAGGCTAAGTACTTTACCCAAGGCTCTAGAGTAAGTAGTAGAGCCAGTGCTTGCACCAGGTTTGCCTGACTCTATGTCCTTGCCTTTAGGCGACAGGCTAGAGGTGATGTGGCCCCAACTTGTGGGGCAGAGGGGAGGCATGGTGGGCAGCAGGGGGGGTTGTCAAAGGGTGTATGTAGAAGCTTCATCCACAACCTCTCTGGCCAGAGTCTGGGAACTATCTGGCTTAACCACATGGCCTCTGGGGATGGGAGAGGGAAGTGATGGGGCCTGGATGGGGCTGGTGGGGAGGTGGAGCCAAAATAGACAGGAGAGGCAGACTGGTGCAAGGCATGGATAGGGGTGGGGGGCAGGGACCCATCAAGGTCATCTCCAGAGCTGGGCCCACAGCTGAGGCAACCAGAAGAGGGGTGGGCTGTGGTAGGTGGGTTCCTGCAAGGTCACATGACCTCTGGGGGCCTGGGCTGACCTGCTGGCACTCTGTGCAGACTTCCTCTTTGAATTGGGATGACAGTGCCTCCCCCGCCACCCTGATATTTGTGAGGATTGAGGGAAGTTCTGGCCCCAGGGCCTGACTGTCCTATTTGTAGGATCATGTCCTGGCTGCTGGCAGGATGCCTTTCCCTATGCACATTCCTGCACGAAAGTTCCACGGGGGTTGGACCCCTGTGGTCTGGGGACTTCAGGGCCTCCTCTCCTCACACTGGGGCCAGAGCAGAGAGACTCCATGAACCTCGGCCTCTTCTCTCCACCCCCCAGGAGTTCATCCTCTCCTGCCTGGCCCGAGACCCGGCCCACAGGCCCTCTGCCCACAACCTCCTCTTCCACCGCGTGCTCTTCGAGGTGCACTCGCTGAAGCTCTTGGCAGCTCACTGCTTCATTCAGCACCAGTGTGAGGGGCAGGTGGCCTGGGGGTGGGTCAAGGGCCTGGGGTTGGGATGAGAAGGAGCACTGCAGGACCTGTGGCTCAGGGTCCACCACCCTGAGTGATCCTGTGGCCTACAGACCTCATGCCTGAGAACGTGGTGGAGGAGAAGACCAAGTCAATGGACATGCACGCAGTCCTGGCAGAGATCGCCCGGCCCCCCCGGCCCCCCCTGCAGTGGCGGTGAGCAACTACGACCCTGAAGCCTCCCTTTTCCACCTGGCCAGCCCCCACTTAGTCCTGCCCCACTGGCAGGGCAGGCTGGCCACCCACCCTCATGTGCTTCTCATGCCCTTGCCAGGTACTCAGAGGTCTCCTGCATGGAGCTGGACAAATTCCTAGAGGATGTCAGGTGAGAGCTGGCATGAGGTTGGGGAACAGGCACCTGCCAGGCTTGAGCCCCCAGCCATCCTGATGTGTCCCCAGAAACGGGATCTACCCACTGATGAACTTTGCTGCTGCTCGGCCCCTGGGGCTGCCCCGAGTGTTAGCCCCACCCCCAGAGGAGGCCCAGAAGGCCAAGACCCCCACGCCAGAACCCTTTGACTCTGAGACCAGAAAGGTGAGCCCCCCCATCCTGCTTTCCACTGCCCAGCAGGGTGCCCTTCACATGCCTGGGCTTTGAGGACCCCCGGCCCAGCTCTCCTCAAGGCTGCCAGAAACCAGGTCCTGCCTCTTCCCTCTGTGGAGGTTGGGAGGTGTTAAGAGAAGCTGGGATACCCCTTTCCCAGAGACTCCTTGCTCCCTACAAATACCCCTTGCTGCCTATCTCCATACAAGCTGCCCACTGATCCCACCTGTTCCAAGAGCCTTTGTCTGTGAATCTCATCTCCCCCGACCCTCTCTGATCCTCCCTCTTGGCTTGTTAACTCCCTGACATTTGTGTCCTTGTGTCTCCTCCAAGCCCTGCCTCCCCTGCCCCCTCCACATTGTTTTCCCAACCCCTCCTCCTGCAAATCTCCCTCCTGGCCAGGGCCCTCCCTGCCTCTCTTTCCATGTCCACACCCAGAGGTTCCAGAGGCCTTGGCTTTGCCCTTGTGTGTATCTTCATGGTCACTCCCTGATCTGGGCCACCTCTGTTCCCTGCCTGGATACTTCTCCAGCCCCCCTGCCTGGCGTCCTTCCTCTTGGCTTCCCTCTACACTGCAGCCAGAATTCATGTCCTAACAGCCAAAGCTGCCCACAGAGATCCTGGGGGTCCTCACCCCACCCCCCCGGGAACTCTGAGGCCTGGTTCTGCTGGCATCCTGTGCTTCTGCTGACCTCTGCCTTCCCCTGCTTCCCACAGCTCCCTCTTTGTTCAGGTGCTCTCTCCACGGTGAAAACTCCTACTCATCCTTCAGTGAGAGGTGCCTTCTAGGCTCCCCTTTTCCAATCCTAACTGTCCCTCTGGGCACTTTGAGGTGCATCTGCTCTTACTCCTCAGTTGCTGAGTATGAGCCTTTTTGGGTGACCTTGAGCTCCCACCACCCCTAGGTGATCCAGATGCAGTGTAACCTGGAGAGAAGCGAGGACAAGGCTCGCTGGCATGTGAGCAGGGCCCCAGGCTGGCGAACGGAGCAGGGGTGGGGGAGGGGCGGGGCAGGGGCAGGGCAGAGCTGACCTTGCCCTCCCGCCTCCCCAGCTCACTCTGCTTCTGGTGTTGGAGGACCGGCTGCACCGGCAGCTCACTTACGACCTGCTCCCAAGTAGGCTGGGCAGGGACCTGGATGGGGACCCTGGGCCGGGGTGGGCACAGGGGGCGTGGTGGCCTCACGCCTTGCCCCCCACGTCCCCGCCCGTGCCCCTGCCATAGCTGACAGCGCCCAGGACCTCGCAGCGGAGCTCGTGCACTATGGCTTTGTCCACGAGGTGTGCAGGCAGGGCCTAGCCTGGTTGGGAGGGGGAAGGGTGGGCCGTGGCCCATCCCCCATGTCAACCTCCCACCCTGCAGGAGGACCGAACTAAGCTGGCTGCCTTCCTGGAGAGCGCCTTCCTCAAGTACCGGGGAGCTCAGTGACAGGGCACCTGGTGGACCACATGTGAAAGCCAGGCACCGAGGGTCTGGAGACCAGGGGCTGCCTTCTGCCTGTGTGCCTGGGGGCTGAGGACCACAGCCTGCTAGTGAGGAACCTCCTTCTGCCTTGCACAGCTGCTGAGAGGCCCTGGCTGGGGTGAGGGCATTGGGATTGGGCCCACAAGGGAGTCCACCAATGGGGGGCTGTGACTAGGCCATACACATGCTTAGGACCAGGATTGCCTCACCCAGCCTGCCTCCACAACTCACCATTCTTTCCCATATCCTCCATTTGCTGTCCAAGATCCTTACCCCACCCTCCAAGCTGTCTGGTCAGTGCCTGAGCCCACCAAATGGGGGAGGTTCCCCTTCAGGGAGCCATCGTTTGGGAGTACCACAGACTCACACAAGGAACCCTCACCTTAAGTCAATGGTCAAGCACCTGCAGGCATCAGGCAGGGTGCTGGGTGCTAAGGAGGACTGTGACCTGGTGGGAAAAGAACACGGCAGAGACACTCCAAGACACCCCAGTTCCCAGCACCATGTGGTTCTTGCACCTCCATCCAATGTCCAATGAAGACCTGCGCTAGAGTCCCTCTCTGATTTTGCACTGCTCTGAGGTTGGGACCGCCCCGCCACCCCTTCTGCTGACATTTTTCTGGCTCCTGCACCCCCCTCCAAAGGGCTCTTTTTTCTCCCACCTTCCCTGGCCCGGAGGGGTCATGTCAGATTTCCTCCCTGCACCTCACTGCGCTTCCTCCAAACTCACCATCTCCCAGTGACTGCCCTCACCTCCTCCCATGGCAGCTGCCTCCCTGGGTTCTGCCTACCACCCCCTATTACCCTGGGCTCTTGGTTCTCTTGGACCACCTCCCCTCCCTTTTCAAATGTAAACACTCTTGAACATTTTTAAATGCATGTGTAAATTTAGTGTATTTGGTATTCTTTAAAGCATTTCAAATGCCAAACCACGGAAGCTCACCACTATATCAGTTGCTTATTACTGCTACAAGAATTTACCACAAACTTAGTCTCTCAAAACCACCCAATTTATTATGGTTCTATAGGTGAGAAGTCTGGCCCAGGTCTCGCCAGACTAAAATCAGGGTGTTAGCCAGCCGCATTTCTTTCTGGAGGTTCTAGGGGAGGATCCAGTTCCTGCTCCTTTAGGTTGGTGTTTGGCTTGTGGTGTCAGGCATGGCATGGCCCTGGGCGCTGGGCAGGAATTCATTTACTTGCAGTGGTAGGGCCGAGGTCCCCATTTTTGGCCTGCTGTAAACTGAAAGCCATTCTCAGTTTCTAGAGGCTGCCACATTCCTTGGCTCATGGCCCCATCCTCCATCTTGAAAGCCAGTAACATCAGGTTAAGTCTTTCTCATGAACCACCTGTCTGGTTTTCTGCAGCCAGAAGAGCTTCAGATAATTAGGTTGAGTCCACCTGGGCAATCCATGATAGTCTCCCCATCTCAAGGTCCTTTTGCCATGGACAGTAACCTTCACAGGTTCTGGGGATTAGGGCATGGACATCTTTGGGGGGTGGAGTGTCAGTATTTCACCTACCGCATGACCCTAAACAAATCCCAAGACAAAAATTTACCAAGGCATAGGAAATAAATTAAATGCAAATAGTGAATCTTAAGTTATCTTAAACATTTCAACACTCTACAATATTATTCAAATTCTCATACCTTTCAGCCTAAAATTACAAATTTAAAATAATTTACATGCCTAGTTGGAAATCCTGATGCTAAGCTGTCTGATTCACATTGTCTTACACAGTTTGATGTCAAATGAGTAACAGTTTGTACCAGCGATTAAACTGGACTCAGAACTCTCCATACTACCATTGCTTCATTTATGTTGAGGTTTTCATTTTAAATTTTATCAAATGCATATTATTTTAAAAAGTAGAATTTTTTTTAGGCAAATAATAAATAAACAACAAATGTAGTCTCTAACCCTGATCCTTTCCAAATTCACTCTTAGCTGTTTCTTCAGTCATTTAAAACCCATGTTTCACAAGGCCACACATGCTTTCATTGCTTTTTATTGTATGTTTTACATTAGGTGTCCCCTGCTGGTATCCTCTCGGTAAGGGAGGTGGGTCACTGGCCTCAATCCTCTGACCCAGTATCATCTCAGAGTGATGAGTATTATTACAGCTTCGTTACCACAGGTCTTAGCAAAGAACAAAGTGTCCAAGGATTATATTTGCTTTCTTGCACAACTTTCTATTTTCCCTGGAGTTAATAATTGTCCTTTTTGTTTGTTTACTTAGTTTTCTATACATGTCTCAATTCATCCTTACATTCTTCTGCAGAAGGGAGAAACTTCTCAATTTGGGGGATTCATTGCATAAATGACTGCTCAGTTTCATCTTCTGCTGGTCTCTGGATCTCATGCTTTCCCCTTCTCTTGTTGGCCCTGTTAGAGGAAGAACATACTCCAAGTTTCTTGGGAGAGGATGCATGGAAAGTCGTGGGAACTTTGCATGTTTGTTCTTATTGAACTCACATCTGCTTGTCAGTGTGCCCAGATACAATAGTTTAGCTAAGTTGAGAGCCATTACTTCCCAAGAAATGGTCTACTCATTCTCCCCCGCCCCCAGCTCTCACTCTCTGGATTTTCTCTTTGCCCCAGTGCTTTGAAAATTCTCAGCAACATGTCTTGATGTAGACCTCTTCCATCTGTTGTCCAGAGATCCCAACCCTTTGGTTCTAAATTTTTTTTTTTACTTGTTTATTTGTGGATTTACCCCTCTCCTTAGTTTCTGTAACTTGTCATTTAGATGTTGGACTTGTCTTTTGAGAGGCACAATGTGTGATGGTCAAGGGCCCAGGCTCTGGAGCCATTCTGCTGCTTCCTGCTATGTGATACTGGTCTGTGCCTCCATTTTGTCATCTGTGAAAATGGGGATAATAGCACCCACTCCATGGTGTGTTGTGAGGATCACACGAGGTGAGGTGTGTCATGAGAACAGTGTTCAGCCATGACCACACTGAGTGCCATATTACATACCAGTTTCACAGGGGAAGCTGCCACTAGAGCATGGGTGTGGCTGCTTATGTCCCCCGCCCCCCATGGTGGAGGCGAACGAACCTCAGCCACCCACCCCTTCAGCCATCCCCTCCATTACGGAGGCCTGAGATGTCTGGCTTAGTCTAAGCTCTGGACAGTACTGACTAGCATGATGATTACAATTTCTGTTTTCTAGCTATCTAGTTTTGTTGTTATACATTCTGGAAGGTTTCAGCTTTATCTTTCAACCCTTCTATTGAATTGTTTTCCTCTCATATTTTTCATTTGTAAGCTCTTTCGTTTGCTGAATGTTCTTTCTTTAGAGCCTCTTGTTTTTGAATGCAACACCCTCTTCAGTGTCTCTGAGGCTCTAATTGTAGTTTTCCTTCTTGCCTTACTGTCTCTGTTCCTTCGGAGACACTTTTCCTTTGTCTTTTTCCTCTTTCCATTTAAGAGTGAGACGTTCTTAGCAGTGGGGCTTGTTGCCCGAGACCACGGATCTAGCCAATCTAGGCCAATCTCTTGAGCACCCCCCCACACACAGCTGTCTGTCTTCTTCCGAGCTAGGAGCTGATGCAGAGGAACTCTCCTCTCTGAGGATCCTAGTGGCACATGGTGGAAAGGGCAGGAGTCTCACTCCCCAACTTTCACAGCAGGACCTGCCCCAATGGCCAGTCCTCAGAGCTCTGCCAGAGCTCACCTCCCTGCCACTGTCCAGAGGGAGAGAGGTCTGGGGTCTGGGGTCTCCTCCTTTACCAACTGCACTTTCATGCATGACACAGCTATAGTCTGCTAAAACCACTTTCACTGTCCACCTTCCTCCAGCCCTGCAATATTCCACCTCCCTGTCATCATGGGTTTTTGCGTTTATAGAATCCTTTCCCCATCATTTTAGAGGGGAGGAAAATGAGGAAAATATTCTGCCATGTTTAACTAGCCATGTGTATATTTCATTTTAAGCTCTCCCGGGGTTGAGAAGAGACCTGCCTAGTTGGGGAAGACACTTGGTTGCTTCAGGAAGGCTGAAGCTGCGGGGCTGACAACCTCGGGGCCCGAGCTTACTGGGTGCCCCAAGTGGCAAAAGTCCAGGACAGCTCCAAGCCAGGGAAAGGCACCTTGAGCCTTTAAGAATTCGTTGAGGGACTAAGGGAGTCTGGGGACATACCCTTCCGGTGGGTTGCACTTCTCCCGCCTGTGCGTCACTGGGCTTACAACGCCACCGTTTATGAGTCACTAGGAAAGAGAAAACCTTTTCCATTAAATGAGGACATACCACCCACTGGTAGGCGCACCCTGACTTCAGAAATGTTAGGATGCATTAGGACGAAATACGGCGACTTTGTCACCTCTCTCGACCGTCTGGGCGGATGCGACTCCTTCAGACCTGGAGGGAGCCAGGCCGACCTCCGTCCCGCTCTCGGGTGCGACGGGGAGACAGCACCTAAGTGCTGCCAAGGAGGCAGAGAAACGCAGCAGCGGGCTCTGATTGGACAGACGGAGAGGCCTCGGCCCGCGGCGCGCGCCCGCCCCTCCGGCCCTGGCCCCGCCCCGTCTATCGGGCCCGCCCCTTCCGTCCGGCCTGTCCTGCTCCGGAAGCGCGCTCCTTTCTCCTTCCACTTCTCTGTTGAAAGGGCCTTTTATCGCGATAGTTCCGTCTTCCCTCGGAGGCCTCCGCCAGCACCTATATCGCGCGAGACCGCGCAGGGAGCCGGAGCGTGTGGCGCGCGCGGCGGCCGCGACGGACGCAAGATGGCGACGGCGACTATAGCTCTCGTAAGTTAGCTCCTGGTTGACCGCAGGACTCAGCTCATGTGACGGGAGCGGCTCGTCCGTCTGGCCGAGGCGCCGAGGGCCCCCCTGGGGACGCGGCGGTTGCTCGCGGGCCCGCGTGGCCCTAGGTCGCCTGAGGCGGGGGCGGAGCGGGCGCGAGGCGGGGGCCGGGCCGAGGCCGCAGCTTCCTGCCCGCGGACTGTTGCTTCCGGCGGCGGGCGCGTAAGGGCCCACCGGGCGAAGGTCCGGAGCGTGTAGTGGGAGCCGCACCGAGCCCGGCCCCTTCGCCAGGCGCCCGCCAGGCCTTGGCGAGCTGCAGCCGCGGGGCAGAGTTAGGCCGCCGGTGTTTCCCTCTGCCGATGGCGTGCGCCTGTGGCCCCGACTGGAAGGCGGGGTACCTGGAATTGGTGGCGTTTCTCCTCCCGCCTGCGTGAAGGGGACTGCCGGGCGGGATCAGGCCCCGTGGGAAGGGTGGCCTTGGCTCCTTGCATCCAGAGCTGTGAACCTGCTCTCCGCTGATGCTCTGCGGGGAACTGGGCACATGCTAACAGACATTTTGTCCTGTCATTCCCACTCAGGAAGGGAAGGACGTGTTCTTTCGTAATCACTTTGTCCCAAACGTTGTGCGAGGATTTGGGGGCACAGTGGGTCAGTGTTGGGGGTCTGGTGGGCACCAGAGACCAGTTCCCACCCAGCATGCAAGGGAGCCATGCTCGAGGTGGTGTGAGTGCCTGGTGGAAGAAACCCTTCCTTGCCCTGCTCAGTGCTCACCTCCCTTTCAACCTCATGGAACGATTAGCGTAGACAGGAATTATATGCACACAACACCTATGATGAGGTCCCCTTTGACCCTTTCTCTTCCCCACTTGGCTTATGTATCTGACTCCCCTCTTCCACCCTTCGAAGTGGCACTTCGTTTCTTTATTTACCTGCCACCCTTCCCCCATTCCACACCCAGGATGATGCGGTGAGGTCTGTTTGAGAAGGCATCTTTTGCAGGTGGCTAGAGGCTGAGCTGACAGGGGAGACATTTGAGGGTCAGGAAGTGTACTTAGGCTGCCAGTGAGGGAGCTGGACCTGTCTCTCACTGGCGCAGAGACTGACTCCCGGAGGGGGGGGCGGGGCAGCTAACTGTAGTCCTCCCTTTAACCTGTCCTGCTTCATGTTGAAGCCACAGGAATAAATGACATTCGTGAAAGGAAAGTTAGAAAAGCAGTGAGGGTTAAGGACTTGATGACTATCCTAGGCAGCAGTCAGAGTTGGATGGTGAAGGAGAGGGAGGCTGAGGCAAGGCCGGAGACTCTTGGGAAGGTGTAGGAGAAGACCAGTGAGAGTGGGTGCCTGTCTCCCTGACCATCCACAGAGCAGTGTAACCACTAAGCCCCAGCCATGTTGGGCCCTATAAGCTGGAGTCAGCAGCACCCTGTGCTCATGGGGACTGAAGTGTGAATTGGGCCTTAGCTCAGCTGTGGCATGGCACAGTGCCAGACAGTTGGTATCATTGTTGAGGTGGACATGAGCAATAAGTGAACCCTGTACACTGGGCTTTTCCACAGGAGTGTTCATTGCCCATCCAAATCCTCTCAAGAGGTTAGCATATGTTAATAGGTGTACATAAACTGTAAAGGCCCAGGCTTACTGCCTCAGACTCTGGGAGTGAGGTCCAGCCTGTGGTCTAACATGTTCCTCTTCTAGTCTTTTGAATGGACAGATTTCTAGAAAGGTTGCCTGTTTCCCTGCTGTCCTGTTCTTTGTCTTGTGGTTTGTGCAGGCTGAGCCACTGTGGTTGCTGTCCTAAGCTGTGGCTTTGGCCCTCGTGTGAGGCATTGGAGAGTGGCACTGAACTTGCCAAACAGCGATCTGGTGAGGGAAGAGTACAGGAAGATGTAGAAGTGCCTCTTCTTACACGGGTGTGCCTTCTCCCTGGTGGCTGCAGAAGCAGGCCACAGCCCCTTTCCAGCTGGGGACTGGGTCTTCCAGATGCATTGTGCCCCTTTGACTCAGTACTCTCTCTTCCCTTCCTCCAACAGCAACAGCCAAGGGCACTCCACTTGGAGCCATTATCCTTGGGTTCTGTCTGGCAGTTGCTTTCTCCCATAGGTCCTGGCCTGCATATCACCACACAGAGTGCCTTACCATCCCTCTCCACCCTGCCCTTGGTTTTCTTCTCAGTGCTCCTTAACTGCTGCAGTTATGCTCTGTGGCGCTGGTTGGCATGCCTCCTGTCTGTTTTTGCTGCATCTGCAGTGCCCAGCTTGGCACTGGTGAGGGACTGAACAGGGGAAGTCAGCGGTGCTGTCTGAGCTTCAACACTGGACCAGGGACTCCCTTAAGTACTTCACATGTAGAGACAGGCCTGAATTCAGAGCCTGAGGCCTGGAAACGTTAAGTAATTACTTCACTTTCCTGGTTTTCCAGTGGAAATATTCCTCTTTAACCTGGGCTGTTGACCAATGGCAGGGCTGGAGTTTGGGTTCCATAATCCTGGCGCTGCACTGCACTGCCTTCCCGAGGGGCCTTCTCACTCCTCGCAGCACTACTGTCTGGTAATGGGGGGCTATGACTTCATAGCCCTCCATTTTATTGCCAGAGGAGAACAGTATGTGACTAGCTGTGACAATACAGGGGTTTCCTCCAGGCTCTCAGTGTCTGCTTATACCAGAACCCTAGGCTCAGTTTCTGCGCTAGATAGGGTAAGATATCCTAGTAGAGTCCCTGGTGGTCTGACTACTTCTGGGAAATCTTTTCTTTCATCTTCCCCCCGCCTCATTGACACTCAAGTTTATTTGTAAGATACCTAGTTGTGTGTGTTTTTTAAATTGATTTTGGGGGGGGGGGGGTAGGGGGAAGAGAGAGAGGGAAGGAGGGAGAGAGAAAGAGAGAACCATCAACTTGTTCCACTTATTTATGCATCATTGGTTGCTTCTTGTATGTGCCCTGACCGGAAATGAAACCTACAACCTTGGTGCATTGGGACAACGCTCTAACCAACTGAGCTGCCCAGCCAGGCCTAAGATACATAGTTTTAACAAACCTATACAATGATGAAATAATTCATATATTATTTGTTAAACTATAATCACAAGGACTACATTCATTAATTTGTGATTACTAAAAATATATTTATACTGGTACAGAGATGCTTTGTTTTTGTTCTATTTTTTTATTTTAAATTTCATGTTTCAATCAGTGTACATTCAACACTTACTTTGTATTAGTTTCAGATGTACAGCATAGTGGCCCTGGGAAAGGCTCTTCTGAGACTCTTCTGCTCTTAGCCCTGTCCTGGTTCCTGTGTCAGTTGTTACAGTAATTTGGGAAAGCAGGAAGTTATTTATAAATGTGCCCTCCAGTTGGCCCTGTTGACAAGGGTCTAGGGGCTGGATTGCTTCCACAGAGCTGAAGTGAGCTCTTGCTATGGGCCTTTAGAGGTAGCCTCTGCTCTGGGAGCTGTCAAGGGACTTGGGCCAAGGTCCAACTCTGACCTTATGTCCAGCTCCTGTGCACCCACTGGGTGGGCTTATGTCAGAGGGACTTCCCTCTCCTTTGAGACTCCTTAGGGCACCATTTTGCAGTAGCAGTGGTGCCAAGTTCAGATTGGCTTCAGGCAAGGTGCAAGGCTGGGTTAGCCACAGGTTCAGTGCCTGCTGGCCATGTCTTCAGTGCAGCCAGGCTTGTGTTGCTGTCCCTCCTTTGAGGCTAGAGTGCCTGAGACGTGCTCTGGCTGAGTCATTCCAGCCTCTGGTGTTGTCTGTGCATAGGGCTCGAAAGGGTGAGCGGGGCTATCCCTGTGGGTCTTGTCCTTGAGCTGGGAGCTGGGTGCATTCTCACCCAGCTGGTTCTCGCTGTGTGGCTTCAGAGAAGGGGGTGTAGGTCTCAGGGCCCTCCCACCAAGGCCCCCACCCCTATGACGTTGCCTGTGTTCTGACTTTGGCCTTTGTCCCACCATCTGCTAAGCCATGTGGGGAGCTGCTCCGTCCATCACTCTGCATGGCAGTGCTGCTGCATGACCCCTCTGGGTGTAGGTTAGGGATATGACCAAGCTCTCAGCTGCCCTCTTTGGAGTTAGACAGCCCTGGATAGTTTGACTGCTGGGGGAACTCTTGCATGTGCAGACCACCTGTTTGGCTCTGCCATTCAGAGGGCAGCCTTCCTTGGAGATGTCTTCAAGAGGGGCCTGTGCCCTAGGCTTAGCCAGAGCCTGTGGAAGGCATTGGGACTGATGCTGAACTATGGGCCAGCCCAGGCATGAGTGCAGGGTGCTAGAGAGGTATATCCTTGTTCTGCTGGGAAGAAAAGAACTGATCTTTAGAACCCAAGCTTCGTGGCCAGAGGGCCACTCTAGACCCTCAGGTCTAGAGAGGTTGCATTTCCTTGGCTCTCTACCCTGTCTGTCCCCTCCTGGGGACTTGCTGCCAACTGGGGGCTGCCCCAGATTCGGCTGTGGTTTCTATCAGGCCAGCCCCTTGTGCCAGGGCCCTGGGCAGCTGTACGTGTGCTGGAGGAATGGACAGGGTGGAATGGAGTAGTGTCAGAAATATTCAGGGGCCAGGCCAGAGCCAGTCCCTTTCTGTGTCCCTGCCCAGCCTCCCTTGCTAGTTGTGGGGAGCTCAGCCCTTACTTAGCTAAGGAAGACAAGAGGGCCTGGGTGGGTGGGTCTTGTGACTGTTCGTTACAACATCTCCTTCCTGCCTGCAGCAGGTCAATGGCCAGCAAGGAGGGGGGTCCGAGCCGGCAGCGGCGGCAGTGGTGGCAGCGGGAGACAAATGGAAACCGCCACAGGTACTGACCTTAAGCATCCTCGTCCTCAGGCCCGCCTGTCCACCTGCCTGCCTGCCTGCCCGTCCCTGGGCCCAGAAAGAACTGGCCAAGGGCCAGGCAGGAGAAGCCCCAGGCACTCTTCTCTGCCTTCTGAGCAGAGGCGCCTGTCTTGCTCCCTTGCCACCTAGCCTCAGGCCAGACTACACCTTCCTTGTCCCTGTCTCTCCCCTTAGCATCCACCCTGCTCCTGTGGTGGGTTGCAGCTTTGCGTGTCTCCAGACACCAGGCTCGTAGTGACAGCAGTCAGGTGGGAGCTGAACCTTAGCCGGGCAAGCTCTGAGCCATTGGTGTTGTGCAGAAGAGCTGGTGTGCTGTTCCAGAGCTTGCAGGGTATTGTTAAGAGCCAGAAGTACATATTTCCATTTTGGATCTCTAAATAAACAACAAAGCAGAATAACATGCAAGTCAAAGCACAGGTCTAGGCGGACTCTGGGCTTCAGGGTGGGTGTGGGCAGATCTTTTCCTGCTCCGGCGCCTGGCCCTTGGCAGTGTCCTGTGGGAGGTGGAGTGGGCCTGTTGTCGCTGGGTAATAGGGTTCTTTGTGCTTCGCCATGGTAGTGCCTGCCTCCAGGGGGTTTCAGTGGGGCCTCAACTAGGAAGCCTTGGGTAACTCGTGGGGCTAGGCCCTCCTCTGCCCCTCCCCGCCCCCACACTCGGAGAAGGGCTGAGGTATACAGCCTGGATCCTGGGAAGTTGTGGGGGCTGCAACTGATGGGCAAGGGGGTCAGGAGTCCCTCTAACCAGCCCTCCCCAGCCCTGGCTGGCTGTAGAGCCAGCCATTGGTTGTGGGAGAAGGGCCTTTTGTTTACCAAGACAAAGAGGAGATTGAAAGGTTTCTAAGGGGCTGAAAGGGGGTTGGCATTGATGACCATGGTGACAGCCTGCCCTAGCATGCAGCCCCTGGCTTTTGGGGCTTCTCTCCCACTGGGGAGGACAAGCCTCCCAGGGGCCAGACTGAGTTGCCAGGGGAGGAACCTCCTGCCCTTTCACCCTGTGCTGGTCAGGATGGTAGTTCTGGGGTTTGGCTCAGTTGGCCCCTTCCTGACTCCTTTATACCTCTGTCCTTGATCGTCACTCCTGTGCTGGGGACCTGCCTCTCTTCTCTGCCGTCTCTCCCAAGGCTGCATGCTGGGGGTTACAGAACGTGCCCCTCTGGAGGAGCCAGCAGTGGTCTCTCCTTGCAGTTGCTGGGTAGCCCCAGGCCCCCGAGTTGGTGGGCAGGCAGGCGTGCTCTAAGACACCCACACTCTCCTTGATCTGGTGGCTGTACTCCTGCTTACATGGCTGTGTTCTCTTTGCAAACAGCTTAGAAATTAATTTTGATAGAGGAATATAAAAATAATCCTAGTATGATTTGCTCTGGTCTGCAGTGGGCTATGCCTGCCTTCTTCCGAAGCATCTCCTGGGTCCTGTGTTCACCTGGCAAGGGTGCTATTGGGTATCTCATCCTTCTGTCCCTCCATGGCTGGTCTGCTCCTGGCTTCTCACAGCGGTCTAAACACAGGGAGGAGTTTGGCAGAGGGGCTAGAGCCCTGCTCGGGGCTGTGTGGCCTGGGAGAACATCTGGCCCTCTGGGCAGTGTGCATAGCATGCAGGAGTGGGGGGTGGAGCACTGCACAAGGGTGGTGGCCCTTCCCATACATGCTCCTTCAGTGGTCCCTAGAACTCCTACCCAGCAGGGGAGCTGAGTCTGACCAAGTGGCAGTTGTTGTGAGGAGCCATGGACCATCCAGAGCCCTGACCCCTCCCCTTGCCTTGGAGTACAGCCAGGGCCACGCTCTTCTTGCATGGCATGGGATGGAAGTTCTGGAGTCAGGCTGGCCACAAGGGCTGGGCTCCTCCCACTATTTGCCACCTGTCTTGATGGCTCCTAAGAAGGCCATTGTGACCTGGGTTTGGCAGCTGCTCCAGGTTGGTCCAGGGCCCCCAAGGGACCAGCCTGCCTCAGTGTATGTCCTGACGGTGGGTCCTGGGAGAGACCTGCGTCTAGGCCATACAGGCAAATCTGTGCTGTGACCTGTCTATCCTGGGAATGGGCTAGAGGCCATATGTAGTTGTTGGGGGAGACAGGTGGGTGGGCTTCCTGGCTCCACTTGAAGGAAGGAGGTCTTGAGCTTGTTCTTAATGATTTCCTGCTCCCCGCCACTAGGGGACAGACTCCATCAAGATGGAGAATGGGCAGAGCACAGCCACAAAGCTGGGACTGCCTCCCCTGACGCCTGAGCAGCAGGAGGCCCTCCAGAAGGTGAGAGTGTACCTCCCAGGGCACTGTGGGCATGGGGAGCCAGTTGGTGTGGAAGAAGGCCCATTTCCCCACAGGCCAGTCCCCCCAGTGCTCCTTCTCTCGCAGGCCAAGAAGTACGCCATGGAACAGAGCATCAAGAGTGTGCTAGTGAAGCAGACCATCGCACACCAGCAGCAGCAGCTTACCAACCTGCAGGTGAGCCGCCGGCCTGCCCTCGACACCTCTCCCCACCACCTCTTCCTTCTTTTCCTCCTCCTGCGCCTGCGGCCATCCCCACCAGGTGTTGTGGTTCTCGGTTTCTCAAGGACTCCTTCTTGGGACGCCTGGGTTCCTCCCTGAGGCACGAGTAACCCAGCCTTATCTGCCTGTTGAGCACCCACGGCCCCTCCCCACCCCTTCTCTGTAGCTCTGCCCGCTCCCAAGCCAGCTCCTCTTCTTGGACTTCAGACTGTTGCCTCAGGTGGCCCCTGCGCCTGTGTCCCTGGCTGCACAGCTGATGGTGCAGCATGCAGGGGCGTTCCTCCCAGCCCCCGTGGCCTCGGATAAGAGCGGTCAGGTTCCCACCCCTGCAGTGAGTCCAGACCACCTGGGCTGGGGCCCAGGACTAAGAGGACCGGCGGGGGGCGCCTCCATAGGGCCCTGTTTTAGACCTGTGGCCAGAAGTTTCAGTGAGGCCAGGCAAGGCTGACAGGTGCCTGGGCCTTGAGCCCCTGCCCAGCCCCAGACATTCACACTGCCAAGTGATGCCCCGGCTGTTCCCTGTGCTCATGTGTGCCCCTCCTCTCGCTCCCCTCTCCCTTCTGCCCCTGCCAGCCAGGCTGAGGGGCGGGGCACCTGGGGCTCTGAGCCCCCCTCTGGGCAGGTGCCGCCACTGGCCAGCCATGTGGGAAGGCAGGCGGGCCTCTTGGCAGGGCGGGGACTCCGGGCCTTGCTGCTGTCTGCGTGAGGTGTGACAAGAGCGGGAGACTGCTCGGCTCCAACAGACTGAACTCTGTCTTTACTGTCTTTCAGATGGCAGCAGTGACAATGGGCTTTGGAGATCCTCTCTCACCTTTGCAATCGGTCAATAGAAATGCTCACTTCTTCCGGGGCTCATGTCCTTAGTCAGGGCTAGAGGGGGGCAGTGCAGCCGCGTGCTGGGGACCTTGCTCCCCGAGCCGGCCCTGCCCGCCAGCTCGGAGGAGCGCAGCAGAGCGCCAGGCGTGGCGGGGCCAGTGGTGTGGGCGGGCACCCACCCGGGACCGCCCCGGGGAGGCCTCCATCTGCTCTGAGGGTCAGGTAACTGCGGAGGGCAGCCGGCCAGGAGGGTAGCTGCCCTTGCCTGGCCCACCTGTACCCGTGTCACCTGCACACACGGGGCTCACCACCCAGGCCTCCAGTTCCGCCAGTCTCCAGGCTGCCTGGGCTCCTGGATTGGGGTCAGGCCCTGAGGAGAGAAGGGTCCTAACTCATGGCCCCATCAGACCCTGGAGGGAGGATGGATGGACAGGGTGGGGGCTGGGGGGACCCGAGCAAGCGAGAGAGGGAAGGGCAAGAACTTGGGCCTTGGGCCTAGCTGTGAGCAAGGGGTAGAGGCCATGCAGACAGGGAGGAGGTGGTAGCCATGGCCTTGGCTGCCATGGGCAGAGGAGTCTGGGAAGGGGATACCCCTTCATTCCCCAGAGACAGGCTGAAGAGGCCAGGGACCCCTCTGGGAACATGGCCCTTTCTCTGGGGGCCATCCCTGGGCATGCTGCTCTCACAGAGTAGACAAGGTCCTGTCCTCAGGGGCCAGACAGACCGAGTATCCTCTCTGGGAAGCATCTCTGTGGGGAAACGTCAGGGAGAGAGCTCTTTCAGCCCACCTGCTGTTGGGGAGCTCCCACTGAAGAGGAGACGTGCTTGTATCTTGGGAAACTTTGACCTGAGTGACAGTTGGTTTCATGTCTCAGGTGCCTAGTGTGAGAGGGGACATGGTTCCACCTTTGGGGTCCTTGGTCTCAACAGGGAACCTGAGGCTTATTTGTTGGGAGCCTAGTTTGAGGAGGGTGTCCCATTTTGGGGGAATTCCTACTTTGGGGGAACTGCCGACCTTTATTTAGGTCCCTCTTTTAGGGAGGGGAGGCTCGGCCTATACCAAGCTACCTGGTCTCTAAAGGAAATGGTCCTCTGGTTGTGGGGACTTTTGTGAGGGTGAGGGGAGCCCCTGTTGGTGGAGAAGGTAGAACCAGAACCCCATCATCTTTGCCTGCCCTTGGCCATGGTCTCTTACTCAGGGCCCAGCTCCTCCCGGTGGCCCACCCTGTGTGGCTCTGGGCATCCCCCCCTACCTGGCACATTGCGTGTGAGGTGGCAGGGATGGGAACCCCTTCCCTGAGGGCATGGGGTGGTCGCTAAGCAAAATGGCCAAACTTGCCCCAGTGCAGAGGTAGTGTCTGCCCTGGGCCTGTCGGGCCTGTCACCTCCTGATGCTCCTGGGGCCAGGCCTTCTGGGTTGCGGGTGTGGGTTCCAGGCAGCTCTTTTTTTGTGAGGGGTTCAAGGCATGGGGATCTTGTAGATCACTGAGCCCCCACTTGAGCTGGCCCTCACAAGTAGCTATTCTTCATTTTCTCCCCATCTGGGCTCCTGACCTCCCTGGGGGTCTCTTCTGGGCGCCCTGTCTTCTCTCCTCCTCTTGCCTCCACACCAGTGGGTCCCTCCAGCTTGGATGGCACCCCCTTCCCTCTTCTGTCAGAACACTTGGTCAGGACCCTTGGAGGATAGCCCAGCCCAGGATTCCTGGCCTCCAGATTGGAGGGGTGGGCTTGGTGGGAGGGCACACAGCCCTGCCTCCTGACCACCTGTCAGCTTTGCTGCTGGTCTGCCCAGGACCTGGGTGGGCCAGGGTGCGCCTGTGTCCTGCCTTTGGGCCTGGTCTTCCTTCCTGGGGGTAGGGTCCTGCTGACCCTCACCACCCTGTCTGCAGGGGCTGAGCCTGCACCATGCTGCTGAGTGGGTGGGCAAGGAGGGGTGTGGGCTGCCTAGCCTCTTGCCACCCCGTCACAAGCCAGTGGCACTCTCTCCCCTTGTGTCCTGCTCCAGATGGCAGCTCAGCGGCAGCGGGCACTGGCCATCATGTGCCGGGTCTACGTGGGTTCTATCTACTATGAGCTGGGTGAGGACACCATTCGCCAGGCCTTTGCCCCCTTTGGGCCCATAAAGAGCATTGACATGTCCTGGGACTCTGTCACTATGAAGCACAAGGTGAGATTTGTTCTGTTCCTCCCCACGCCCCACCCTGGGCTCTCTGGGCCTAATGGCACATCCTGTGTCCAGGGCTTTGCCTTTGTGGAGTACGAGGTCCCAGAAGCTGCGCAGCTGGCCTTGGAGCAGATGAACTCCGTGATGTTGGGTGGCAGGAACATCAAGGTGAGGGCCAGGGAGGTGGGCCCTGGGGCTGGTGCATGAAGTGCTCTGTCCAGTCACCCAGGAGATGCAATTACCCTCCAGAAGCCTGAAGTGGCCAAGCCTGGGCTGACGGGGGGTTCTTCGTCCCCTGCCTTTCCCCTAGGTGGGCAGGCCCAGCAACATAGGGCAGGCCCAGCCCATCATAGACCAGCTGGCAGAAGAGGCACGTGCTTTCAACCGAATCTATGTGGCTTCTGTGCACCAGGACCTCTCAGATGATGACATCAAGAGCGTGTTTGAGGCCTTTGGCAAGATCAAATCTTGCACACTGGCCCGGGACCCTACGACTGGCAAGCACAAGGGCTATGGTTTCATTGGTGAGCTTGGGGAGGCTGAGGCAGGGCCTGGGCTGGGGCCCACCCCACACTGTGGCTGGCCCTCATTGCTGCTCCTGCCCTGCAGAGTATGAGAAGGCCCAGTCGTCTCAAGATGCCGTGTCTTCCATGAACCTCTTTGACCTGGGTGGCCAGTATTTACGGGTGGGCAAGGCTGTCACACCCCCCATGCCCCTGCTTACACCTGCCACACCTGGAGGCCTCCCGCCAGCTGCTGCTGTAGCCGCAGCTGCAGCCACAGCCAAGATTACGGCTCAGGTGAGGGTTAGTGCAGTTGTATGGGTTCAGTCCTGGGCAATAGGCCCCCAGTGCTTTGCGGACTGACTGGCTGGCTGGGTGGTATTGAGTGGAGGCAGCCAGACTGGGGACTAAGTATGGTTGCCTTTTGGGTTGCAGGAAGCAGTGGCCGGAGCAGCGGTGCTGGGTACCCTTGCCACGCCTGGACTGGTGTCCCCTGCACTGACTCTGGCCCAGCCCCTGGGGGCTTTGCCCCAGGCTGTCATGGCTGCTCAGGCCCCTGGAGTCATCACAGGTGAGCCTGGGTGGGTCAAGGCTTCCCTCCTTCCCTTGCCCCTCCTCTGTGCTCACTGCTTCCAGGCATAACCCTCTGCACCCAGGGCCGGCAAGCCATGGTTGAGTGGTGCCGTGCTCCTTTCTGAGAAGGACAGAGGTAGGGGGAGTGACTACTGGACCTGGTGTGTTTGCTGCAGGTGTGACCCCAGCCCGGCCTCCCATTCCAGTCACCATCCCCTCTGTGGGAGTGGTGAACCCCATCCTCGCCAGCCCTCCGACGCTGGGTCTCCTGGAGCCCAAGAAGGAGAAGGAGGAGGAGGAACTGTTTCCCGAGTCCGAGCGGCCAGAGATGCTGAGTGAGCAGGAGCACATGAGCATCTCAGGCAGCAGCGCCCGCCACATGGTCATGCAGAAGCTGCTCCGCAAGCAGGAGGTGGGTGGCCAGGTGGATGGGGTGGATGGGGGTGGGGTGGTTCAGCAGCCACAGCACTCAGCTGTCATCCCCCCAACACACACAGTCCACAGTGATGGTTCTGCGCAACATGGTGGACCCCAAGGACATCGACGACGATTTGGAGGGGGAGGTGACCGAGGAGTGTGGCAAGTTTGGTGCTGTCAACCGTGTCATCATCTACCAGGAGAAGCAGGGCGAGGAGGAGGATGCAGAGATTATCGTCAAGATCTTTGTGGAGTTTTCCATGGCCTCCGAGACTCACAAGGCCATCCAGGCCCTCAATGGGCGCTGGTTCGCTGGCCGCAAGGTTGTGGCTGAAGTGTATGACCAGGAGCGTTTTGATAACAGTGACCTCTCCGCGTGACCTTGGCCCCGCTCCCCGGACTTGCACTTGCTCTTGTTTCCTCTGGGTTTTATAGTGTCTTGGGCCCAGCTGCCCCGTGCCCATAAATGTGCAGATGCTGCTGGCCCTGAAGGCCCTGTGTGACAGTGGTCCTGTGCTTACTGGCTCCCAGGCCCAGCCTGGGTTGATGGGGGACGGGAGAGGGCAGGGCAAGCCCCATTGGGCTGCCCCATAAATGAGGGGGAGGAGGGCGGTAACTGAGCTCATGAAAAGAGGGGCGGTGGGCTGGATCGCGTGGTCACCGGGCCAACGCCGGGGGAGGGTCCAGGTGAGAGGGGAGCTCAGGCCCGCAGGCGGCGGATGCGGTGGACCTCCGACCAAGGCTGACTTCAGCTCCCACTGTTGGTTTCGCCGAAGAGCGGAGCCGCGCTTCCCAGCAGGCTGTGCGCGGAATTGCTATGGGTCCTCGGAGGCGCCAGCGCCGTACGGCCTTGTGGGTTTTGCAGTTCCTGCGGCGATGGGCGGGCCTCGGCTTCCCGGCGGGCTGCGCGGCGGCCGGCGGTAGTCGGCGGGGCAGTCCGGCGGGCAGCGGCGGCGCTTCCGGCTGCGGCACGGCTGCGGACGATCGGTTGGGGCGGGCCAGGCGAGATGCGGGGCCGCAGCCACATTCGTGGTCCCCTGAGAGTCTGAGCGCTGGCAGGGCCTCGCCCCCTGCGCGGGCCGAGTGTTCCGGAGCACGGGCCAGGCCCAACGCCGTTGCAGCCGGGCCGCCCCCGCCCCTCTCTCCCGCGGCCGCTCCGGCGCTCATGCGGGCCGAGCCCCGCCCCCCGCCGGAGCCCGCGCCCTCGCCGCGCGCCCTCTTGCCTGCACCATGCTCAAGTGCATCCCACTTTGGCGCTGCAACCGGCACGTGGAATCGGTGGACAAGCGGCACTGCTCACTGCAGGCCGTGCCCGAGGAGATCTACCGCTACAGCCGCAGTCTGGAGGAGCTGCTTCTCGACGCCAACCAGCTGCGTGAGCTGCCCAAGGTGAGCCGCCGCCCGCTAGTCCGAGCCCTCCACAAGCCTGACCTGGGCAGGGCACCTCCAGCCGGTCCTTCTGGTTTTTACTGGTCAGAGCCCCACCCCAGCCAGCCTCACCCTCCTTACCCACCGCGGGCGCTGGCACCAGGTGGCAGTGATCATCAGGTGCCTGCCTGGGAGCGGGATGGTCACTGAGCCAGAGTGAAAGCCCTGGGGGAAGTGAACCAATAAGGTAGATAAGAGTGGAAGGTGAACCTGCCCTGTGCATAGGCACTCACTTGCTGGGCTGCTCAGGAGTGGGGCCGCCGCCGCCGCCCCCCGTCCTCCCCCCGCCTCCGTATAATCTCGGTACTACTTTTCTCCTCTGTCCTGGGGTGGGGGCAGGGCAGCCCTTTTAAGGTGCCAGTTCTGCCCACTATCGACCTCCTACTACTGTTGTTCCTTCGGGTCAGCTGTGTTTCTTCCCGTAAGGCCATTCTGGAGAGGAGGCTTAAGGAAGCAAATCAAAAGGATTTCCTTTTTGGAAACAGGGTGCTAAGTGGACTGGTGCCTGGGGTCTGCGTGCCACAAAGGATGTGGCTCCATTCTGGACTTGGGTGCCAGGGCTCTGTCCCTCAGGTCTTGTCCAGGTCCCCCATGCTTTCTGCAGCCCCTATACACAGCACCACACACATGTGGTGCTCTAGTTTTCATGCCTTTTTCTGATGATTGTCATGTCAAGTTCTTGCCTGGGCCTGGCTGGTTGCCAGAGTGCAGCAGCAGAAGCCACTCAAGGGCTCACCTGCTGGGTGGGGGGAATAGGTCATTCAGGTGGTAGGTGGAGTCCTCAGGAAACACATGGGGTAGAAAGCAGAGACTTGCCAAGTCAGGAGGAGGTGAGTGCTCCAATGAGAGTTGAACATGTGAGGCAGGATGGCAGCAGGGGAGTGGGGAACACGTCTGAGGTGACAGAAGGGGACCCAGTGTCAATAGTCGGGTGCAGCAAAGTGTGTGTTCGCATTTTCCTCTCCTTGCTTTTCATGCTGCAGGTTGGGGCAAGGTGGCAGGACCCTGGGTTCCTGTGTGGCCTGGAGCAGGCAGAGGCCCAGGGGACACATGATCTGGGAACTTGCATCTACTCTGGAGGGGCCTCTGCTACAGAGCTTGTCTCCCTGACCTCACCCCTTGCCCATAGCCCTTCTTTCGACTGCTGAACCTGCGCAAGCTGGGCCTGAGTGACAACGAGATCCAGCGTTTGCCTCCTGAGGTGGCCAACTTCATGCAGCTGGTGGAGCTGGATGTGTCCCGGAACGGTGTGGAGCCCTTAGCGGGTCTGGGGTGGAGCCTGCAGGTGGCGGGAAGTGCCTTGGGCTCCTGGATGCTGTGGGTGACTCTGGTAACCTCCCACTCCTGTCACAGACATTCCAGAGATCCCTGAGAGTATCAAGTTCTGCAAGGCCCTGGAGATTGCAGATTTCAGCGGGAATCCCTTGTCCAGGTGAGTGATGACCATGGTGGGGGTGGTAGTGGGGGTGGGAGGTCCCACCGCCCCGGCCTGGATGTTTGAAGTCCCCCCTTCTCCGGTGTAGACTCCCTGAGGGCTTCACTCAGCTGCGCAGTCTGGCTCACTTGGCTCTGAATGATGTATCCTTGCAGGCACTGCCAGGGGACGTGGGCAAGTGAGTGTCCTTTTGGGTGGGGGAGGTTTGGCTTAGCGCTGCTCTTTCCCCTCTTCCGCCATCCTTGCCTTGCTCACACCCACCCCGGTCTCTCTTTCAGCCTCGCCAACCTGGTGACTCTGGAGCTCCGAGAGAACCTGCTTAAGTCCCTGCCTGCGTGAGTGGCCAGGCACCCCACCAGTGGCAGCTTAGGCTGCAACCCTCGGGGCTTGGGCCATGCATCTAAAATGAAACTTGTTCTGTTTCCTGTGCAGGTCTTTGTCTTTCCTAGTTAAGCTGGAACAGCTGGATCTGGGAGGCAACGATCTGGAAGTGCTGGTGCGGAGAAGACCATGCCATCGTGGGTGGGGTGGGGTGGAGTGGGCCAGGCTTGCAGGTGAGCCTTGGTCACTTCTTCCTCTCTGTTCTTGCAGCCTGACACCCTGGGGGCTCTGCCCAACCTTCGGGAGCTGTGGCTGGACCGGAACCAGCTCTCAGCACTGCCGCCGGTGAGTGAGGGTGTAGCCACCCCCACCTCTCACCCAGTTGGCCGTGCCCTGACCCTCTGCACCCACCCTCAGGAGCTTGGGAACCTGCGGCGCCTCGTGTGCCTGGATGTATCGGAGAACCGGCTAGAAGCACTGCCTGCAGAGTTGGGGGGGCTAGCACTGCTCACAGACCTGCTGCTGTCCCAGAACCTTCTGCAGCGTCTTCCTGACGGCATTGGTCAGTACCACCTGGGCACCAGAAGGTATCCCTGAGGAAAGGTGTCAGGCTGAGGTCGGGATGGGGTGACTGCTAGGAGCACCTGAGGCGCTCTTGGAGCTAAGCAGGGACAATAGCCAGAAAGGATGTACGGGCAGAGCTGGCAGCTCATTTCAAAGGCTGAGGCGTGAAGGAAGCAGGGAGTGTGGGGAGAGGCAGGATGAGGGGCAAGCTATTTCCACTGAGTGGGCAACTGGCCCTCCACCCCACTCAGCCCTGTTGCCACGACACCCCAACACCAGGTCAGCTGAAGCAGCTGTCCATCCTGAAGGTGGACCAGAACCGCCTGTGTGAGGTGACTGAGGCCATCGGGGACTGTGAGAACCTGTCAGAGCTGATCCTCACAGAGAACCTGCTGACGGTAGGCCGAGCCCTGTGGGCTTTGTCCCTGGCAGTGTCGGTTTTAGAGTTAGCATGGGAGGTAGAGAACAGGAGAAGCCTTGAGGTTTGCAGAGCAAGAGTGGGTGCCAGTATGGGGTGGGAGCTGGACATTAGCTTGGACAATGGGAAGAAGAGGAGAGGCCAGAACCAGTTAGAGATTGCCCCAGGGGCTGTCATCTCCCTCCTTACCCCCAATGTGTTTCTCCCGACCTCTGAACCTTTTCCCCAAATCCTCACCTCCACCCCTGGCCAGGCTTTGCCCCATTCCCTCGGGAAGCTGACCAAGCTGACCAACCTCAATGTGGACCGGAACCACCTGGAGGTGTTGCCACCTGAGATTGGGGGCTGTGTGGCACTCAGTGTCTTGTCTTTGAGGGACAACCGCCTGGCCATGCTGCCACCTGAGCTTGCCCACACAGCTGAACTGCATGTGCTGGACGTGGCTGGGAACCGGTAAGTGCCCCCCTGCCCTTCCCTGCCCCCCTGAGCTGATCATGCCCTGCCCCCCCACCTCATCCTGAGCTGACCATGCCGTGGGCCCCCAGGTTGCAGAGTCTGCCATTTGCGCTCACTCACCTCAACCTCAAGGCCCTGTGGCTGGCTGAGAACCAGGCTCAGCCCATGCTCAGGTTCCAGACAGAGGACGATGCCCAGACTGGCGAGAAGGTGCTCACCTGCTACTTGCTGCCCCAGCAGCCCTTGCCCAGCCTCGGTAGGTTGCTGCCAGCTGGCGGTGGAGAACCAGGGGTGGGCGAGGCCTCAGGCAAGGCTGAGCCCTAACGCTCCCTCCTGCAGAGGACCCTGGGCAGCGGAGCAGCCTCTCCGAGAGCTGGAGCGATGCCCCACTCAGCCGTGTCAGTGTCATCAAGTTTTTGGGAGCCCCCATGAGCGATGAGGATGCTGAGGAGGCCGCCTCTGAGAAGCGGGTATGGGGGGATGGGGTCCCTGGGCAAATGGCCTGCTCCCCATCCCCACCTGACACTGCCCTGCCCACCCCTCACTCCTGTGCCCACTGCAGGGCCTGCAGCGTCGGGCCACACCACACCCCAGCGAGCTCAAGGTGATGAAGAAGGGTGTGGAGGAGCGACGTAGTGAAGCCTCCTGCAGGCCTGACCCCGGGCTGTCCTCACCCCTGGAGGAGGTGCCTATGGGACACACGGTGCAAGAGGGACCCCAGCCCACAGTCATTGCCCTCTTGGAGCCCTGGGTCTTTCATCCGTCCTGGGTGTGGGGCTGAGGGCCCAGGGTGGGCAGGAGGCACATGGGAGGGGTGAGCCTGGTATGGGGGTAGGAAATGCAGGGGTGCTGGAGTGGAAACGGGGGAACACATGGTATAGGCATCAGGGCAGGAGTGTGGGACAACTCAGCTGCCCTTTCCTTGGTGGCACTGGGGACAGGGATCTGGGCCTGTGGGTGGGTGCCCACCTAGTTGGTACAGGTGTTATCAGTTTCTGTGAAGGGGATTGAGTCCAGAGCCAGGCAGGCCCAGCTCTGCTCATTCAGAAGCTTCTAGCAACAGGACTCGGAGGAGCTGCAGGCCCCTGAGGTGCAGCCAGGCATCTGTGCCTCCTGGAGGATACTTAGCAGGGCCTGTTTGCAGTGTTCGGCTGCTGGCCCTGTGAAGCTACCACAGCCCACTTGGGGAGCTGTGTTCATGCTTGGGCACCTGGCCTTTCTCAGGCTGTCCTCCTGGGAACTAATTTTCTCTCTGCTCTTTTCGTTTTTGGGAAGACTTTTGAGGGGCTGTGTCAAAGAACTGTGTTTCTGTGTGCCCAAAGTTCCATTTGGTGGCAGTGTGGCTTCCCTGGGACACAGAGTGGCTGAGAGCTAAGCCCACCCCTTTCTGCAGGACTTGGGTGGCTTCGAGGGGGCAGCAAGAAGACCAGGGGCAGGTAGACTGGACTGCCTGACCCTCAAAGCCTGACTAGCCACCTGACCCTCCTTCAGGAGAAGAGGCTGAGCAGTGGGTCTGGCCTGAGTGAGGACTCGCATCTGTCTACCAGCACAGCCTCCCAGGGTGAGCCCGAGAGCCTGCTAGCTGAGGCTGAGGGGCCACGTCAGCAAGAAGCCATGCCAGCCGCCCAGGAGGAGGCTGAAGAGGAGACCTATGAGGAGGTTAGGCTGCCTTGGAGGCCACTTGCCTGGGAGCCAAGGCTGTTTGCCCCTGCCTCTTCCCCTCCCTCCTAAGCAGGTATGCCCACAGGACTAGTCAGGGAGCAGTTGGGACGCACAGGAGGGCTCTATGAGCAGACCTTTTACTGGTCCTGACAGTGCTGTCCAGCATCCGACTGCTCTGAGCCATGTGTGTGGAATGAGAAGAGCCTCCTGGCTCCCTGGCCTTCCCTGGGCTGTTGTGTGTTCCTTGCCTGGCAGTCTCCCATTCTTGGTCTTTAAGTAACAGGGAGCCCCTCAAGCTCCTGTCTGCTGCCGCCTGCTCATGGGCTTCTCTGGACCCTAGGGGTGGGGTGAGCTAAGCTTCCCTCACACTTGCCCCTTGCAGCCCACAGTGCGATTTGCAGAAGACACCCTGCTGCCACCTGGGGAAGATGGCGAGAATGAGGAGGGGCCTCTGGAGGCCCCCTGGGCCCTGCCTGGGAGGCAGCGGCTCACCCGCAAGGACACGCCTCACTACAAGAAGCAGTTCAAGGTCTCCAAGCTGCCCCAGCCTGAGGCCGTCGTGGCCCTGCTGCAGGGGACGCAGCCAGATAGCGAGGGCCCCGTGGGGCTTGGCTGGCACAACGGCCTGCACACTCCCTGGGCTCCTCAGGCCAAGGACGAGGGGGACGAGGGGGACGAGGAGGACGAGGCGGCGGCAGCGGCTGAGGAGAAGGACGAGGCCGTGGCCCCTGTCCCCTCTGTCAAGGTGGGTCTCTTCCCGCTCACCCACCTAACCCTGGCTGCCCGGCCTCTGGGCCATGTTGTCACTGTTCCTTGACAAGCCCCAGGTCTGCGGGCATCAGTCTCAGGAGATGCTCGTGCAGCTCTGAGTTCGATGGAGGGACCCCTCTCCAAGGGCTGCTGACTCCACCATTCTCCCTGGGCTGGGCCCAGAGGCCTCTGCTAGCCTTGCAGCCCCATCCTGGACACCTGGTGGCCACCCTCTCGCTGCCTTAGCTGTTTTGCCTTTTCAGGCTCTCCTTCGAGCTGAGCTTTCCCTGACGCCCTTCTTCTGGCCCTCAGGTGGCTCTCACGGGCCCATATAGGGTCCTGCCTGCTCCCTGGGGGTGCCCTGTTCCCCATGGCATTCCTGTTTCTGACACTTCGGTCACTCTGCCCTGAGCACAAACATAACATCATGGTAGCATCATAACATCAGGGGTCCAGGAAGGTCAAATTTGGGACAGCAGGCCAGGCCCAGCCCACAGTGGGGCCTAACCCACCTGCCAACCCTGCCCTGTTTGGTGGGTCAGCAGCAGCAGCCACACATGCCAGGGGACAAGGGGCTGGTGCTCAGGCTTTGGGAGCTTGGTGTGGTCTTTTCTTTCCTTTCTGCTGGCAGCGGGGCCGGGCAAGGTGGTGGCGGGGCCAAGCGGTGGCTCACCTGCATGCCCTCGCTGGTCCTGTCCTAACAGGGGGTGTCGTTTGACCAGGCCAATAACCTGCTGATAGAGCCCGCTCGCATTGAGGAAGAAGAGGTCTGTACTCGCTCACTGCTCTGTGCTCCACACCCTGGGCTGCTGCCGGCTCGCTTCCTGGGCTGCGGGCTCTCGTCTCCCTTCCCCTCACTCCTGCACAGCCCCCTCCCACAGGAGCCCTGCCCTCCACCATGTCCCTGAGGGGCCCGCTGGCCCTCTGGCCCAGAGGAGCGGGGTGGGAATAGAGTGCTAGCCTCCCGGCAGGGGCTACCAATCTTTGGCAGGAGTAGTGGGGCATTTCCCACCACACCACCCTGTCTGCAGGGCCTTTGGCCTCATCACCCACAGGCAGGCTGCCCATCGAGCCCTGGGCTGCCACACTGCCCAGTAATGCCCTCCTCTTCCAGCTTCTCATGCCTGAGGGGCCCTGACAGAAGTGTCAGTGCAGAGGCCTGGCCCACCTCCCAGCCCTCCCTGAACACTGCGTGTCTGTTCTGTTTCTAGCTGGTGCTCACCATCGTGCGGCAGACGGGGGGCCTGGGCATCAGCATTGCAGGTGGCAAGGGCTCCACCCCCTATAAGGGAGATGATGAGGTGAGGAGCTACCTCTGCCACCACCCTCTTTGTCCCACTGTCCCTGGGAGCACTTTCTAACCTCACAGGTTGTTTTCTGCTGGGTGCTGCCCTCACGCTTGCTTCCTTGGCCTCAGGAGACTTGGTCTCTTGCCTGTCAGGTCCTGGGTCACACCTTCCCTGAGAGCTGACTGCTGACCCAGGACTGAACTTGGACTCAGGTGGGATCTTAGAGTTGAGGACTCCTCAGAGGGCAGCTCTACCCACAGGCTGGTTGCCTCTGAGTCTGGTTTAGATCAAAAACTTTTCTGGAGTTCCACCTTCATCATGTGGGGGACTGCAGTGTCAGCTTGAGCCTAGCCTCTCTGATGTCCAGGGCTGCTGCTCCTCTCAGTGTGCCCTGGGCCTTGGGGGCTGCCCTGGGCCTTGGCTGTGTGATGCCCTCAGGCTCAGCTCCTGTTCATCCTCCAGGGCATATTCATCTCTCGGGTGTCTGAGGAGGGCCCTGCCGCCCGGGCAGGAGTCCGAGTGGGTGACAAACTCCTTGAGGTGAGTCAGTGGCCCTTAGGGTCCACACCATCCCCACACAGGCTACCACCCTGCAGGAGATAGGGGACTCCAAGCATTAGGCCCTAGGCGAGGAGAGGTTCAGGAGACCCCTGAGGCAGAGACACCCCCCCTCCCATCTGGGCTGGCGCTGGCTGCACCTGGCACAGACGCCTCCAGGGGGTGATGCTCCTGGGCGCTGACAGGGAGGCAGTCATACCTCTAGTGGATATAGGTTGATTCCTGCCCTAGAGCCCCTGCCTGGGCACTTGGCCTCCCAGCCCCTATAGGTGTGTCAGGAAGCTCATGGGTGTTTGTCCAGGTGGGGCTGATGCCATCCTAGATGGCAGGGAAAGCTGAGGATGGAAGATCCTCACCAGGTCAGAGTTGGAAACCTAGTTACCCCAGGGGCCCCGGGTGGTGGAACTACTCTAGTGACAGACAAGTGGCAGGGAGTCTCTTGGACTGGGGACACAGGTGTGGAGCAGCAGGAGGGGCTTTCACCTGCTCTCTTAAGCCAATTCATGTTCTGGTTTTGGGGTTGCAGATGGGAGTGGGACTCACCAGGAGCCCTGTGACTTGACCCCTGCTCTCCCATTGTGGAGGGCATGCCCAGAGTCGAGGTATAGCTGTGGCCCGCTCTGACGTGTGTTGCGGTCTGCAGGTGAATGGCGTGGCCTTGCACAATGCGGAGCACCACCAGGCTGTGGAGGCGCTGCGGGGGGCGGGCACCACCGTGCAGATGCGTCTGTGGCGGGAGCGCATGGTGGAACCTGAAAATGCTGTCACCGTCACACCCCTGCGACCTGAGGACGACTACAGCCCCCGGGAGCGGCGGTGTGGTGGTCTGCGCCTGCCCCAGCCTGAGACCCCTGGGCCCCTCCGGCAGCGCCATGTGGCCTGCCTGGTGCGCAGTGAGAAGGGACTAGGCTTCAGCATCGCTGGTGGGAAAGGCTCTACACCCTACCGGGCTGGCGACGGGGTGAGCCTGGCAGCAGGGGCGGAGGGGCAGGGCTGGGACCAGGACCAACTGCAGTCTTTGCCGCATGGCTCACGTCCCTTCCCCACAGGGCATCTTCATTTCTCGAATAGCCGAGGGAGGTGCTGCCCATCGGGCAGGCACTCTACAGGTTGGCGACCGTGTCCTCTCAGTGAGTGAGGGTAGTGGGCGCACCCCCCCAGCTCCTTCCACCCTTCACCCCACTAGGCCTCCTCACCAGCCACGCTCTTACAGATCAACGGGATGGACATGACGGAGGCCAGGCACGACCACGCTGTCTCTCTGCTGACTGCTGCCTCCCCCACCATCGCCCTGCTACTGGAGCGGGAGGCTGGGGGTCCCCTTTCTCCCAGCTCCCCGCCACACTCCCCCCCACCCCCTACTGCTGCCACCACCACCATGGTCACTGCCACTCCTGGGGACCCCGGGCCGCTGAGGCTAGCCTCCAGCCTGCTTGCCGCTGCCCTGGAGGGGCCGTACCCAGTGGAGGTGAGACCTCAGCCCTCCCCACCTACAGCCCCTCCATGTCCACATAGCTCCTGATGGGAAAGTGGATTCTCAGGCCCCAAGATACTGGGGCTTTGTTCCTAGTATAGCATCCTCTCCCTGTGGTCCCCACACACCCAACATGGTTTCCAGCCAGCACAGACACCCCCACACGCAGCACTCTGGTTGCAGCTGCCCTGGGGCCTGCACGCCGTTGGGGCTGGAGAAGCAGCCTTTTGCTGCTCTGACAGGCTTGTTCGGGCCAGCCCCTCACACCCCTTGGTATCCCCAGGAGATCTGCCTGCCGAGAGCCGGGGGCCCGCTAGGGCTCAGCATCGTTGGGGGCTCTGATCACTCTAGCCATCCATTTGGAGTCCAGGAGCCTGGTGTGTTCATCTCCAAGGTAGAGTGTGCCCTGGGTGCCTCTGTGCAAGGCGGGCACCCAGTTGTGGGCACTGAGGCCCCACCCACTGGACCCTGCCCTCCCTCACAGGTGCTCCCTCGGGGCCTGGCCTCAAGAAGTGGCCTGCGGGTTGGGGACCGCATCCTTGCAGTAAACGGGCAAGATGTGAGGGAGGCCACACACCAAGAAGCAGTCAGTGCTCTGCTGCGGCCCTGCCTGGAGCTGGTCCTGCTGGTGCGAAGGGACCCGCCACCCCCGGGCCTGCGGGAGCTCTGTATCCATAAGGCCCCCGGGGAGAAGCTGGGCATCAGCATCCGTGGGGGTGCCAAGGGCCATGCGGGGAATCCCTGCGACCCTACAGATGAGGGCATCTTCATCTCCAAGGTGAGGGCCTGCCCGCCGGGTCCCTGGGGCAGACAAGGGACCTAGGGCGGCCAGTTCTGAGGTGCAGGGCCTGGTATCCCTGCAGGTGAGCCCCACGGGAGCAGCCGGGCGTGATGGCCGCCTGCGAGTGGGGCTGCGGCTGCTGGAGGTGAACCAGCAGAGCCTGCTCGGGCTCACACACGCAGAGGCCGTGCAGCTGCTGCGCAACGCGGGTGATACCCTCACCGTGCTTGTGTGTGACGGCTTCGACACCAGCACCACCACCTCCTCTGAGGTCAGTGCCCCAGTGCAGCCTGGAGGTGTCACGATGAGCTGACGCCGTGTGGGCCAGACAGCTGATACTTTGGCCCCCAGCTTGGGGCAGGAGCTGTGGGACACAGGCAAGCGCCAGGCCACAGTTTAGGCCACCTGCTCATGATGTGTCAGCTTTAGCCCAGGTAGGATGGGGGCCGTGGCATGGCCAATCCTAGAAGAAAAGGTTGGACCACCTACCTCTAGGTGGCCATTAGGCCAGGACAGGATGACTCAGAGTCGGGCCCCTCCAGATGGTGCTATACACACATGGCAACCCTATCCAGCTTGCCTAGGTGCTGTTCTCCTCTGGGCAGCCCCTCGAGGAGTAGAGAGCTTGCTGCCCAGGCCTTTCCTAGAGCAGCACCAGGGTGAGGCATGCAGGGGCTGCCAGCTGGGCTCCTGAGGCCTGTCACCTGACCTGGCCCGTATCCTGGACAAACCAGGCCTCTGACCTCAGTGTCCCCTCCACTCAAAAGGGAGAGGGTCTTGCTGTCTTCCTCTTCCACTGCTGTCCCTGGCCCCTTGGCATAAGCTGATGTGGCTTCATCCCCACACAGACATGGATGACCCTTCACCCACAGTGGCCACCAGCTCCACCCTGAGGGTGTCTCTGCTGGCAGGACCTTTGGGATGAGGTGTTCACTGAGGATTGTCCTGTCTGCAGTGGATCTTCAGGATATGACTTTTCTGCCAGCCTCCTTGCAGAGCAGAGGGTGGGAAAGGGGTTTGCAGCCATGCCCTTTGCTAACGGGCTGGGCCCTGGGCTGGAGGCTGTGCCTCCCGGGCTCTGGGCCCTGGTGCCAACCTCTGCCTTCATCTTCACAGGAATCCTGGAGGCTTCTAGGGAGGAATTGCTCGTGGGACTTAGGTCCTGTCCTGTGTTTTCCCCAGAAGGGGTTTTGCCTTTGTGTATTTGAAGCACATGTGGAAGTGTTTTGGTCAGCACACTACATTTCCAAGCCTTTTGTGTAGAATAAATCCAGCTTTGTGATGTTGAGTTCACATAACCCGTGTGCCAGGGGCCACGGTTGACGTTACTGTCTGACAGTGTTCTTATGCTGACAGCCCTGGAGATCTCTCCCAGCATGGCATGTGTGCTGTCCCCACGAGTGCAGGAGCTGTTTGTGCCCATGGGGAGTTTCTGCATGGCACATACTTGTGCATCCAGGCTCTGGCAGGGAGTGCTGTCTCGTCTCTGTGTCCTTTTGCTTCAGGAAGTGTCTTTCGTCACGTGACATGCAGTGGCTGTCATAAATATCTTCTTTATGTGGATGCAAGTGTTCTTGTCATTTTCTCTTTTTAAGAATGGTATCTTTGGGGTTACAGAGGTCTGTAAACTTTTCATGAATTAAATCTTCAGATTCTTCCCTTTATGACTCCTGGTTCCTGCTCAGAAACATCTCCCCATGCAGGACTGAAGACACTGTCCTGTGTTTTTCTCTAGTGATCCTTTAGTTTAAAGCACAGCTCTGTCACCCATGTTACCCCCAGGGTGACATGGGGACTGATACCCTCAGTCCCAGGCTGTGCTCTGGACATGGTCCTGCAGAGCAGGACCGTCTCTGTCTCACTTACTGTTACTGTGTGGTATGTTTAGATACCTAATCGGTTAAGTTGCCTACTTTTTTCTCCTTTTGAAAATTTTCTCTTTTCGTGTATTTTGTTCCAAGTGAACCTGCAGAGTTTCATAACGAAAGCTGGTTGGGATCAGCCTTCACCTCAGAGCTATTGCCGTGTGTTCCCAGCACATTCAGAGGCTGCTGTCATCTCCTTGTTAATTTGTTTCTTTGGCAGGAGCCCAGCAGCCTGAACAATGTTGTGGCTCTCCTTCCCTGTCAGGCCCCTGGTGCTGTGGGGACAGTGGTGGCACCGGTAGCCTTGCCTTATGCGGTTAAGAGGCTGTTTCATCTTGTAGTTTGATGTTTGTTGTAACCTTTTCTGTCATAACACTTTTTAAGTTTGGGGGCAAGGGGTTGCTATTTATAACCTGTAAGAATTGTTACAAATGGGTTTTGAATTTTTTGAAGTCTTGCCCTCAGTGGTCTTTACAGGCCTATGACGGGTAGCATTAGGGTTCAGCCCACAGGCTTCCTTCCACTGCTCAGCTTGTGAGGGAGCAGGGGCCACACGTCAGGCCCCGTTCATTGCCACATGGAGTCCTGGTTCCCACAGGGCATCAGCAGGGTGCCCACTCAACTCACCTGTTAACTTGGCTGACCCTGCAGGAGTCAGGGTTGCTGCAGTCGTCCTGACTTCATTTGGCTCTGAACCTGTCTTCATGTCATCTGCGCACTGGCCGCTTTTCCCCACAGTGCTCAGCTGCGGGTGGTGCCAGACTGCACTTAGGCCTTGCGTCCTGTCGCACTTGCTATGGGGCTGCAGTGCCTCCTCTGAGCAGCAGGGTCATGGCTTCTTAGGGTGACTAGGAGGATTGAGTAGAAGGCATGGCACACACCTGCCTCCCTAGCCACTTGTCCACCCTAAAGGCCTGACACCTGCCCCAAAGTTGTCTGAGATGAGGTGAACACTCCTGCTAGTGTTCTTCCATGGTCACGTACCCTCTTGTTCCCCCATCACACTTGCCAGTTTTGTGTGTGTGAGCAGCCTCATATGAAAACCAGTTTGGCATTTTGGTCCCACTTTCCTTTCCCACTCCAGCTCCAGGGAGAACCTGGTAGTTATCCCTTCTGCAGCCGTTTGCAGGTCCATCTGGGGGAAGAGCTTTTACCAGCTGCTCTCTCACTCTGAAGGCATTGTAAATGCTCGGTTCTTTCATTTGTTACCTTCTTGAATGACAAGCAGATGCTTTGGAAACCCCCCAGGACAGCAGTGAGGTGTTTCGGGTTTTGTTTACTGTGGTTAGGAACTCAGGGTCCTGTGGTCCGTGCTCACATGGAAGGGTCTTCTGAGCCCCTCTGCCACCTGCCTCCCTGCCTCCTCTGATTCCTGTTGTGAGTGGAGGCTCAATGGCCCCTTTTGTCCCTCATGGGGTTGGAAGCGAGCTGTGTTTGCCCTTAGTGCTCGTGACCACGCTCTCCGGCCCACCCGGCTTCCACTTCCCAGTTGGGACAGCACTGAGCTCCTCTTGGTTCAGGCCCTTTAGGTTTTCCTTTGTGGTCACCTGTGTTTGAGAACCTTACTGGGTGCTCACCTTAGAGATTACAGACGTGCCTGTGGGTGGCGCCCTGTGTCACCAGGCGTCTCGCAGTCCCTGCTTGAGGCTTGCTGCTGTTCTTTGCTGGGGATGAGGCGTACAGCACCAGCCTGCTCTGTCCCTGCACCAAGCAACCAGCCAGCCCTGTGCTGCTGCCTTGGCACCCACCATGTATCCCCCATGACCTGCAGCCATCCTGTGGTACAGATCGTGGCACAATGTCCTGGGCAGCCAGCAGTGCTGTTTACAGAGCCACCTCCAGAGACTGCCTCACACATGAGTGTGCTCACTGCCCCCTCAGGTATCCCCGGGCATCATCACCAACCCCTTTGCAGCAGGCATCGGCCGCAGAAACAGCCTGGAAAGCATCTCTTCCATTGACCGGGAGCTGAGCCCTGAGGGCCCTGCTAAGGTCAGAACTGCCTGCCCCAGGGCTGGGAGCCTGAGGCCTCAGGTCTCTGACTGCTGTCTGCTTTGCACACAGGAGAAGGAGCTGTCTGGACAGACGCCACAGTGGGGACCAGAGGCCACAGTAAGTGTCGGGCCATCACTGCCCTGCACACTAGCCCCTGGCTCTGATCTCCAGTGGGCCCTCCCTGCTGCGCACTGCAGGAGTGGACACAGCCCAAGAGGTAGTGGGTAGCCATGCCCCAGACCCTGCTCCACGGCTCTCAAAGCTGCCTACCCCACACTCCGTCACAGACACCCCTTTTACCACTGTGTCCACTCTGCTCCCAGGGCTGAAGCCCAGAGAGCCTGAAGCTGGCCGGCCGTGCCCTGGCCGTCATGTGCAGCACTGGCGGCGTACACAGGGTCAATGTCCCTCAGTTACGCTCGTGGTCTGGCCTCTGCTCACCTGTTTGTTGGTCTTGTTCCTGCGTTAGCTCCCTCCCTTCACCTGAGATCCTGTAGGACAGAGCACCACAGGGTTCCTGTCCCCAGGGCCAGGGCTGAGACTGAGGTGGAGGCCCCTTGCTGGAACAGGGTAGGGACTGAGGAACCCGAGTCAGGGCCTGCAGGGCTAGACTGGTCAGAGGTACCCAGACTGGAGCTCTGCCTCTAAGCCTGGCATGGGTTGTGTCTCCTTCAATCATTGAGTCAAGCAGTGTGGCTGGTGCTGCTGTCGCCTCCATATGCCTGGGGACCGAAGGTGGGGGCTCCTGTGAAGGCCCACAGCCCCTGCTCCCTTGCCCTCAGACTCACAGAGCAGGTTGGGTATGGGAGAACCCAAGCCCCCTGCAGACAGGGGGTTCAGGGTGGGGCAGAGGTCCCTGGAGGCCCCAGAGCTATCAGGGTCCTGGTGGGACGGGGCACAAGCTGCCATGGGGAGGACAGGCTGGAGCAGCTGCCAGGAGCCATGAAGACGAGGGCTGGGGGGGAGGCCTAGTGCCGACAGCTGGGCTGGGGGCAGGCGCTGGGCATTCAGTCCTCACTCCTCCCCAGGAGGTATAAATAACCTCCCAGAGGCTGTGTCCAGAAAGCGCCACTAGGACACCCCATAGGAATGTGAGTGGTGGGTGGGTGGGCACCAGGGGCTGCTGGATGAGGACCTCAGAAGGGCAGGGAGGTGTGAGGGGCTGAGGGAGCCTGCTCAGGAGCTTCACTTGGCACTGACTCTCCCTTAGCCAGGAACAGCAGCCAAGAGCAAGAAGCCCCCCCCCCGGGGGGGGGGGGGGCAGTGTCCTCTGACCAAAAGGGCACAGCTGTGAGGTAGCTGGCCAAAATCGGGCATCCCTGACTCAAATGCCTTTGGGACTCATGGGGAGGGCAGCTGTGGGATAGTTGCACACTGAGCCTCAGCCTGGGGCCTCAAGAGCTTTCACCACCATCTGCTCCCACCCCCACCCTAGCTCTTACTCTGTCCTGTCTCATCTTGGTCTTGGTTTGTCTGCCTGTCCCCATTTATCTTGTGAAGCTCTAGACTGCCCATTGCCACAGATGGATACCTGGGGTTGGGGGGCAGAGGCCAAGCACTCTCCAGGCCGCCCTCTTCCCCCAGCATTGTGCAGGGAAGGGGAGAACCTGGTGGACTCCAGGACATGGTCTTCTGGGGAGAACCCCTTAGTGCTGGCTGAGCAGTAGTCCAGGCCCATCTGGGGACATCCCTGGGGCTACGGTCAGGTCAGGGAGCTGAGGACCAGCCTGTGTGTCACCAAGGCAAGCAGCCCACCCCACAACTCCTTGAGGGCCCCCAGCCCTGCCTGACCCTCACCCCACCCACCACCTGGCTCCTGGCTCCTCCAGGTACCAACTGGTGCAGCTGGAGGGAAGATAGCCAAGGCCCCTTGCTCTCCCGGCCACCAACAGGTGAGTGCCCACCACGTAGAGGTGAAGGACAGTGCAGAGGGATGCTTGTGTGCAGTGCCTTCTTCTCTGGGAAAGTGATCCAGGGGCCAGCACTCCCCACCGGGTGCCACCTATCACTCTGGGAGGGTACAGCCTATGAGCACCTTCCTGGCCAGACCTGACAGGCAACAGAGACAGCCCCCTGGGCAAATGGGGCTGGTTGGTCAAGGTCTCCTCCCCAGTACCTTGGGGCCAACCTGGCCCTGCCCCTCCTCCCTTGCCTGCCAAGGCTCCCTGGTTCTGCTGTATGGCTCCACCTCTGTCTTTCCTCCTCCACCCCACCCTTATCTGAATCCATGGTCCCTCTCTCTGGCCTCTGCCCCTGTCCTTTGCAGACAAAACCCAGGGTGATCCAGCCACTGGCTCAGGCCTGGCCAAGGGGTTCCCCAGCCCCCAGGGGCAGAGGCAGTTCCCACTCTGTGAGTGCCCCGACCCATGGCAAGTGGGGGTCAGATGCTGTCAGTGTGAACAGCTGTGGGCTGGGTGGGTGGTGGCTGCAGCCTCCAGGGCTGTCTCAGCACATCTCAGGAAAGCCTTGACCCCCTTCCCCAGCCCTCTTCCCCACCCTCCCCGGATGAGCTGCCCTCTGATGTGAAGCGGGCCTACAGGACCTTCGCTGCTGTGCCGGGCCTGCACACCCTGCAGGATGCAGCTGCCCAAGTAAGTGTGGTGGCCACCCCTCCCCAGCTGCATGCACCTGCAGGGTGAGGTGCAAGCCAGAGGAGGAAGCCACCCTGGTCTCAGATCCCACTTCCCACAGCCCTTCACGCCTGGGCCCACAGCCTCCCCAGAGCAGCTGTCCTTCCGAGAGCGGCAGAAGTACTTTGAGTTGGAGGTGCGGGCGCCCCATTCTGAGGGCCCCCCCAAGCGTGTGTCACTGGTGGGTGCTGATGACCTGCGGAAGATGCAGGAGGAAGAAGGTGAGGTGGCAGTTAGCACTGGGGAGGGAGGCGCACCCCTACTACTACCTGCCTGACCTGCATCACCCACCCACCAGCCCGAAAGCTACAGCAGAAGAGGGTGCAGATGCTGCGGGAGGCTGCAGACACAGGGCTCACCCTGGACGGGGAGGCCCAGGACTGCGAAGAGCCAGAGGAGGAACCTGTCTGGGCCAGCAGCCCTGCCGGAGGGTGAGGGGCAAGAGGGGCCGACACCTACTGTTCCCACAGGAGCGCCCCTCCCGCCGACGCCCCACCCACTTGCGCCCCACCTGGTCCTCTTGTCCTGTCTCTTCCCCAGGCTCTTCCCAGTGTCCTCTCCACCCATGGCAAGCAGTGCTCCAGTGCGGACCGCCAAAGCTGAGCGGCGCCATCAAGAGCGGCTGCGGGTACAGAGCCCAGAGCTGCCTGTACCTGAACGGGCCCTGTCCCCTGCCGAGCGCCGTGCTCTGGAGGCAGAGAAGCGAGCATTGTGGAGGGCCGCCAGGTGAGGCTCTGCCACCTGGCCCACTGGCCTCTGTCTCCCCGCCCAGTGGCCCCTTGTACCCCACTCAGCCCTGCCTCCGGCCCCTTGGCAGGATGAAGTCCCTGGAGCAGGATGCCCTGCGTGCTCAGATGGTTCTCAGCAAGTCCCAGGATGGCCGGAGCAAGCGGGGTCCCCTGGAGCGGCTGGCTGAGGCCCCCTCGCCCGCCCCCACCCCATCACCCACCCCCTTGGAAGGTCTGTGTGTCCGAGGGGAGTCGGGGGTGTGACCTGCAGCGCAGACCTCTCCCAACGCCCATTTCTTGTCTCCCCAGACCTCGGCCCCCAGGCTAACACCTCCCCTGGACGTCTGGTGAGAACCAGCTACCACTGCCCTTCCCGACACATCACAGTGGCATGGGGGCGGGGATCCAGGCTCCACCCCACCCCCACTCCTCTTCTCAGCTCTGTGCCTCTGCCTCTTTCCCCTCACGCTGTCCTCTCAAGGCCTTGTCTGGGAGGAAGTTCGACTACAGGGTGTTCGCCGCCCTCCCTTCTTCCAGACCTGTCTATGACATGCAGGTACCGGGCCCTCCGGGCCCTCCTGGCCCTTGTGCGGACAGCCCGGCGCAGCTGCTGCCACCTTTCCACCTGGGCCTCACCCAGCCCTGTCCCCATCTCCAGCACCTTACCTGTTTCTCTTTCTGGGGCCAGACCTATTTCTTGGGTGTGGGGCCTCCCCACCCAGGTTCATGTGGGTGGTTTCGGAAAGGTCTGGGCAGAGTCCTGACCCAGCCCTTCTCTTCACAGTCCCCAGATTTTGCTGAAGAGTTGAGGTCCTTGGAACCATCTCCCAGCCCTGGTGAGTTGCTGGGCCAGGCCCAGGGGTGTATCCAGGGTGCCTGACCCCCATTGCCTCATTGCCTGCCCTGCTTCTGCCTGCCAGGCCTGCAGGGGGACGATGGACCAGTGGCTGTGGTGCTCCTGGGCAGGCCCTCGCCAGACGCCGCAGGCCCTGAGGAAGTGGCACTGTGCAGTAGCCGCCGCCCGATGCGGCCAGGGCGCCGTGGCCTGGGCCCAGTGCCCTCCTAGAGGGTCTTGGTCCCTCCCCCGGACTTGGGGTGGGGCCCTGCCAGCTCCAACACCACCCTTGCCCCAAGTCTTTTAACCTGGGTGTTAGCGTTTTAGAGACCCCTCAGGAGTTCTGGCCACCGACTAACTTCCCCCTCCCCAGCTGGAACCTCTAAGCAAGACTGTAACTAGTGATGTTTGTACAACCAAAGACTCTATTTTGTGGTTTAAGGAGAATAAAATTGACTACGTTTTACCTTTTGTCGGCCTGTGTCTACCCACCCACACCCACCCCTTCTGCCCCTTCATGACTGGAGCCCCTGGGGCAGGTCTCCCCCACACTCAGTGCTGCTCCATGTCAAGGGGGACTGGTTGGCCCATCTACCTCCAGGCAGTGGACATCCACCCCAAGTCCAGCAAACCAGTGTCCTCCAGCTGGAGCTCCCACCTGGTCTGGAACGTGGATGAGCACACTCTGCCCCCTCCCTGCACAGGTGCATGCACTCACGTGGACAGGCAGGCACACAGTGGTGGACCCAGAGCTCTGCTTTATTGGTGCCAATCGCTAAAGGCCTCCACTGGGCAGCTGTACCTGCACAGGGAGCAGAACCTGCAGCTGTTCAGCAGGGGGCCACCGAACTTTGGTGACAAAGAAGAGGCGGAATTGCCCCACGCGGGCCTCCTGGAACTGGGTAGGGTCGTACTCAGGACCATCGGTGGGCCGCAGCAGTGACAGGTACCTGTCCTGTTCCAGCAGCCGGTGGCTCAGCAGATCCTGCGCTAGGCCCTGCTGCACCGCCTCCAGCTGCCGCTGGACCACCGGGAACAAGTCCACTTCACGCAGATCGAACACCAGCGGCTTCCCGTACCTGCAGGGCAGGGCGAGCAATAAGGGGCTGGGTTGGGCAGGGGCGGGCGAGTCCCATCTTCCACCACCTCACCTGAGTGCTCCCAGAAGCGCCAACCGAATCCTCTCAGGCTGGAGGTGGTCTGGGTTCACGGTATCCATGTAGTTGGTATCCTGGTAGCGCAGGAAGGTGGCCGCCTGGCCTGAAGGGTCGATGACAAGAGGCCACCTAGGGGCGGCCACTAGGTCACTGCCGTTGTGGGAACCCTCTGCTTGGCCCTTTCCCACCCCAGAGCACTGACCGGCCATCCCGGCGGATGCGATCGCCCACATCTTTCATTAGCACGTCATGCAGCTCGGTGACCTGGCACTTGAGCCCAAGCACCTCCTCGTCACCTGTGGGGCATAAGGGTGGGGCCGACCAGAGCTCCCAACGCCCGTGCCCCTCCCTGGGCTTGGCCTCACCAGCCCCCAGCCCCAGCCCCACACACCCTCCTGCGTGTGCTCCCGCAGTTCCAGCCTCGCCACGGCCAGCATCTCCTCCACCTTCTGGGCCTCTTGCCGAAGCCGGTCCACTTGAGCCTCTGCGTCTTTGATGGCCTGGAGGAGGGGCCCCACTCTACCCTCGGAGCACGGCTTTATCCCTCCACCCCGCTCCCAGGAGCTGCTCTTGGAAGGTGCTGCCCATGTTTGGGACGGGAGGACAGGCCCCAGAACCCCAGGCCTGGAGGGAGAGACCCCACCTGCAGCGTGAGCTCCACCTTGTCCACGCGCCTCTGCCGGCACTTGTCATGCTCGGTGACCCTCCGGTTGAGCTCGCAGTAGGCCTGCTGCAGCTGCAGGGAGGGCTGGAGGTGGGCAAGGCTGGCCTGGGCCCTTCAGATCAGGTCAGTTCTGCCAGTGTTCTACCTCCCCACTCGGGGGCCCTTCCTAACCCAGCTCTTCCTCCCCTCCCCTCTCCCACCTCCCCCTCAGCGCTCCCTCCCTAGCTTCTCCAGGTAGCTGCTCGCCTCTTTGTGACACTGTTGCTGTTCCTTAGCCAGCTGTTGCACTTTGAGGTTCATGCTGGAGTGGGAGGGAACAGCCCTGTCAGAGGATCTCCTTGGGGGGCGTTGGGGAGCATCCTCCCTCTGACGCACCGCTGGGCCTCTGCCTCCTCCTGCTGCTCCGCCTCCTGGGCCCGGCGCCGCCGCTCCGCCTCCATGTTCTGGAGCATGGCCTCCGTGAGGCTCAGGTCCCAGGACTGCAGCACGCTGACCACAGTGTCCAGTGAGGCCACCTAGTGACAGGATCCTGGTCAGGGTCTGTGTTGCATGGAGCCTGGGGAGGACATGCTGTACTGTCCCTTTTAGAGGAAAGGCAGCGGCTGCAGAGATGGGGCTCCTGCTGCTCGCCTGGAATCCTTGACCGTCACGGTGCAGCTCTTCCCAAAACTGAGATGCCCTAGGGTCCTGTCAGTCTCCCTGTGGGGACCAGGCTGGGCCTCCACGTTCCCCTCCTCCCTCTACAGCCAGCCCCAGGTCCCTGCTTGTGTCACTGCCTAACCTCCCGGTTCCCACACACAGGGTCCCCTGCAGTTCCCTCTTTTGCTGACCCCCTCAGACCTCGCCCTAGAGGACACAGCTCTTTGGGGTCACCCTTGCCCAAACCTCCCCAGCAGCAGCCCCTCACCACTTGGCTCCTCCCAAGTCCCACCCACCCACCCAGCAGTGATAAAGGGACCAGACCTTGTTCTCTGGGGAAGAGGGTGTGGTTCTAGTCTCAGGTGCTAACTCCATGAGTATTTCCCTGGTGGTCAGTTGAGCCACTCTCTTTGATTTGTATTTTACAAAAGAAAGTTCAAAATGTATAAAATCAAGACACAAATGAATGGATGGCAGGTCAGAGGGGGAAAGGGAGAACAAGTCAGATAAGTGTATGGAAGCTGGCCTGGCCGGTGTGGCTCAGCGGTTGAGTGTCGACCCAGGAACCAGGAGACTCCGGTTCGATTCCCAGTCAGGGCGATGGGCTCAATCCCCAGTGGGGGGCGTGCAGGAGGCAGCCAATCAATACGTATCTCTCATCATTGATGTTTCCATCTCTCTCTCTCTCTTCCTCTCTCTGAAATCAATAAAGACTTTTTTTTTTTAAATGTACGGAAGCATGAACAGATGAGCCAAGGAATCAGTAACTTAAGGAAATTGTGAATTCTTACTTAAAAGAGTAATAGCTGTCATTTATTGAGCTCCACTTCTGTGCCAACACTTTTAATAAGGAATTTCATTCATTATCTCATTAATCTTCAAATAGCCCTGTTTATGAATATATGGAAATGGAGATTCAAATAAGTTTAAGAATTTGCCAAAGGTTAGTTTGTAAATAGAACTGGAATAAATAGAAAACAAAATGAATGAACAGATGAAATCAAAACCAGTGTAACGTGTCAGGCTGGCGGGGCTCAGCAGTGGGCCATTGACCTCTGATCCAGGAGATCGCGGCTCGATTCCCAGTCAGGGCACATGCCTGGGTTTCTGGCTGGATCCCCAATGGGGGGCGTGCAGGAGGCAGCCCATCAATGACTCTCATCATTGATGTTGCTCTCTCTCTCCTGCTCCCTTCCTCTCTATTAAATCAATAAAATTTTAAAAAGCAAGAAAAATAGTGTAATGAGTGAATTTATGAGTAAGATGAGTGGATGAAAATATTAATAGAGGCAAATGATATCCTGAGGAAAAACAAGCTGGAGGCGTAACAGCTGCTCCCACCGCCTCCTGCAACCACATCAAAATTACAACTAAAATACAGAACCACCATCACTCAGAGCCTCCTGAGATCTGGCTGAACAGAAGCCCCACAACCAGGGAACTGAGGAAGCACTGAGACCGGTAGGAGGGGCGGAGACGCGGGCGGATCAGGGCTGAATTGGAGATGCGCCGGGGCCCACACCGGGTGCCTCGGGTTAACCCACAAGGGAATCTCCGAAGGGGAGGTTTCCCAGAGGAGTGAGGGGTCCCAGCCCCACATCGGGCCCTCAGTCCAGGGCTCCAGGGCCAGGAAGAGATGTCCCACACCTTCGGGCTGTGAAACCAGCGGGGACTGTCCCTGAGAGTCGCGGAGGCTGCGGGAGCCCCAGCAGCTCCTCTCAAAGGGCCGCGCACGGACTCATCCAGATGCGCTCCCTCGGAGCCCAGCGCCGGGCAGCAGCTTGAAAGGACCTGGGACACTTGGGGAGGAACTAACCTGCCTGAAGTTGGGGCGAGAGCTGGAGGGGCAGCTTCCTCCCAGGCAGAAGGGCTGGCAGAGGCCGTGGCTCCTTTGGCGAGTCCTCCCCCCACACAGCCGGCAGGCAGGCGCCATATTTGAATCGCCAGCACCTCACTCACACCTTTGGCCCCGCCCTGTGATTCCCGGAGGCCCCGCCCCTCCCCACCTGCAGCTCATCCAGGCCATTTCCAGGGGCTTTTCTGTGCAAGTGGCCTCTCCAGCCTCATGATTAGGACTTTCTTAACATCTCTCAAACAAGCAACAACTGCCCCATATGGCTTGATAAGCGGCCCCAGGCCTGGCACTAGCGGCAGCCTGCCCTGGCTCATGGCTTGGCCTCTCCTGGACACCCCAAAGCCCAGCACAAGTAGCAGCCAACTACGGTTTGCTGTGTAGCTCATGCTGGGTGGCCCTGGGCAAGGCACTGGCACAGGCTGACTCTGCACCTCCCCGGAGGCCCCTGAGACAGTACATCTGGTGGTCAGACTCGACCACTCTGGATTACAACCCTACCACATCCACGAGTGACACACTCAAGGGGCACACTTGGTGAACACCAAAGCTCCACTGAAGTAAATCCTGATCCATAGGGGAGTCTCCAGCACAGCAGCTCTTTGGCTGTAGTTGCAGCTGGTCCTCACAGCCGATTGGCTTGGGGGTCAATTCCTCCCAGGGACCCAACAGCAACCAAGGCTCAACTACAACAGGACAGTGCACACAGCCCACACACGGGAGCACCTAGAAGGCCCAGCTCAGGTGACTGGGGAGGTTGAGCCACTGGACCCTACAGGACACTTACTATACAAAGCCACTCTACAAATTCCAGGAGACACAGCAGCTCTACCTAACACATAGAAACAAACACCTGGAAGCAGCCAAAATGTGGAGGCAAAGAAACATGTCACAAAGGAAAGAACAGAAGAAATCTCTAGAAGAGGAACTAAATGAAATAGATCCAAGCAAACTAACAGATAGAGAGTTCAGAATTTTGGTTATAAGGATGTTTAAGCAGACTGTTAGGGAAATAACTGAGAAAATCAATAACATAATAAAGTACCAATTTGAAATGAAGGCTAAATGAATTGAAATGAAGAATAATTTACAGGGAATCAACAGCAGAGTAGAGGACGCTGCGGATCAAATCAGCAATTTGGAACATGAGGAAACAAAAAACACCCAACCAGAAGAGCAAAAAGAAAAAAGAATACAGAAATATGAAGATAGTATAAGGAGCCTCTGGGACAACTTCAGGAGGCCCAACACTCATATCATTAGGGTGCCAGAAGGGGAAGAAAGAGACCAAGAAATTGAAAACCTATTTGAAAAAATAATTACAGAAAACTTCCCCTACCTAGGGAAAGAAATAGACTTACAAGTCCAGGAAGCACAGAGGGTCCCAAACAAGAGGAACCCAAAGAGGCCCACACCAAGACACATCATCATTAAAATGCCAAAGGTTAAAGACAAAGAGAGAATCTTAAAATCAGCAAGAGAAAAGCAATTAGTTACCTACAAGGGGTCACCCATACGACTGTCAGCTGATTTCTCAACAGAAACTTTACAGGCCAGAAGGGAGTGGCAAGAAATATTCAAAGTGATGAAAAACATGGAACTACAACCAAGATTGCTCTACCCAGCAAAGCTATCAACTAGAATTGAAGGTCAGATAAAGAGCTTCCCCGATAAGAAAAAGCTAAAGGAGTTCATCACCCCCAGACCAGCACTACAGGAAAAGTTGAAGGGTCTTCTTTAAGAAGAAGCTAATGAGCAAAAAAATCTGACGAACTAAATAGATCCAGAGACATTGACGCAGGCAACAGACGATCATATTTCAGAGGGAAGAGGGAAGGGGGTGGAGAGTGGGAAGAGATTAACCAAAGAAGTTATATGCATATATGCATAACCCATGGACATAGTCAATAATGGGATGAAGACCTGGGAGGGGGTGGGAGTGAAGTGGAGGGGGTCAATTGGGGGGAAAAATGGGACACACCTGTAATACTCTCAACAGTAAAGATAAATTTTTTTTAAAAAATAAAATATTGATGGATTGAATAATACAAGAATGATTATTGAATTAATGGAGTGAATAAATAGATGAAATAGTAAATAGATAAATTTTAAAAATCAATAGATGAAGGGATATCATGGATGACGGTTGAGCAAATGCGTACATGGACTGATGGATTAGTTCAGTTGTTCAACACAATTTTTGAGTACCTTTCCTGTGACAACCAAGATGTATGACACTGAGAACAGAGCTGTGGACTAAACATGGTGCCTGCCTTTTCAGAATCGTCTGTCAAATAAACAGTATAAATGTGTGTATAAATGGAGAGATGGATGTTTGAATTAATAGTCAATAAATTAATAAATAAAGGATGGTTTAAGATGTGAGGGTAAAACAGATTTAGTGATGAGTGGATAGACTGATACATTTATGAACAAATGACTCAATGAGAGAATAAATGGATAAAAAAGTAAATCAGCTACTGGGCATAGGCTGGACCAAATGGGCACATCTATGAAGACGAGGACAGTGGAGAGATGAATGATACAGGGATGGTTACTCGTTACTTGTTTCACCAATTACTGAGGTGGGGTGTTGAAATCTGCTACTATATAGTGGATTTTTTCTTCTTGTAGCTCTACTGGGTTTTGCTCCATGTGTTTGGTCTTGGTTAGTAGCTGCATAAACACTTAGGATCCTTATGTCCTGGTGAGGAATTGATCCCTTTGTCATTATGAAATGATTCTTTGTTTTGAAGTCTGCTTTTTCTGATGTTAATATAGTCACTTCAGCTCTCTTATGTTTAGCATTATCGTGGCATATTTATTTCCATAATTTTTCACCTATATATGTCTATATTTAAAGTTTGTGCCCGGCTGGGTGTGGCTCAGCGGTTGAGCGTCGACCTAGTATCCAGGAGATCGCAATACAATTCCCAGTCAGGGCACATGGCCAGGTTTCGGGCTCGATCCCCAGTTGGGGGCATGCAGGAGGCAGCCAATCAATGATGACTCTCTCATCATTAATGTTTCTCTCTCTTTCCCTCTCCCTTCCTCTCTCTGAAATCAATAAAGATATATTTTTTAAAAAAAGAATTGATTTTAAATAAATAAATAAATAAATAAATAAATAAATAAATAAATAAATAAAATAAAGTTTGTTTCTTATGAACAGAATATAACTGGATTCTATCTGTAAGATTCTGTCTGTAAATCCAAAATGACAATCTCTGCCTCTTTGTTATTATTGCTTTTTAGAGAGAGGAAGGAAGGAGAAAGAAACAGTGATGTAAGAGAGAAACACTGATTGGTTGCCCCCCACACCCCACATGGGCCCTGACCAGGGATCAAACCTGCAACCTGGGTATGTGCTCTGGCTGGGAATGGAAACCACCACCCTTTGGTGCACAGGATGATACTCCAACCAACTCAGCCACACCAGCTGGGGCCAATCTCTGCCTTTTAATTGGGGTGTTTGGACCAGGTACATTTAATGAGATTACTGATGCAGCTGAGTTTAAAACCCACTGCTTTCTACGGGTCCCATCTGTTCTTTATTTCCCTTTTCATCTTCTTCTGCCTCCTTTGATTGCTTTTGTGTGTTTTTTAAATCTCCTTTGTTGTCTTATTAGCTACAACTCTTGATATTCTAGTAGTTACTTTAGGGTTTACAGTACATATTGTAACTTACCACAATCAACCTTCCAGTGAGGCTATACCACTTCACATATAAGAACCTGAAACAATATATTTCCAGTTCCCCCTCCCAGACTTCATATTTTGTCACACAGCTGAGCCAAACAACTATAATTTGTGCAATTTTCAGTGTGTACATCTTCATATGTTATAAAACTCCATAACACATTGCTATTACTTTTGTTTCTTCAATTATCTTTTCAATAAATTTAAACAATGAGAGCATATCTTATATATGTGCCTGTGTAGACACCCTTTTTAGTGTCTCTAATTCCTCTGTGTGGAAACATCTTTAACTGGTGTGCCTTCCATCTACCTGTGGGACTTGCATTAACATGTCTTATAGTCTGAGTCTGTTTGTGATTGGTTCTTTCAGCTTTTGTATGTTCACAGAGGTCTTTTATTTTTCTTTCAAATATGTTTTTATTGATTTCAGAGAGAGGAAGGGAGAGGGAGAGAGAGAGTTGAAGCATCAATGATGAGAGAGAATCATTGATCAGCTGCCTCCTGCACGCCCCCCTCTGGGGATCAAGCCCACAACCCGGGCATGTGTCGTGACCAGGAATTGAACCGCGATCTCCTGGATCCTAGGCCAGTGCTCAACTGCTGAGCCACACCAGCCAGGCCACAGAGGTCTTTATTCTGCCTTCAGTTTTGAAGATGTTTGCACACCTCTACAGCTCTCTTCCTCTGTACAGGTCTCTTCTCATGGATGCCTGCAGTCACAAGCTGCCTTGGGAACCCTGACTCTGAACCCTGTCTCCTTAACTCAGGAAATGGCCAGGCTCTGCCTGGACGCTGCCTGCCTCACCCAGCCTGGGATTCTCTCACATGGTAAGCTGGGCAATCACCTGGCTCATGTCCAGCCTCTTGGGGACCACTGATTTATTATTCCCTGATGTCCAGGTTCTTGAAGATCATGTTTCATAGGTTCCACCTCCGTTCTGTTGTACCAGGTGGAAGGGTCAGTCAGGGCCCTGTCACTCTATCCTGGAAGCAGAAATTGCTGTTCATATTTTCCCCCAACCTTCTTGCTCTCTGTTTCATTTTGCATAGTTTCTGTTGCATCTTCAAATAAACTAATATACTTTTTCAATGTCTATCCTGCCATTAATCCCATCTGGCGTATTTCTCATCTCAGGCATAGTTTTCATCTCTAGAAGTTTAGGAGTGTGTAGAAATAGAGATGGGGGTGTTTGTGGATGGTAGTTGTAAGTTTCAATGTGACTGTCCACTAATTCTGTCACCTGTGTCATCTCTGAGTCACTTGATTGGTTGAGTTCATGCTTCACTGTGAGTATATTTCCTGTTTCCTTGCATACCTGGTAACTATTACATTTTTATTTGGAAACAATGATAGATTTACAGGAAGTCGCAACAACAGAAGGGTTCCCGTGTACCCTTAGCCAGTTTCCCCCAACGATGGTGTCTTACTGGTACAATACATGTACCAGGACACGGACATCACACAAACCCTGCTTGTTCCATTGCAACAATTTTACACACGTTCCTTTGTGTGTGGATGTAGTCACATGTCAATTTGTGTAACCACCAGCACGGCCCCAATACAGAGCTCCTTCGTGTCACCCCTCTGGCCACAGCCACCTCTCCCCCTTTTTCTTCCCTGCTCCGTCCTCAACCCCATAAACCACTTGCTGGTCCCATCGCCATAATCCTGTCATTTTGTAACCTGTGAGGTTGGATTTCTTACTCAGTGTGGTGCCTTCCAGGTGCTGTTTCGTTACAGACACACCTCCTTGCCGAGGAGCAAGTAACCCTGCTGCGGACAGACTCAGTTTGTTAACCTGCCACCCACAGGTGGCTTCGGTTTGGGGCGACTGCACAGAAAGCTGTGGCTACACCTTGCTGTGCAGACAGTTTTCACTTCACTGGAATGAATGCCCAGAAGCACGATCACTCAGTCACACAGTAAATGTTCGTTTTCTTAAGAAATGTTTTCCAGAACATGTAGCTGCCCCATCTCACTTTCCCTCTGGGTTCCCTGCATCCTCACCAGCAGGTGCTGCCTCCTGCTTTTAACTCCAGCTCTTCTGCCGGGTGTGTGATGCTGTTGAATGTGACATGTCTGTTTCCGTCACTGCACCCTCCTAAGTGAAATTTCCCTTCATGTCCTTTGCTCACTTTATAACCAGACTGTAGATCCATTAGCTGTCAAGTTTTGGGAATTCTTTGTGTATCCCAGGTGTGGGCCCTCTTTCAGATGTGCGGTTGGCAGTGTTTCATGTCTGTGGCTTGTCTTTCCATCTTCCTTTTAACATTGATGTGAAAGAGAAACATCAGTCAGTCGCCTCCAGTGGGGAATGCACTGCATGACCCCCAACCGAGAATCAACCCTAAAACCCAGGCGTGTGCCCTGCCTGGGAACTGAACCCACCACATTTCGGGGTATGGACGGTGCTCCAACCAACCGAACCACCCAGCCAGGCCTTTTTTCTTCTTAACGGAGTGAAAGTCCTACATTTTGATGAAGTCCATTGTTGATCTAAGAACTCTTTACCGAGCCATAAGTCCTGAAGATGTTCTTGGGTCCTGTGTTCTCCTAACCTGTGTTCTTCTAAAGGTATTATCACTCTACATTTAAATACATGATCCATTTTGAGTCAGTTTTGGTACAAGGCGGGAGGTCAGGTTCATCTCTTTGCCTGTGGATGTCCTGATGCTCCAGCACCATCTGTTGAGAAGACTGTCCTTTCTGGTGCCGTGTCCCCCAGGAGCCTCTGGCCCACCCCTCCCCCACCCCGTGTGCTGCTCTCCTCTGAGCTCTGTCCCCACGACCCACCCTCGCTTCCCTGGCCCACCGTGCCCCTCATCCCTCAGGCACCGGCTGGGTGCGAACATCGACACCCTTCAGGCAGAGGCTGGGTACCATCTTGACCCGCAGGCGCAGTGGGCAGGCCGCCCTGAGGCAGCAGCCAGGCCCTTGTCTTCCTGGCCTCACTCCCTTTGTGAGACCAGAAGCGTTCAGCTGTCTCCCACCTCCTGGGTATTAAAGAGAGGAAGTCGAGGGCCCTGGGGGGCAGGCGGGGAGAGGGGACCCCAGAGCAGCATCCTGAGAGGCAGTCGAGGAACGGAGGTGCTAGGGGCAGTGATGTTGATCGTGCTCTGTTGAGTGTGACCGTTAGCTATAGTTTTAAAAAATATTAAGCACGCCCAGCCAGGAGGTCAAGGTTTGATTCTCAGTCGAGGCAGATGCCAGGGTTTCAAGCAGGCTCCATCCCCGGTGGGGGGCCTGCAGGAAGGAGCTGATCAGTGACTCTCTCTCTCCCTCTCCTTCACTCTCTCTGAAAATAACATTCTCACCTGGCTGAGGGCTGAACCCCGGGCAGTCGGGACGAGGTCCATTGTCCTCACCTGCCGTCATCATGGGAAGATTAACCACCTTGTTTCGGAAACAAAGTGGTCCCAGAGGCACCCCACCCTTTTGCAAACCCCCCAGCCCGCATTTCCCATAACCTGTAACCACTGTGTCCACCCTTACTCCTTTTGCCCACTTCCCCATGTAGCTCTGTCCTTCTGCCCCATAGGAGCAGCTGGCTCATGGCTTAAGGCAGTGCAGGGGTGGAGCGGATTTTCATGGGTGCCCTGCTGCTCTCCCATACTGCGGGCATTATTGGAATAAACGGCCTTATATGATTCAACCCCGTCTCTGCTTAATTGGCAAGTAGCAACAGGCAGCCCAGACCTATTGTGTCCAGTTTCAGAGGGGGCCCTGGGCACAGGGTCACCAGCTGAGTAAAGACCCTGGCAGCCCCCATGTGGAGGTGGGGGTCCACCAGCAGACCCCAGGCCAACCCTGGGGCTTCACAGCTGGGATGGGAAACAGAAGACTGAGATGGGACATGGCCTGTGGTTCAAGTCAGATTCACTTAAAGAAATTAAGGAAGTAGAATTTGGCCACTTGGCTTCTTGATGCTCCCACAGGCCCATAGGAACTGGCCTATAGGGGCTTGGGAGAAGCCCAGGCACCCTGTCGCCAGCAGGGCCCCACACTGGGAAAAGTGTGGCTGATGTGGTAGTTCCCCAGGAGCCCAGGGCGCTGGGATTGCAGAAACAGGATGTGCCAAGAATGAGGGGCCAGGTGAGTGGGCCCAACTCCAGAAGTAGTCGACCTCAGTTTCCCCACCCCCAAGGGGAACACTATTTCCCAAGGCAGATGCCAGGGTCCAGGGACAGCGGGAGAGCCCTAGCCGGAGGTGGCACGCAGAAACCAGAAGGAACTACGGTCTTGACTGCAGGTGACCCTGAAGGGTCAGAGCAGGGCCACCAGCTCCTGGTTCCTGTGGGGAATGATGCCCCCCCTTCTGCTCCCACCTGCACGGGGGTGCTCCCGTCCTCCGCGTACACCCGGGGGTCAGCTCCAAGCTTCAGAAGCACTTCCACAGCCTCTAGGTGGCCCCCGAAAGCTGCTCGGTACAGTGGCGACCGGCCAAAGGCACCCTGCAGGAAGGGTGCCCTGAGCCAGGCCCGCACCCAGTGCCACCCTGGGGCCCTGCCTCCCCAGGTGCCCACCTTGCAGTTGGGGCTGGCGCCCTGCTCAGCCAGCAGCTCCCCAGGTGCCCACCTTGCAGTTGGGGCTGGCGCCCTGCTCAGCCAGCAGCTCCCCAGGTGCCCACCTTGCAGTTGGGGCTGGCGCCCTGCTCAGCCAGCAGCTCCCCAGGTGCCCACCTTGCAGTTGGGGCTGGCGCCCTGCTCAGCCAGCAGCTCCCCAGGTGCCCACCTTGCAGTTGGGGCTGGCGCCCTGCTCAGCCAGCAGCTGGATGGCCAGGGGCTGCCCGCCCGCCGCCGCCTCGGACAGCGGGGTGTTCCCGCCGGCGTCCTCGCTCTCCAGCAGGGCCACGCGCCGCCGCCGCCGCCGCGCCAGGCCCGCCTCGTCGTGGCCCACGCCCTCGCTGGTCAGCAGCTCGTCCACCTGCGCCCAGGCCAGGTCAGCAGCTCGTCCACCTGCGCCCAGGCCAGGTCCCGCGCGCCCTGCGGCAGCCCCCGCGACCCCCGACCTCCCGCAGGACAGCGGCGATCTCCGCCAGGTTGCCGTCGAAGGCGGCCTCCCGCAGGCGCGCCTGCCGCCGCCGCTCCTCCCGCCGCCGCCGCTCCGCCGCCGCCGCCGCCTCCCGCCGGCGCCGCGCGGCCTCGCGCTCCCGGTGCGCCAGGGCCAGGAAGGCCTGCCAGGGACACAGCCCTAAGGTCCCGGCCCCGGTCCCGAGCTCCCACCCCTGATGTCACGGTCCGCTCCCTGGGGCGCCATCCCTGGGATCCTGGCCCTGGCCCGGCCTCACCTCCCTCTGCAGCTTCTCCATCTGCTCCAGATACTCCGCGTGCTCCTGCCGGCGGAGGGCCAGCTCCTTTCTAGCCAGGAGCTGCCGGAAGGCACACTGGATGACAGTGGCCGCTTGGTCCTCTGCAGTTGGCCCTGGGGTGGGGAGAGGATTCATGGATCCAGGACCCCCTCCAAGCTGTGGTCGGCAGCAGCTGGGCTCCCACGCACCTGTGTTAGCATAGCCGGTGCAGCAGGCCACCCCTTCTGACCTGACTAAAGGGCCAATATTCTAAATCCACAAACCCAGCCAGAACGGTCCAGCCACACAGAGAGCAAACGAGGCCGGAGGACTCAGGTCCCCATCCCAGATGGTCCCCCTCCCAGACAGCTGGGACATGATCCCAGCAGGAGGCCAAGGGAAGGTAAGAAAAATGGCCTGGGGCAGAGAAGCCACTGTGGGCCCCACTGGGCTGAGCCCCCAAAGGTGTTCAGGCACCACACCCAGAGGCCGGCTGAAAAGGCAGAGGTTGGCGAGGTCTCAGCCATGAGCCAACAGGCCCTCAGAAGAGGGAGCCCAGGGCCCTTGGGTTCCATGCTCCACCCCAGCCCCTGCTCGTCCCACAGAGCAACTGGCCTTCAAGAAGGGTCGATTGGCCTGCTGAAAGTCGGATGTCATTCTGGAGAACTTGGTGGAAGCCCACTTCCCACCACAAAAACCAAAATGGGAGGGGTTGTCTGTCCCTCATTCCCTGACAACCAGAGGGCCGCCCCAGTGCAGGCTGCAGGGACTTGCAGAGTACAGCAGTGGTGCTGGCCTCTGGTGACAGAAGGGATATCTAACCTGACTTTCTCTGGGGCCTGACCTGGCCCATGTCCCGCACCTGCTCCCAAGCCCCAATCTCGATACTGGGTGTTCTTCCAATAAATCACATTTCTACTGTCCCTGCTGTGTACTCCCAGAGCCCCAACCCGAATTGAACACTCAAGCTTCTACAAAATCAACAGTCAGGTCCTGGCCGGGTGGCTCAGTTGGTTGGAGCACCATCCCGTACATGGTAAGGTTGCAGGTGCGATTCCTGATCAGGACACATACCTGGGTTGTGGGTTCCACCCCTGGTCAGACACGTATGGGAAGGCGACCAATCAATGTTCCCTCTCACATCCATGCTTCTCTCTCCCCCCTTCCCCTTTCTCTAAAAAAACAATCAATAAGCATATCTTTGGGTTTTATAAAAAAATCAACAGTCAGGATGTCACAAATCTCTGAAGTTCACCACTGTCCTCAGACAAGGTCAGGCTCCCTATCCTGGTCCTTGGGTGGGGCAAAAGTAACAGGTGGTACCAGGGGTTCACCTGGGGGTAAGGCCACCACTAAGAAGGGTCAAATGTGCATGAGACCCAATGTTGACTCCTCTGTAGAGAACAGACTAGAAGTAAAACGGAGGTGGAAGACCAGTTTAGAGCCCACTGGGTCAGGAGGCAAGAAGACCTGCTCTAGGGCAGAAGTGGAGTGGGGGAGCCGAGAACACACTGTCTGTGGGAGTGGAGGCTTGGGCACAGTGTCACTGGGAGCAGTCTTGGGGGACCAGATAGGGAGGACAAGGGGATGATCGGTATGTGTTTGGATGCGCTGTGGGGTTTGAGGACACCCAGGAGAGGGCTGAGTAGCAGCTGAGTCTGGGTTTGGAACAAAAGGGGGAGGTTCATGTAAAAATATAGCTCTGGAGGTCACAATGGAGGCTGCACAGGAAAGACAGGGCTAAGACAGAGGCCCCAGGCAGGTGCCCAGGAAGGAGCTAGAGAAGCTTGGGGGTCACTGAGGCAGTGCCTCGGCTCCCATCGCTAGGATGCCCTCCCCGAGGTTAGCTCCTGCCACCAGAGGGCGACGGCACCCAGAGCAGACAGCACCATGTCCGGTGATCCAGGTGGAAGGAACGTGGCCCCCAAGCTCAGGGTGCTGGAGGGTGAAAGGAGGAGGCTCCCGGAGAGGCCGCACCCCTGGGAGGTACACGGTGTTACCTGCCCAGCCCAGCCCTCACCAAAAAGCAGGGGCTGGGGCCGTGGGAGGAGAAAAAACAGGGCTCCCCACTTGCTGCCGGGAGGGACATGCTCACCCCATGAGCACATGCAGTCATTCACATACATGCACATTCATACTTGATCACTTGCACAATGCACCTGCACATACAGGTACACGTACTCACACACATGCACACATGCACTCATGCATACCAGTGAGACCCAGCCCAGGACAGCCTGCTTTCTGACAGCCAGCCCTGAGTCCTCCCCATCCTCACCTGGCCAAAGAGGGGCTGCATGGGCGTGGCTCTCACCTGCAGGGGCCTCTGGGTATTCAGGGGGCGCAGGTCCCTTCGCCCGCTGGCCAGTCTTCCTCTGCAACTGGCGGTTCTCTCCTGGCTTCCCTGAGTGGGGGTGTATCAGTGAGGTTGGTGTGTGGGCCATCCCACCTCCTCAGCCTCAGGAGGCATTTATGGGTCACCTGTAGGGCAGCTGTGTCCTGGTTGTTAGGGGGCACCCACCCATGCAACAGCTTTAATGAGCGACCAGGCCGCGTCCTGCACAGCAAATACAGGCCACACACGTGCTGCAGGACTGCCCTGCACCTGGGCCCTGAAGCCCCAGGCTCTGGTGAGCCCAGGAGTGGCGATGCCCAGGTTGGCACCCCACTGCCTGCCTCCCCACCCTAACACAGCCCCACGCCAGTGCCTTTTCCCTCCAGAGGCCCTTCCTCCTTTCTGTGCATCGACCCATGTTCTGCGGCGGCAGTCTGTCGCCCCCCTGAGCCTCTGGGGCAAAGGCTGAAGGGGGGGGGTGCAGGCAGGGCTAGGCCAGGCAAACCAGTCCAGCCAGTGTGGTAGTGCTGGCTGGAATGGGGCCCTGGGCGTGGGTGTGAGTCAGCAGCCCCAGGCTGGGGAAACGCTGGGGTGGAAGCCTCTGGAGCCTCCCTCCCAACAGGAAGCGCAGGGGACGCTAGAACTCAAGCTGGCCCTGCGTCCCCCCATCCAAAGGCTGGCTGGGGCTCCTCAGGGCTCTGTTTCTGTGGGCAAAACACCTGGACCCCCAACCAGGATGGCCTCTGAGCCCCTGCCACACCTGCACCCCAGGGCAGGCTGGACCTTCCTGCTGTCCCACCTCAGTCCACAAGATGGAGCTTTCAGGGCCTAGTGAGTGCCACCAGCCACCAGGGCAACCTGGGCGCATGGGAGCCCCCCAGGCTGGGCCAAAGGGTCCATCACTCCACAGTACGCTGGCGGCTGGGGCCAAGGGCCTCTCCGCTGTGCTGGCTGGGGGGCTGGTGCTCAGTGTGGCCCGTGGCCAGTGTCTCCTGTGCTAGTTGGGTTGCACTGTCTGTGGCAAATGGGGGCCTTGTCAAGATAGTCAGCACGGTAGGGGATGCAGCTCCTGGCCCTGTGGGCTGGAGTTTGAGTCTTAAGATCAGGGGTGGAACTGGGTGGGGTGCCCGCCCTGGGCAGGACTAGACTCGCCCTATACACAGCCTGCAGTCTGGCTGTGGAGAGTCACCTCCTCCAGTTTCTCTCAGTCTCCCTCCCAGTCTGGCCAGTGAGGCCTGTGGCCCGTAAAGTCCTGCGCCCTGTGTCAGCACGTTAGTCAGACTCTGTGCCGGTTGAGCCACCGCAGCCGAGTCCCTATAAACTCCCCGGTGTGGCCTAGCCCGCCAAGTCGGCTCATGAGGCCCACAGGCAGAGCCAGGGCCGGAGCTGCAGCGCTGTGGGCCCCAGCCAAGGGGTAGGGCAGGCAGAGGGGCAGCAGTCACAGAGGGCGCACCGTGGCCTCAGGGGCTGCCCTCTGGGCCCACAGGATCCAGGCTACCTGCCAATGAGCCAGGGCCCCTGGGGAGCATACGCAGGATTGGGGCCATGTCTGGGAAACGGAACCGAGCTCGAAAACCCCGGGCCAGGAGGGCAGGCAGGGCACAACAGGCCACAGGGCAGCAGGGCCCTGAGGCCAAGCCCCCGCCCCCTGACGCAGGGGGCCCTCTGGAGGAGACAGGGGTGGCCCCTGTGGGGCACGTGACCAGCAGCAAACCAGCTCCCCAGGGACACCCCAAAGTGGCCAGGCCAGAGCACCCACAGGCAGTGGAGAGGCCAGTGCAGGCCACTGCTCTGGGGTCTGAGCTGGTGCTAGTCCCCACTCAGGAGGACATGGAAGACCACCGGCTTGTGGGCCTCACACGGAGCCTGGGCCCCGAGCTGCTAAGGCTCCACGAGGTCCAGCTGTGCCTGGCCCAGGAGCAGCTGCTGCTGGAGGACCGTCGAAGGCAGGTCCAGCTGCAGATGCAGCTGTGGCAGGAGGAGCAACTGTGGCGGGAGCAGCTGTGGCAGGAGGAACAGCTGTGGCTGCAGCAGCTCCAGGAAGAGCAGGCCTGGGTGCGCATGGAGGGGATGGAGCTGGCCATGGCCCTGGAGCAACTCCAGAGCGAGGGCCTTGAGGTGCTGCAGACACAAGGCCAGGTAAGGCCTGGGGGGGCATGGGGGTGGCAGAGGCTCTGACAATCTGGGGGGTGTGGTGACCATGTGAATAACCTATAGGTACCTGCAGAGGGCTGGGAGGCAGGCTGGCTGCGGGACATCTGTGGGCCTATTTCACATTTTCAAAGTGAGGTTGGCGCCTACTGCGCAGGACACTGCAAAGGCCACGCCAGAGCACGCTCCCTCAGGCCAATGCTTGACAGGCAGAGGGTGCCCAGGTAGTGTGCTTCTTCAGGGAGATTGAGGCACAGGTGTTCCTGCACAGGCCCTAGGTATCCTGGCCAGGTGCTGTCCAGGGCAGTGTTTGGGGTGGATAGGATGATAGGCTAGGTGGACAGGAGGCAGGTAGCAGAACTGAAGAACAGGCCCCAGCACAGCTTCCAGGTGCCCCTGCCACCCCCGTATGTATTGCAGTGTGCCGTGTTCCAGGGCTTCATCATGGAAGCAGCCAGCAGCACCTGGGCCCGTCATCCTCATTCCAGGAAGGCTGCTGTCTCAGACGCAGCTGGGGCTATTTAGGGGAACTAAGGCCTAACCCCAGCTTGGCTTGAAGAGCAGTAACCACCATCCAGCCAGGTACTATGACCTTGGAGCCCTCTGAGGTCTCGGGTCTTCAGCGGGCCCACTCCAAGTGGAAGGGCTGCTTCTGGAGAATAGGGTAGGCTCTCTCTTAGCAAGCACAGACCCCCATGCAGGCCTGGGTGCTTGAGGAACCTGGAGCAGCAGCCTGGATGGGGTTGGCATCTTAGCAAAATCTCCGATGAGTGCCGGGACAGAGAAGAAATGGAACTCAGAGAAGGGGAGTGACAACCAGTGGGGGTGGGCATGGCAGGAGGTGCCCTTCCTGACTCACAGCAGGACTGAACCCAGGACAAGCTGTCCCCATTCAGCTTGGAAGTGCTATGGAGAGGGTGGCCTGAGAGAACAGCAGCAGGCAGGGAAAAACATGGGATAGCCATGAGTCAGAGTAAAGGGTCAGAGTGGACCACATACTTAGTCTGAGACTCCCCAACACAGATTCAGACCCTGCTGTTTCAGAACCTGCTTCCCATCTCCATGTGTTCTAAAGCTGTGCTCCTCTGAATACTGCCCCTGGGCCCCCGACCCCTGACCCCACCCCCAGGGCCTGGAATGGACATCTGAGCTCTGAGTCCTCAGTCTACCACACCCACGCCTAACTCAGGGGAGAGGGTCTTCTCAGGCGGAGTGTCCCGGGTGGCTGCGTAGAGGGTCTCACAAGTTAGGGTCTGAGTGGGATGCCCTGGAGGTTGGAAGGCACGCTCACTCACCAGCAGAGGCTCTGGGCTTGGCTCCAGGGAGGGATGTCTGCCACTTTCCTGATGCTGCTTTGGGCACCCCCTTCTTACTGCTCATGCTGCTAGAGGGAAGGTAGGAAAGATCAGGAAGGGTGTGCTCAGAGTGGCAGGGGCAGTGGGAACAGCACTACACACTCCCTGGGCCCGGTGGACAGTCAGCAGGTGCCAAATGGGAAAAAAGGACTGCAGGTGCCCTAACAGAGCACCCTGCTGGCTTCCTGGCCACCTGTCTGACCCTGGTTATTGCTGTGTGTGTGCCAGCAGCTTGACTGGGAATGCTTGGCAATAGCTCATCCCCCTCACCCTCACTCACCTGCCCCCTCCACCCCTGGCTCAACCATCCTCCAGTCCCAGGACCTGACCACAACCCCCAGGGTGGGGTGTCCCGTACCCATCTCCCTGCTCCAAACCACTGGGCTGCCAGCCGGACAAGTTTTGTCTTAATGCACAAGCTGGAGCCCAGCCCCAGTCCCCTCACCCTTCCACACCCAGCCTCCTTCTAGCCTGGCCTTGGCAGGTGTTGTTAGGGACTGGAAGCCACACCCCTCTCCCTGGTCTGCTTGACTGACCCCAAAGTTTATGTCTCTGGGAGACCTGCCCTACCCCAAGCTGGGTCGGGGTCCCCTCAACCTCCCCCACTGCCAGGTAACCCACTGCAGCACTGTTGCCTGGGCACTGGTCTGACCCCATGCCCTGTGCCCACCATGTTGGCTCCGCTGGAGTGTTGCTGTGTTTGGGGACAGAATGACCCTGAAAACTGAGAAAACGGGGTCTGGCACGGAGAGGGGTGAGGAGGAAGGTGACAAGGTTGACAGGGGGGGGCTGAGGCGCTGTGACAGTGGAAAGTGCTTGGGGGGCTGGCGGGGGCCCTAAGGGAGGGTCTGATGGGAAACAGGTTGAGCAGGGTCCACAGTGTTTGGGGGTACACTGGCAGGACTGAGGCACCTAGGGGCAGCTGAGGGCTTCACTGTGTGCGTGGAGGGAAGGTGTCCATGTGGGGCTCCGTGTGAGTGGGGTCCCCTCCTGTGCGGTTGGTGCTCGCAGGGTCCCTGGTGTAGGGGGGCTTTTCAGTGTTCCCACAGGGCCTTTTATGTGTGCAGAGTTCTGGAGGGTCCCTGTGTGGAGGTCAGTGAATGTGGGTCCCCTGCTTGTGGGTGGACACCGAGTAACAGGCATGTGTTGGACTTGGTGTGCACGTACTTCCCGCCTATGTGCGGGTTCCTGTCTGCCTGTGAGGTCCCATGTTCGTGGCAGAAGGGCTGGTGTGTGCAGGGTCCCCTATATGTGTGGGCACTGGTGTGTGAGGGTCAGTGTGTGTGCGTGTCCCCTGACCATGTGGGGGGGTGCAGAACACCCTGAGCCTGTGTGTGTGGCCTGTGGGGGCCAGAAAATGTGTGTGGGGGTTGGTGTAGGTGTGGGGTCCATTTTTAAGAATAAGTTTTCACTGATTTGAAATAGAAAGGAAAGGAGAGGGAGAGAGAAACATGGACGACAAACATCGACCAGCTGCCTCCCGCACGCCCCCTGCAGGCATCAGCCTGCAGCCCAGGCACGCGCCCGACCCGAAATCAACCTGGGGACCTCTTGGTTCACGGGTGACACTCAACCACTGGGCCACACCCGCCGCAAAAGGGCCCATTTTTGTGGACTAGTGTCCCCTGTGTGTGGCTCCCTACAGGGATGGGTGTCAGCGTGGGGTCGATGCGAGCAGGGCTCCTGAGCACCCGCAGGGGCCCCGGTTCTCGCCGAAGTCAGTGTGCGCGGGAGGGGCCTCTGCGCCGGCCGGGGCGGGGGCGGCGGGGTGTTGCGGGGAGCGCCCCGCGGCCCCGGCCCGGCCACGCCCCGCAGCCTCGCCCGCCTCACCTGCCGCGGCCGCGACCAGAAGCTCCGCCCCTCGCGTCGAGCCGGCCCGTTTCCTAGCGACTGAGCCGGAACTTCCCAGTGACCTCCACTTCCGGGGCGAGGGTTAGGGGTCAAGCGTAGGGACCTCGAGCCTCCGGTGAACTGATGGGGGTCCGGGGCTCTGGCCGTGTGCGGGCGCGCCGGGCGGGGCTTCCCGGACGCGCCGCCGGGGGGCCCGACGGGGCCGGGGGGGCCCCGGGGCGCGCGGGGCGGCGGCGCGGCGGCGGGCGGGCGGAGGAATGCGGGCGCGCCGCGGGTGGGGCCGCCCCGCCTCCAGGTGCTGCCCGGGCAGGCCGGCGGCGGGAACGGGCGGGGCGGGGGCGGGCGCGTGAATCAGGCCGCGCGGCGGGCGGGCCGCGGCAGGGAGTGGCTGCCGGACCGACCGGACCGCGAAGCCGCTGGGCGGCGGTCGGCTCCTGCTGTCCTCGTCCCGAGACCCCGCGCACCTGGCCAGGTAGGGCCCTCCCCGGCGGGGCGCGGGGCGGGGCGGGGCGCGCGGGAGGGTGGGCGCGCGGGCCCCCACGTCGCGGCTCGCCGGCGGCCCCCCTCGGGGCTGCGCGGCCCAGAGCCCGTCGGCGGGCGGCGGGCGGCCTCGCGGGGGGGCGGACGGCGGGCCGGGGGCGCCCTCGCGCGAGGCCGGCCCAGGAGGAGCGGAGTGGGAAGGGGCCCGGGCGCCGGCGGCCCTGACGCCCTCCCGCCCTTGAGGCGGGCTGGGGCCTGGGGGGAGTGCTGGGCCGGCCTGGACCCTCCCCAGGGGTGCCCCGCCCAGGCGCCTCGGCGCCGGGCCCGTCGGGTTCCCTACCTGGGGTGTCGGGAGAGCGGAAGGCCCCCGCCCTCTCGTGCTCGCGTCCTGGGACTGGGGTGGGGGAGTGGGACGCTCGCCCAGGCCCCGCTAACTCCCTGGGGCCCGCCAACTCTGTGGTGAGCGCTCCTAAAAGTACAGCTCTTGGACTTCCAGTCTGTGAGCCCATCCGTTGGAATCCTTCCGGGCTCCTAATACCCCGCAGTCCTGCCTTCGGGGACCCTCCTCCTGCCCGCCCTTCCATACTTGGCACACTGTCCCCACCCGCGAGCCTTAGCCCCACACCTCCCTCCTGCCAGATGGGACAGGTCCATGGTCTTGAAGTCCCTAGTGCAAGCCCACTGGAGCCCTGAGCCCCCTGGACACCGGCTGGCTTGAGGTCAGAGGTCAGCACCGGGAAGCTGATTCTTGCTGAGTCATTGGGAAAAGAACCCTTCCCTCCCCGAAGGCAGGTGGCAGTAGGCAAATGTGTGGGGAGGCACTTGGTTGAGGTTCCACATTTCGGGCTGAGGAATGGCCACTTTACATTCCACAGTTCAGGGTGTGCAGACACCCATGAAAGGAAACCAGCAGAGGAACAGGACACTGAGGTGGTGGTGTTGCCATGTGAGGCTGAGCAGGGCCACCTTCCCAACCAGTCCTGTCTGATGAGAAGGTTCTTCACCCACCATGGGATACCTCCAACCCCCATTGCATGCAATCTGGGCAGTTTGTGTTGGACCCCCTTCCCTCTTTAGTGTGTTGCCCCAACATGGAAAGTGCCATCAAGCCCTGCATGGTCAGACTGACCCTGTGTAGCCACATACCACAGTGTCCCCCATCATATACAGTGTGAGACACTCCCCAGCACTGTGATCAGATCCAGTGCAAGAACTCCCCCACACACACACTGTGGTCAGATGTAGTTTGAGACACCCCCCCCCCACTGATCAGATACAGTGAGACCCTGCCCCCCACTGTGATCAGATGCAGTGTGAGGCACCCCACACATACTGGTCAGATATAATGTGAGGCACCCCACACATGCTAGTCAGATACAGTGTGAGGCACCTCCCCACTGTGGTCAGATACAGTGTGACATCCCCACACATTGTAATCAGCGTGAGGCACTCCCCCACACACTGTGGTCAGACACAGACCCTGGTACAGTCGGACAGGCCCACCCTTCACACCCCCATATGGTATTCCTCAATTTGGTTCTGTACAATGAGGATTGTATGGCCACCCCTGTGCAACTGTGGGCTGTCAGGACAGTATCCCCACACAAAGGAATGTCAGCAACTGTCCCTGGGACCAGGTAGCAGCTCTGCCCAATGTAAACTGAATGGCACACAGGTATCCTACACCTCCCATCCCCAGGGAAGGTGGACCAGAAAGTTTCCCCAGTTCATTGTACACAACAGAGCCCTGACCCCTCCAGGCAGCCTCAGCCAACTGCATGTGAGGAGGGGGCAGAACTGCTTCCCTCAGCCAGGATCAACATCCAGGAGCCTAGCCCGGCCAGGTGTGGCTCAGCGGTTGAGCGTTGACCTAGGATCCAGGCGATCAGGGTTCGATTCCTGGTCAGCGCACGTGCCCAGGTTGTGGGCTCAATCCATGACTCTCTCATCATTGATGTTTCTATCTCCCTCTTCTTTACTCTCTCTGAAATCAATAAAGATATATTAAAAACAAACAAACAAAAAAATACATCCAGGAGCCTAGAGCTAGGCAGGAGCAGCAGGGGTGGGGTGAGCAGTGCCTGGGGCTCTCCTCCTGGGGTAGGAGAACAGGTATCCATGTTATGGGATGTGGGTAGATGGGTTCTGGGAGCTCAGGAGAGGCCTCCACCTAGGCAGGCAGCTGTGAAGTTGATGTGAGCGGTATGGTTGGAGAGGCACATTCAGAACCCAGGACAGCCTGGTGGTCACAGCAAAGGGCTGTGACTTCATCTGGAACAAAGCAGTGAGTAGGGCAGTGATGACTAGGAAAGATCACTGCTGCCACACAGGGCTGGGCTTGGCTGGGTCAGGACTCAGCTCACCTGGAGGAGGAAGCGGCAGCCCAGGTCTGCTGGAGTGTGAAGCAGGGCTGTAGGGAGGGGCGGGTCAAAGGGCAGGGTAGGTTAGAACCTTGGGACTCTGAGTGTGAGACCTTGTAGGATGGGTGCAGGTGTGGCTATTGGCTGTGGGTGGAGCTTAACTGTTCTCTGGCTAGACTAATGTAGTGACAGGCTCTATACTGAGCTCACCTTGGGCCAGGCATGGTATCTGGTCAGCCCTGACAGCTGAATACTATGGTGGAGGTAAGGAGCCAGGAAGGCAAGGCAACTGGCCCCAAGGCCCAGCACCAGGGACAGGCAGTTGGCCACTCAGTTTGTCTAGTTCTCAGAGTGCCAGGGACCCACAAAAAAGCATTGTCATAAAATCAGAAGAAAAATAATATCATAATAAAGAACCTAGACTGAATTAGGTTTTCTTTATACCAACAGTCATAAAATATTAATATTATGGCAGGAAGGGTCCCCAAAGCAGAAGTGAGTGGGGCCGCTGAAGATATAAAGTAACCCTGAGTAGGGGTTGTGTGGAGCCCGTCTGGAACCTGGAGCGCAAGGCTCTCCCTGGGTCCTGGTGAGAGCAAGGGCCCTAGTTGCATGGCTCCTCTGATGTCTCCCAGCTAGGGTCCTAGGGTCTTGGGGTGCCCTAAAAGCCTCCAGGCCTGGGCAGAACTCCCAGCACACCCAAGGTCTCAGACAGCCCTTACACAGTGTGTCCACACTTGAGCATGAGGGCTGTGGGCTCAGTGCCCCTGCCCTGGTAATGCGTTTTCCTGCCCCTCCCCCAGGCCCCTGGCCCCATCATGGCCCGTCGCTCCCAGAGCTCCTCCCAGGGAGACAACCCACTGGCACCAGGATACCTGCCACCTCATTACAAAGAGTATTACCGCCTGGCAGTAGATGCACTGGCTGAGGGCGGGCCAGAGGCCTACAGCCGCTTCCTGGCTTCTGAGGGGGCACCTGCCTTCCTGTGTCCTGAGGAACTAGACCACGTGAGCCGCCACCTGCAGCCCCCACAACATGTTGCCCAGGAGCCCCCTGAAGGCAGCCCTCCCAACGTGGACATGGATGGCTCCTCGGGTACCTACTGGCCCGTGAACTCGGACCAGGCGGTGCCTGAGCTCGACCTGGGCTGGCCCCTGACCTTCGGCTTCCAGGGCACTGAAGTCACAACACTGGTGCAGCCACCGCCGCCCGACAGCCCCAGCATCAAGGACGAGGCTCGCAGGATGATCCGCTCTGCCCAGCAGGTGCCTGTTGTGGACTTCAGTGGGCAGGGGGAGAGGGCAGCCTGAGGAGTGAGAGAGATGAGCTTACCAGCTTAGGGGTGAGGGTGAGGCGAGCTTCAGCAAGGATTTCCTGGCAGACTCCTAGGGTCGCCAAGGGTTGGCTTATCCCAGGCTGCAGGCTGTTTTCTCTACATAGGTTTGCTTGTCTGTGGCCATGGGCAGTACTCAGGGACTCTGGGATGGTTGGGCCCTCTCCTGGCCAAGCTCTGTTGTTCATAAAATTACCTCTAGTCCTGCCCTTGACCCAACTGAGGGTTTCTTACCCCTCACCAAGCAGTTGGCAAGCAGCAAAGGGGCCTGTTAAACCACAGAGGCAGGCTGTAGGTCCAAATGCTAAAGACTCCTGCCTCTGCCCAAGGGTCAGGGGTTCAGACATCTGTGGAGCAGGTGGGGTTGCAGGAGTTTCACTCACCTTACCTTTGCCCCATCCAGGGATCTGCCCAGGAGTGAGCACCCACCCCCAGCAGGACAGCCCTTCCCCAACAGGATGCAGGCCCTGTGCCTACCTAGGGCTCCATGGGCCACCCACCTGGCCAGCAGCCCCACATCCCTTCTGATAGCCCCTCCTCCTGACCCCATTCCCTGATGGCCCTACTCTCCCCTGGGATGGGCTAGTGGTTATTTTGCTCAGTTTGTGGGTGATTCAGAGGATCACTGGGCTGAGAGGTGTGGCTAGAGAATGGTGGGGAGAGCAGAGGGTTCTTCCCTTGGTCCTTGACCCAACCCCCGCAGGTGGTGGCCGTAGTGATGGACATGTTCACAGACGTGGACCTTCTCAGCGAAGTGCTGGAGGCCGCTGCCCGCCGCATCCCAGTCTACATTCTGCTGGACGAGATGAATGCACAGCACTTTCTGGACATGGCGGACAAGTGCCGTGTCAGCCTGCACCATGTGGATGTGAGTGACCTGGGGAGGTGCAGGGAAGGCGGGAAACCCCACCGCAGAGACCTAATGCCTCTCTCCCCCTAGTTCTTGCGAGTGCGCACTGTGGCAGGCCCCACCTACTACTGCCGCACTGGGAAGTCCTTCAAGGGCCACGTGAAGGAGAAGTTCCTCTTGGTGGATTGTGCCGTGGTGATGAGTGGGAGCTACAGGTGCGCAGCCCTGAAGCCCCAACACCTCCCCGCCCCATGGCCTCCTCTCCAGAACCCCTCCTGTAGCCCATCACAGCACCGCCCAGCCTGCCCTCCCCTGCATTTCTGCAGACTTTACACCCCAGCCACAGGCTGCTGAGTCCCGCCCCCTCCCCTGACTCTAGCCCTATCCCACCCCCAGCTTCATGTGGTCCTTCGAGAAGATCCACCGCAGCCTGGCCCACGTGTTCCAGGGTGAGCTGGTCTCCAGCTTCGATGAAGAGTTCCGCATCCTCTTTGCACAGTCTGAGCCCCTGGTGCCCGCGGCTGGGGCGCTGGCCCGCATGGATGCTTATGCCCTGGCTCCGTACTCTGGGGCTGGGCCCCTGATGGGCGGCCAGGTGGCCGGGGCACCAACTCCTTTCCCCTTTCCCAAACGAGCACACCTCCTGTTCCCACCGGCTCGGGAAGAGAGCCTAGGCTTCCCCTCCTTCCTCGACCCTGACCGCCACTTCCTGTCAGCCTTCCGCCGGGAGGAGCCGCAGCGGATGCCTGGGGGTGCCCTGGAGCCTCATGCAGGGCTGCGGCCACAGTTACGACGGTGGGACACAGAGGCCGGACCAGGTGCTGAGCTCGCAGGCCCACGGGGCTTCTTCCAGGCACGGCACCTGGAGATGGACTCCTTCAAACGGCACAGCTACGCTGCCGCAGATGGCACCGGTGCGGTGGAGAACTTTGCTGCCGCTCGGCAGGTGTCAAGACAGACATTCCTCAGCCATGGTGACGACTTCCGCTTCCAGACCAGCCACTTCCACCGTGACCAGCTCTACCAGCAGCATTACCAGTGGGACCCACAGTTTGCATCGGTGCGCCCACAGGGCCTGTTCGAAAAGCTGCGCGCTGGCCGCCCTGGCTTCACAGATCCGGAGGACTTCGCCTTGGGTGCCGGGCCACGCTTCCCTGAGCTTGGCCTGGATGGACACCAGCGGCTAGACTACGTGCCATCCAGTGAGTCGCGTGAGGTACGCCACGGCTCAGAACCGGCCTTTGGTCCCGGGTTCCAGTCAGGACCCCGCTGCCTGGAACCTGGCGGGGCCCCACGCCCCAACGTGGGCCAACGTTTCCCCTGCCAGGCAGCAGGGAGGCTGGGCCCTGAGACTGGGCTGGAGGTGGAGCCTGAACGCAGGGTTGGGCCTGAGGGGCGGGCTGGGCTAAGGCACTGGCGCCTTGCCTCCTACCTTAGCGGTTGCCATGGAGAGGACACAGGTGAGGAGGGCCTGCCAGCGCCCATGGAGGCTGAGGCCTATGAAGATGATGTGCTGGTTTCTGGGGGCAGGGTGGCTGGTGGGGACCTGCTTCCCTCAGGCTTCCGTGTGCCCACGTCCTTCCCAGCAAAGGGCCCTGTGCCTGGCTCCAGCAGTGGTGGCGGCAGTGGCCCAGAGCGCGAGGGCCTGGAGGACGCAGGCTTGGCCAAGCAGGACTCTTTCCGCTCACGCCTGAACCCATTGATCCAGCGTAGCTCCCGGCTTCGCTCCTCACTCATCTTTGCTTCGCAGGCAGAGGGTGCAGGTGGGGCTACTGTGGCCACCACTGAAAAGGTGCAGCTCCTGCACAAGGAGCAGGCAGTCGACGAGATGCTGGGCCCTGGGGGTGAGGCCCTGCGCTCCAATGCCTCCACCAAGGTGGCTGAGCTTCTGGAGAAGTACAAGGGCCCCGCTCGAGATTCCAGTACAGCCATAGTCACCTCCGCCAGCCATAGCAAGGCTGTTGTGTCCCAGGCGTGCGGGGAGGAGGTGGCAGTGCCAGGGAACACAGGGAGTGAGCGACGCAGCCTCGAGAGCTGCCTGCTCGACCTCCGCGACTCCTTCACACAGCGGCTGCACCAGGAAGCTGAGCGGCAGCCAGGAGCTGCCACACTCACTGCCACTCAGCTGCTTGACACACTGGGCCGGAGTGGCACCGACAGGCTGCCTTCCCGCTTCCTCTTGGCCCAGAGCCTCTCTACCTCCCCTCAAGGGCGGGACAGCCCCCCAGTGGAAGCGCCCCACTCAGAGCCAAAAGGGAGCCCCACCCCAGCCTACCCCGAACGTAAGGGGAGTCCCACCCCCGGGTTTCCCACTCGAAGAGGCAGCCCAACCACAGGATTTACTGAGCAGAAGGGGAGCCCCACCTCAGCCTACCCTGAGCGCAGGAGCAGTCCGGTGCCCCCTGTGCCAGAGCGCAGGGGAAGCCCGGTGCCCCCCGTGCCAGAGCGCAGGGGCAGCCTCACCCTTACCTTCTCTGGAGAGTCTCCAAAGACTGGGCCAGTGGAGGAGGCGCCTACTGGCCCCATGGAGGTCCTGCGCAAGGGGTCCTTGCGCCTCAGGCAGTTGCTGAGCCCTAAGAGTGAGCGGCGCACAGAGGATGAGGGCAGCTTCTCAGCGCCACAGGAGAACGGGCAGCCTGAGAGCCCCCAGCGGCCATCACTGAGCCGGGGTGACAGCACAGAAGCTGCCACAGGAGAGGAGCGGGGCCCGCGGGCGCGCGTGACCTCAGCCACGGCCAATGCCTTGTACAGCAGCAACCTGCGAGACGACACAAAAGCTATTCTGGAGCAGATCAGTGCCCACGGCCAGAAGCACCGTGGAGTCCCCACCCCCTCCCCGGCCCACAGCAGCCCTGAGCTAGGCCGCCCACCAGCTGCCAGCGGCCTGGCCCCTGACATGTCCGACAAGGACAAGTGTTCGGCCATTTTCCGCTCTGACAGTCTGGGGACACAAGGCCGACTGAGCCGCACACTGCCAGCCAGTGCAGAGGAGCGTGACCGGCTGCTGCGCCGCATGGAGAGCATGCGCAAGGAAAAGCGTGTCTACAGCCGCTTTGAGGTCTTCTGCAAGAAGGAGGAGGCCGGGGGCCCAGGGGGAGGAGAGGGCCCAACAGAGGAAGATGCCAGGGACAGCAAAGTGGGCAAGTTCATGCCCAAGATCCTGGGTACGTTCAAAAGCAAGAAATGAGCCTCCTGGCCCTCAGGCCACAGCAGTTTGGAACCCGGATGAGCACAACCAGAGCTCGGCTCCCCTTGGGGCTCACCCCCTGGATGCCCTGGCCTCCCCTTCTTGGGCTGCAGCTGTTCACTGCCCATGCCTTATTCGCCCAACTTCTATCTCCTCCCAGCACCTGTCGCTAGGCCCCCACCTTCCCATTCTTAGGCATCTGCCTCCTCCATCTCTTTGGACTTCATGTCCTCTTTGGGCCTTCATTCACCTCAGGGACTCATGTCTTTGTGCCTTAGTTCCCAGTTTACTCAGGGCTTCGTGTCTCAGGGTTCCCCTTGCTCATGGCCTCCTGGCTACGCTGCCTCCGCTCTGCTGCCTCTGCTGTGTCCTGGCCACGCCATCCTTCCCCTGCGCCTCCCACCTCCTCAGGGCCCACGACTCCACCTCCATCTCAGGCCACTGGAGGCTCCCTTCCTGCCCTGTCCATCTCCTGCCTCCTGACCCCTTTCTTGGTAGCCCATCCTTTCACTGTAGGGAGGCAGAGATGGTTGCAGACGGGGGGGGGGGCTACTGAGGGAACCTATAAGGACTGCCCTGCCCCCAAGACCTGAAGCAGACTTGGCCACCCCTCCAGCAAGCACCAGGCCTCGGTGATGGATGATGTGTGGTCCCAGCCTCATGAATGGTCTCCACATGCCCTGACAGACACATTCACAGCCAGAAAGAGGCTGGATGCGGAGTGTTTGTATGTGAACAGGTGAGGGGCAGAGGACTTGGTCTAGTGGCACCTGAGCCCCAGCCCACTGGTCCAAGAGGTCCTGCGTCCCATGCACTGGGCATGGTCCTTGCCTTGCAGGTACCCAGCAGAGGTGTTCTGCATCCTTTCCTTTGTCACCAACTTAGTCTGTCCAACATTCCTGCTTACCTTTCTTGTATCTTTCTCACCATCAGAGAGTAACTTTGATTTGGAATGACATTTTGGCACCAAATGCTTAGAAAGTCTCCCCACTATATAGGCACTATACAAACACTCAGAAATGAGTGTTTCTGCTGTTTCTCTTTTTTTTTTAATGTGTTTTGTGTTTTTTATTTTTTGGTGGTTTTTGTGTGTTTTTAAATTTTAGAGCGAGGAAGGGAGAGGGAAAGATAGAAACATCAATGATGAGAGTCATTGGTCAGCTGTCTCCTGCACACCCCCCTATTGGGGATACTGAGGATCTAGCCTGCAACCCAGGCATGTGCCCTGACCAGGAATTGAACCAAGATCTCCTGGATCATAGGTCGATGCTCAACCACTGAGCCATACCAGCTGGGCTCTGCTATTTCTTTTCAAATAGCTTCTGGTTTTTTAAGTGTAAGAATCCCTATTACTCAGAATGGGAAAGGATTTAAGAAACAAGGGCACTGAGTGAAGGCTGCAGTTCTGACTCTAGGCCCCCTTTCATATGCTGGTAGCTCACAGTCTGGTTACCAAAGCAACTGCCCAGGTAGGGGTGACAGCAAGGACTTTCATCCAGGTGACAAAGGTCTGGGGAGCTGGATGAACTGGAGTTTGCTGACAAATGTTTCCACATGGCCTGGTGCTTAGGGAGGGCCCAAGAGGGAAGTGGAGCCTTCTGGCCGCTGGAGGCCAGTGGCTGGGGGCTCTTGGAGCCTCCTGTCTGCATTCCCCATGTCTTGCTGAGTAACACAGCTCCTCAAATGTGATTCTTAGCATTTTGATGTTAATAAAACAAGAACACAAAATATTTTAACATGTTCCCAAATATATGCAATCACCCAACTATATATTGCAAACTTTAGCCCTATGCTGTAGCACCAGACGAGCCCCAAGGTGCCCCCCGCCCCGCAGGCCGCCTTAGGAACCACTATGAGCCTAGAGGGAAAGGCTGGATGCTGGGCAGACAGGAACCTCAGGGTAACGGGTGGGACGGGGATGGGCTCCCGGAAAGGCGGTGAAGACCGAGTCCCTCACTAAGGACGAGAGACAGGCAGGTAGGCTGCGGACAGACAAGGCTTTATTGGAGGTGATTGGGGCTGGAGCGGGAACCTCACTGGACAAGCTTCCTGGGACTCCGACGTGGCCAAGCAAAGGGGGGGGGAGGAGTGGCGAGCGCCGGGACTGGGGGAAGTTAGCGGACTGAGGCGGCCGGACGTTGGGGCACCGGGGCGGCGCGGCTGCGGGCGGCGCTCAGGCGCGGTGTGCGGGGGGCGGTGGCGGGGGCGGGCGGCGCTCAGGGGCGGTGTGCGGGGGGCGGTGGCGGGGGCGGGCGGCGCTCAGGGGCGGTGTGCGGGGGGCGGTGGCGGGGGCGGGCGGCGCTCAGGCGCGGTGTGCGGGGGGCGGTGGCGGGGGCGGGCGGCGCTCAGGCGCGGTGTGCGGGGGGCGGTGGCGGGGGCGGGCGGCGCTCAGGGGCGGTGTCCGGGGGGCCGCTGCGGGCGGCGCTCAGGCGCGGTGTCCGAGGGGCGGGGGCGGGCGGCGCTCAGGCGCGGGGTCCGGGGGGCGGGGGCGGGGCGGGCGGCGCTCAGGGGCGGGGTCCCGGGGGCGGGGCGGGCGGCGCTCAGGCGCGGGGTCCGGGGGGCGGGGGCGGGGGCGGGCGGCGCTCAGGGGCGGGGTCCGGGGGGCGGGGGCGGGCGGCGCTCAGGGGCGGGGTCCGGGGGGCGGGGGCGGGGCGGGCGGCGCTCAGGGGCGGGGTCCCGGGGGCGGGGCGGGCGGCGCTCAGGCGCGGGGTCCGGGGGGCGGGGGCGGGGGCGGGCGGCGCTCAGGGGCGGGGTCCGGGGGGCGGGGGCGGGCGGCGCTCAGGGGCGGGGTCCGGGGGGCGGGGGCGGGGGCGGGCGGCGCTCAGGGGCGGGGTCCGGGGGGCGGGGGCGGGGCGGGCGGCGCTCAGGGGCGGGGTCCGGGGGGCGGGGGCGGGGCGGGCGGCGCTCAGGGGCGGGGTCCCGGGGGCGGGGCGGGCGGCGCTCAGGCGCGGGGTCCGGGGGGCGGGGGCGGGGGCGGGGGCGGGCGGCGCTCAGGGGCGGTGTCCCGGGGGCGGCTGCGGGCGGCGCTCAGGCGCGGGGGGCGGGGGGCGGGGGCGGCTGCGGGCGGCGCTCAGGCGCGGGGTCCGGGGGGCGGGCGGCGCTCAGGGCGGTGTCCCGGGGGCGGGGAGCGGGGGCGGGCGGCGCTCAGGCGGGGTGTCCTGGGGGCGGGGGCGGGCGGCGCACGGTCCCGCGGGCGTGGGAGTCGCCCCCGAGCAGGGCCCCCGGGGCGCCCTGCATCCCCCGCGAGGCCGAAGCGCCCGACGTCCTCCGGCCGGGGCCGGAGCCCGGCTGCCCCAGGACGGGAGAGAGACCCCTGCAAGCAGCGGGGGCCCTGAGCGCTGGGGCGGGCGAAGCGACCCCCGAGCGAGGCGGGGAGGGGAGGGCTGGGGGCCGGGCTCACCTGCCGAGCGCCCGCCGCCCTCGCCCCGGGCGCCGGGCCCCGGTCCTTCCGGACAAGCGCGTGGACGGCCACCCGGGCGGCGGCCTGCGCGGCCGGGGAAGGCCCCGCCCCCTGGCCCCGGGGCTGCACCTGGGAAGCGCAGTCAGGGGGTCACTGCCGGTCGCGGGTCTGGGGTGCTGTCCGCCTTCCCAAAGGCACAGCGGAGGGGTCCCCCATGCCCACCCGTGCACGACCTACCCGCGAGGGTGCTGAGGGGTATTCCAACGATGCCCCGAGGAGCCTTTCCCCTCTCCCAGGACCTCCAGGGGGTGGAGACGGGAGCAGGGGGGCGGAGTTCTGCCTGGGGACATTCTTGGCTCCCCAGGGGGCATCTGTGGGGGTAGGAGGATGAGCCCTGGGGTTAGAAGTCCTGGGCCTGAGGGTTGGTGGGCCCACACCTAAGGGCCCGAGCCCGCTCAGATCACACACCGTGAGGGAGATCGTGGCCAGGGCTGTTCTGAGGCCTGTGTCCAAGATCCTGCGCAGGCCAGAGGGAGGGTAGCTGGGGGATGGCTCTGGGTGTGAGTGCACACGCCTGGGGCAGGGGGGCGCTGGGCTCTGCCCCTGATGGGACATCCCCCAGGTCTTTCTCTCTCAGAATGCGGTTGTTGTCCCCACGCTCCAGGATCATCTGTGGGAGGGAAGGGGTGCTCAGGGGGGCGAGCCTTGGGCGTGAGAGTATTGGGAGCAACTCTTAGGCAAGGGGACACCTGGAGGGGGCAGTGGATGGGAAATGATGCGGGTCGCAGTCTGCAGCACCTGATAGAGGCGGCTCCGGTACTCAGCGGCTGTGAGCTGGACTCCTTCGTGCACTGGGAGCTGCACATCCGCCTGTAGTGTCCACTCATGGGCCGGGCAGTGGAACCTGCAGGAGCCCATGAGGCAGGTGCAGGAGAAGTGAGGCAGGCTGCGGTGAAGCCAGCCTTTCCCACGGAGCTCAGCGCCTCCCACCCCTACCTCCGCACGTAGGGGTGCTGCAGTGCCTGGGCTGCGCTAAGCCGCTTGTCCGGGGCAAACACCAAAAGTCGGCTGAGGAGGTCCAGGGCCTCTGGAGGCGTGTCCACCGGCAGGAGGGTGTCCAGCGTCTGCTGTGGCCTGCTGGTACCAGTGAATTCTCTCCTTTCCAGGTCTGGGCTCCTCCGCACATCCACATCTGTGACCCAAGCTCAACCTTTTGCCTTGCCCCACTTAACTGTCTCTGGATCCCCTCAACTCATTCACCACCCTCTGGAAGGGTCACCAGATCTCTGCCTTGCTTTCCGGTCCCCTCCTGTCCACTGTCCTCCACCCACCCACTCAAAGCAGCTCCTGTGGGTTCCACCCTACCCTGAGCTGGGCCCACACTGGGGACCTCTTTTTAGTATGACCAACGATTGCTGGTTTGGGGTCTAGACTGGTAAGCAAGGATACAGGAAGAGTGCTGGAGTCGGGCTCCCAAGCACCTGCAACTCACCAGGTCCCCAGGTGGTGCAGAATTGAGGCACTGTAGCCTGAGCCAAGAGCCAGGAGGTCTGCAGGGTGGGTGGTAGAAGGTGGTGTGATCAGGAGGGGGTGGTCTGATGGAGCAGCTCAGGGAAGTCTGGGTCCAGCCATCCCTCTGGCCCCTGGAGTGACCTCCTCTCTCCAGGTCTGGGGCTGCCTGGCAGAGCTCAGACCTTGAATATCTGGACATGGGCATGCGCACCTGTGCCTGCCCTTGCACAACTTTACACCTTCACCATATGGCCATGCTCACACACCTCCATCCTTGCCCTTTCCACCCAAGAAAGTGGAGACTTGGGGAGAGAATGGGGTTCCCATGACCTGGTCCTTGCCTCTCTTGCCCCACCCCCCTCAGAGGAAGAAGGACACCCCGTATGCTCCACTATGCCCCCACTGCTGCTTTCTCCCACCTCTTCCCCCAACCTCCCCTCCCCAGCTCCCAGAACAGTGTGGGTTCTGCCCCTACCACCACTCAGAGGACTAGCACTCTTGTCCTGACCTGGCTAGAGCCTTCATGGGCACTGCTGGACCCTCGAGGACACATGAGGCCAGGCCCTACCTGCCTTGCAGACTGTCCAGGTGCTTCCTGAAACCCCCAGTAGCTCCTCCCTGTTGCCCAGCGTTTTCCAGTCTTCCTAAGGCTTCTGGACCCAGCCTGTCATCCTCCCCATTAGTCCTGGCCTGTTGGGCACTGTCTCCCCACAGCCTTGTGCTCTTGCCCAGTGGATCCCCGCACACACACACCCTCCTCAGATGGTGGTGGGATGGTCTGGAGGATCAGCTCCATCTGGTGGAATGTGGAAGTGCCAGGGAACAGGGGCCTTCCCCGCAGCATCTCTCCCAGGATGCAGCCGAGGCTCCACATGTCCACCCCAGGGGTGTACCTGGGGCAGAGGCAGGCTTGGAAAAGGGAAAATCAAGGCGGCTGGGAAGGGGTGGGTGAGGACACGTGTGGGGGCATAGGAAGGCCTAGGGGCCCTAGCTGGGCAAGAGGACATGGGGGGCCTGAAAGGGAAGGTGGCAACAGGATAGGAGGGTGTCACTGTTACCAGCTCGAGGACAGCAGCACCTCTGGAGCACGGTACCAGCGTGTGGCCACGTACTCTGTCAGGGCCTGGCCCTCAGGCCCCTCAGGGAAGCCACTGAGGGAGCGGGCGAGGCCAAAGTCACAGAGCTTCACCAGGCAGCTGGCATCCAGGAGAACGTTAGATGGCTGGGGAAGAGGAGGTGGGCTCAGGGCTGATGGGCCAGGACAGTGGGTGCACACGGAGCTGGGGGGCAGTGGAAAGAGGTTGGGCAGCACCTTCTGGTCCCGGTGGATGACGCGTCCTGAATGGATGAACATGGTGGCCCGCAGCAGCTGGTAGAAGATGTAGCGTTTGTGGATGTCCTTCAGCAGTGTGCCCTTGCAGATGACGGCATTCAGATCCGTGTCTAAGGGGCATGCAATTTAGTAAGGGGGTCTGGGTTAACCCCGGGGTCCTGGAGAGAGCAGGTAGGCCTGTCCTACTTTGAACCCTCACAGGTGCACCTCTGTCTGCCCACTGCCTGAAGTCCCCAGGTCCCACTGGCCATCCTCAGGGCCATGTCCTGGGCGTGTACACTTCCCAGTGGTCCCACAGGGCTCTTGGACCTGCTCACTGTCTTTGTTGGTACAGCAAGAAGTTTGTGGAATTATTTTTAGTACTTTATTTTGTGCCTTTGTTTTATAAAACGAGTAGAGAAAGGAAAGGGCTGCTGTGAAGAGTGAACAAAGCAGGAGCCTCGTGGGGATGGAGTCAAGGTAGTTAGTGTCAGGGTCGGCCAAGGACTGTTTGTCCTTGGGCACAGGGACACTGCCCAAGGTGAGGGTGCTGGCCACTGCAGGGACCTGAGCAGCAGAGAGACATACAGAGGGAGCCAGGTCACTGGGGGGGGGAGGGGGGTTGTCCAAAGCTAGGACAGAGGTGAAGCTGGGGGCTGATGAGGCCTTGCTCACCCATAGACTCAAACACCAGGTATATGTCCCTGTCATTCTCCGCCTGGATCACATCCAGTAGCCTAATGATGTTTGGATGGTCCCCAAATTCCTGAGGAGAGAGCCAGGATCTGTGTTCTGGGGTGGAGGGGCCAGGTTTCCCCCAGTTTGGGAAGAATGCACCTGGGGAAGTGGGCAGATGCCTTGGCCACTTACTTGGAGCAGCATGATTTCCCGGAACGTTCTCTGGAATGAGACAGAAACACAAGTGTGTGCAAAGCCAGAAGGACCCAGAGGGGCTGGTGTTCTTCACCCACACACCCACTGAACCATGGGTACTGTTTCTCAGAGCAGTGCCAGAAACACACTGTGATTGGGCTTCCAGGTACCAAAGCATCAGGGGTGAGCCCACAGCACTGCCCTCACCCCTTCCCACACTTCCTCCCTTGATTACCTGGGCATCTGTCTTATTCCTAAAGGCATCAAAGATTTTCTTGATGGCCACAACCTCGCCAGTCCTCCGATCCACGGCCTTCCACACAATTCCATAGGCCTGGAGAGGAGTGAGGTCAGCCTCCTGCCCCACCAGCCCCCTACCAGACTGCCCTGCAGACAAGGCTCCTCCTTCCTGCTCTGGCTGCAGGGAGGGATGGGAGTATGGTAAGGGCACTGCAGGCTGCCCAGGACCCCAGCACCTTTTGGAGCAGGGTGACAGCAAGAGGAGATGGAGGCCAGGGTGGGTTGGGGTCCAGGGCAGGACCCTTCTCCAAGCACCTTAACCCCTCACTCACATACTCTATCCAGCCTGTCAGCAAATCCTGCTGGTTCCTTCAGAATGCCTCAGAATCTGGCCATTTCTACCATCACTGCTGCCCCCACCTCAGCCTGAGCCTCCTGCATGTTTCACCTGGTTAGTGGAGACTGACATCTTGATTAATCTCCCTTGCTCCCCCTCATCCCCATCCTCAACAGGCAGGGTGAGCCTGCTCTCTGCATCACTAAAAACAGAAGCCAAGCCTGGCCAGCATGGCTCAGTGGTTGAGCAGCAACCTGTGATCCAGGAGATGGTGGTTTGGTTCCTGGTCAGGGCACATGCCTGGGTTTCGGCTCAGTCCCCAACAGGGGAGGGGGTGTGCAGGAAGCAGTCCATCAATGACTCTCATCATTGATGTTTCTCTCTCTCTCCCTCTCCCTTCCCCTCTGAAAAATCAATAAAGATATCTTTTTTAAAAAGTGGAAGCCAAAGTCCCCAAAGTCCCACCTCCGATCACTTATATCCAGTCTCAACAACTCTGCGGTTCGCCCCAAAGCCAAGCAGGTTCTGACCTCAGGGCCTTTGTACTTGCTGTGTGCACTGACTGAACCGCTTTTTCCCCCTCCCCATTAACACGCAGTCACGCACCCTCACGTGCACTCAGGCACAATTCCACATGCTCATTCACAATCACGGATATGCACGGGCTTCTGGCTCCCATTCCCTGCCTACCGCGTTGACCCTCTCCGCCCCCCCGCGACTGCAGCAGGTGCGCCTCGCCGCCCAGGGCGGAACGCGGCCTCAGGGAGACAGCCGCGGGCAGGAGGGGGGCGGCGCGCTGCGCCAGCACCGGGGCCGAGCCCCTGCCGCGGGTCCCGGGAGGAGGCCGCCCAGGCCGACTGCAGGAAACCGAGGCCCCGGCTCGGCGGCGAGCCCGCGGCCGCCCCGCAGCGAGAACCCGCCGGCGGCGGCCGACGCGGCCCGCGTGCCGCGCGGGGGCCTCACCCCCTTCCCGAGCCGCCGCCTCAGCACGTATCGCCGGGCCACGCGAGGGTCCACCTCGGCCGCGCACATGCCGGGGCGCGCGCGGCCCGCCGCCGAGCCGGTCGCCTTGGGAACCCCGGCGGCGCCTCCCGGGCGCCTGCGCCAGGCCGGGGGCGGGGCCGACGAGCCCAAGCCCCGCCCAACCCGGGGCCCGGCGGAGCCCCCCGCAGGCGCCCGGCGCGCGAGACGGTGCCCTTTCCGCCCTCTGCCCGGGGACCCGCCGCGGCCGCGGCCCCCGCTGTGCGGGCCGCGGGCGGGGCCTTCCTGCGGGCTCCGGGACGGCCGCGCGGGCGGGTGGCGCGTCGCTCGCAGGAGCCCGTCCATTGCGTTGCTGATGGGGGCAGAGGCCCACGCCATCCCCAGCGGTGCCAAATTATGTTCCCTGATCCCACAGAACTGAAATAAATAGCAAAGATATTTGGACACACCCCCCCCCCCCAAATTAGGAGATTAACCAGCTCACTTCTAAATAAACAGTGTGTCGAAGTGACGAGGGAAATTATGAATTGTTTTGAACTGAAAGATAATGAAAACGAGAACACCTGAGAGTGTGTGGGATGCAGCCAAAGCAACCTGAGAGGGAAATTTATAATTTTAAATGCTTATATTAGAAAAGTTTAAGTTTCCACCTTAAGAAAACAAAGAGAACAAAGAAAATTAAACCCAAAATAGGTACAGATAATGAAATAATAAAGATAAGAGTAGGGACCACTGAAATGGACAAGGAGAAAAACCAATGAAAAGCTGGTTCTTTGAATAAACGGAATAAAATGTAGCTGGACTGATTAAAATTAAATGAGAGACAGCACATTCCTATCAAACCTTTCAAACATTGAAAAGATAATGACCCTCGTTTATTAACAACCTCACACCAACATACCTGATAACTTAGATGAAATGGCAAATTCATTGAACGAGTGGGAGTATTTCCTAAATATAAATGTGAATTGAAACGCTACATGCCCATGAGGACAAAGGGCAGAGTAGAAGGCACATCGATGGAAGTGGAGGGAGGACTGATAACTGTCTGGACAGACTGAAGGGAATAAGAGCTGGACTCATGGAGGCTCCAAGGCCAGGAGTGGGGTTGTGATTGGAGCCCACCCCAGCCCCTTCTTTCTCCCCTTCCTCCATGAACCCCAAGCCAGAGGAGATCTTGACCCTGCCATTCTGCCACTGAGAATGTGGCCAATAAGCAATTATTCCAACATCAGTGAATTTCAGAAAGAAAAAAAAAAAAAATCTGCAGAGTGAACTTCATTACACTTATTAAATCAATTATCATGTCACAAATTTAGTGGATATTTGACTCATCCATTAGTTGTTTTTAAATCTGCTATTATGTGTTTTATCTCAGGGCTATTATTTATACCAAGTCCCACTTTCTCTTGTTCAAATATTCTTGCAGATATTAATCTTGTCAAAAAGGTTTTCTCACTTGTTAGTCAACAATAAATTTGATCATATGCGTGGTAATCTTTGCCTTTCTTTTGAGTGAGCCCATTATCAACTTGGGATATTTATTATGCATTAGATAAAAAGTACACCATGTACTTAATTTTCGGCTGAACCATGGGCAATATGGGGAGGCTTTGTCCAGGAGACCCAGAGTCAGGGGGGAGTGGGCAGTGGCAGGTCAAAACTCCTAGGAGGAAACAACCGGGTGGGAACCTCCAGCTCCAACCATCACCAGCCTCCTTGTAACTTAGGAGACCAGACTTACAGGGCTCCCATCTCCCAGACTGCATTCTTTCCCAGTCCACGTGCTTGGACCCTGTGCTCCCGTGTATCACAGTCCTTGTGTGGGGGCCCTACACCTTCCTTGCTCCTCAGTGTCAAAGTCTGAGTAGATATCACAGCTGTGTTTCCATCTATGTCACAGTTGTAGCCACTGTCCTTGTCTCATGCACAGCCTCCCACACCCTGCTGGGTGGACCTAGTGTGCTCCTCCAGCACCAAAGTTGTCCTCTGCTCTACCCTGCTTCCTGTATGGGCTATGGACTCTTCAGGCACCTGCCTGGGCCCCTCCTAGGAGGACTAGTTGGGGTTGCGTTTGTGGTCGTCTCTGAGATTATGCCTCCAGACAGAAATGAGGATGCCAGAGGAGGTGTGTCCTGCTGGGCCCCCCCTCATGGCCATCTCTCAGGGTCATCTCTGAGCCAGCCTGCGGAGGTGGTTGTGGGCATTGCCATAGGTGCCTGTGCAGGGGCTCTAGACTCTGGGCATTTTTCTGTTTGTCATCCTCTTTCTTCACAGAGGTAGGGGAGCCCCTGGGGAGGCTCCCCTGGACCTCAGGCTGCTCTGGACCACACCCCAAGTCCCACCCCTACTGGCCAGACCTTCAGTGAGAGTGAGGACTGGGGAGCCAAACCCATAGATCCTGTCCTCCAGCCAGTCCTCTCCAATCTGTGGCTCTGCTGACCCTGAGCAGACCAAAGCCAGGGTCACCACAGTGGCATCACCACAGAGCCCTGTCTGGCTCTCCTGTGTTCCATGCATGCAGCCCAGGGTCCCATTGGCTCCAGTCTGTTTTTGCTCCTGGGAAATGGGTGGGAAACGGCCGTTGCAGCATGGCCCTCACTGCACCATGTGTCTGGGGAGGGCAGATCGCTTCCTCCAGGGGCAACCGTGGCTGATGCACATCATGACCTGGATATGGGCTTCCCACCTGGGGCTGACCATGAGCCTGGTGTGAGTCTGGCACTGGTTCCAAGGTACCTGGCTATGGAGGGGAGGCCACTGAGGAAGGGTCCTTGCCTGAATGCATGACCAACAGCCAGTTCTGGTGGTGGTGGTGGTGCCGGAAAGGCAGGCCTGCAGGCAGCACACAATCTGGGATACAGGGAAGGAGACAGACTCAGATCCCACCCAGAGGACAGCCAGGCTCAGGTCTCCAGGGCTTGACGCCAGCCAGAGGACACGTTGGATATATAGGCTCTCCTGGACTTCACTCATGTTCCTCTCACTTTCCCCTTTGCCATGGTGACCGCCATCAGTGCCGTGCTTCTGATCAAGGTACAAGGCACTTGGGTGGGGTTGGGGCATCCATATTGATAATCCCCGAGGGTCCCTTCGTCTGACCACTACTCAGTAGCTGGCCACCCCTGTGGGTTCTCAGGCTCCTAAGGCTGAGCTTCAAGGAGAGAGTCTCTGGCATCACCTGAAACCACTCTAATACCACAGGTCCACTTGGCCTTGGCAGGTGTAAGGGTTGTGGGCACTGGTCATGTGCTGGCTTCAGGCTTCGGATTCAATAAAGGTGGCTGGCTCTGCCCCTTGTCTCAGGGCACAGGACAGGGATGGGGAGAGGATGTGGCCCAAGGTCCAAGTCACAACTCCAGTGCTCTCAGGAGTCCTTGGACAAGTCACTCTATGCATCAGTTTCTCCATCTGTGAAATGGGAGCAGAGGCTCTGGAAGTGCTCACCCCAGGGCCAGGCAAGCAGCCCAACCCCACTGGCTACTTCTGAGGAGGGACGCTCAGCCAAGTCTCATAAGCTGAGCAGGGAGGGCATCCAAGGTAGGGAGTGGGTCCTGGGGAAGGGTGGTGAGCTGAGTGGCCTGAGGGGTGTTGGGAGCAGCATCCCAGGAACAGGCAGAGGGAACCTTCTGCTGCAGCCTGGGAGTCCAGGGCCGACCCCAGCAGAGGGCGCTGTGGGGAGGGGACCTGACTGATATGGAGTGGGGGAGGGGCAACCTTGGCAGAAACTGAACAGACGGACGGTTCCAGCCTTTTCCTCCCCGGACCTTTCTAGCTCAGTGACCGGGCCAAGAGGTGAGTGACACCCCAGACCCTCCTCAGCCTCAGTCTGAGGGAGACAAAGTCTTGGTCCCTGGAAGAACAAAGATCACCACCTATTTCATGGGGGCAAGGGAGGAGGGGGGACCTCGAGGATGGGGAGTAACGTCACAGGTAACGCCTGGCTTTGCATCTGGACCCGCGGAGGTGAGTTCTGTCTCCCATGGGCAGCGGTGGGACCTGGTGGACACCAGAGACACCCTTTCCCCAACACACTGAGATAAGGCCCCCGGGGACCCGGGAAGGCGTCTCATCCGCCCTCTGGCAGGGCACCCTCCTCTTCCCCGAGAGGCGTTTCGCCTGGAATCACCCAGGTGCCCCGAAACCTGCGGCGCGGAGAAGTCCCCTTCTGCCCCTGATCTCCGCCGGTCAGAGGCGAAGCCCCGAACCCGGCAGCCAGGACTCGGGTGGCGGTTATAAGAGGAAGGCTCAGGCGGGAGAGACGGACTCGAAGTTGGGGGGCTGGCTGGGGAGGGGCCAACGCTGCGAGGGGCTGGGAGGGAGCGGAGCCGAGGTGGCGCGCGACTTGAGGGTGGTCGGGGCCAGGCCGGGGCTGCGGGTGGGGCCTGGGCCGGAACCGACCTCGGGGCGGCGGGGCCGCGGCGGGGCGGCGGGGCCGCGGCGGGGCGTGGTTTAGGTGCCGTCGGGCCGGACCCGGGCGGGCGGGGCGCGAGCGCAGCGTCCGCGCGGCTCCTCAAACTCTTCCACCCAGGTCGCGCAATTGGTAATTGCAGTCCCAGGAAGAAGAAAGTCTCGAGGAGGCGGGACAGAAGAGAACAAAACCTCACCAGACTTCTCCTGGAAGGAGGCGTTATGTAAGTCTTAAAGCTGGGACAAATCGCAGAGAAATTCAGGAGGCTGGGAGGACTTAAAAAACTCTGCCCATCGAGTCCCTCACCTAGCAACAGAAATTAAAAGGCCAAGTTTGACCCAGACACTCCCGTGACAGTTGAGTGCGGCGCAGGAGCCCGGGAGAGGCAGGGGCAGCGTTGCCTGGGAGGCACAGGGTCAGAGCGCGGAGGCCCAGACAGAGGGTGGGAATAGGCCTCCACCTCCCGCAGTCTCCGTTTCTAAATCTGTCCAGTGGGGACAGTGGCCCCAGGCAGACCCCGAGGGTAGAGGGTGTAGGGCGTAGGCGGCTGCCCCTGGGGGCAGAGACTCTGGTATGGAAATGCCAGGCCCTAGAGAGTGGCTAGAGGAAAACATCCCAAGTGGCCTCGGGAAAGCCCCCACTTGCAGGTTCAAGGATTTTTGTTTTGCCTTGATTCTACTCGGTCTGTTGTCAATTTTTCTATTAGTCAGGCACCAATATCATATTAAAAGCCCGTTTTTCAACAATAAAGATAAATTTTTGATAAATAAGTAAAAACCCGTATCATTTAAGGCCAACGTTCAGATGCTGTTTTAGGTTATGACGTTTCTTTAATATATATATTAAATATATATTAATCCTTACCTAAGGATATTTTTTCCATTGCTTTCCAGAGAGAATGGAAGGGGGAGAGAGAGGGAGGCATGGATGTGAGAGACACATCCATTGGTTGCCTCCCCCACGGTCTGGACCTGTCCGGGGATCCAGCCGGCAACCAAGGTACGTGTAACCGGAATCCAATCCGATACCCTTCAGTCCGAACTGACGCTCTAACCACTTAGCCAAACGGCTAGGGCTCTTTAATATTTTAATGTTAAAATAAACGGAGATTCTGCGTTGTCTTTAAAGTTTATGTCATTTTGATTTTATTTATAAAATACATTCTTTACAAGGAGGAAAATGCCTCAATTGTGTTCCTAATTTTAAGAAGTACCGCCACACCTAGCGCGCAGGTGAAGCTGTGTGAGTGAGTCGCCACGGCTCTGAAGTCAGCCTGCTAAATCAAGCCTGGCGCCTGGAGACCGGGGATACTCGGGCTGCTGCTTAGTCTGATTCTGAGGCAAGTCCAAGGTCGTCTTCCGGAAGCCACAGTCCTTCCCGCCGCGGGCTGGCCTCTGCAGGGCGGGGCCGTTGCCCAAGCAACCGGTGACAGCGGGGAAGTGCGGCTAAGTTCTGTCTCCGCGGAGACTGTATGGGCTGAACGCCAACTTGACTCAAGGGGGGGCGAACTCTGGCAAAGGGCCGAGGTCCCGAAGGAACCCACGAGTAAAGGCTGGCCACGGTGCCCTGGCCCCCGATTAATCCCATACGCCTGACTTTGCCTCCCCCCAACCTCGTCACTCCGAGTCACGTCCCACCGCTCTAGCGTAGGCAGGCTGGGGAGGGAAAAGGCTGAGGTGGAGGAGCGGGCTGGGGGCGGTGCCCTCACGCGTCCCGGTGCCCCAGGCCCGGACCCATGACTCCCAAGAAGAAGCGCGGGCAGAGCGCGGCTGCCGAGGTCGCGGAGCCTCGCCTGTCGGAGCGTGCGCAGTACCTGCAGCGCGAGTACCGGCTGCTCTCGGAGCAGCTGCGCACCTGCGAGGAGCGCGTGGACCGGGTGCTGCGCGAGAACGCCTTCCTCGACTGCGAGGCGCTGCGCCTGCGCGAAGAGAACCGGCTCTACGCCAGCTACGTGAGCGCGCGCGCGCAACGCTGCGCCAACGCCGTCGTCGGGCTAGAGGAGCAGAACCGCACGGACCTGACGCAGATCCACTGGCAGCGGGCCGACCTGGAGTCGCTCTACCACGGGCGCGAGGACGGGGTGCGCGCGCAGCTGCTGGAGATGGAGGCGCGCGCAGCCCAGATGGCGCGGCGAGTGCAGGAGCTACAGCCCTACAAGGCCAGTGCGCGCGCCCCGCGGGCGGGCGGGGCCCGGGCGGGGGCGGGCGGGCTGGGCGCGTGCCGCACCCCCGCGCTGACGCGCGCCGCGGCCGCAGGAGTTGCAGCTGGAGCAGCTGGCCCGGATCCGGACGCTGGAGCGCGAGCTGCTGCACATGCGCGTGGAGCACACGCAGCTGCTGCACCGAGTGAAGCGGCGCTTCCTGGAGGACACCGCGGCCTTCGAGCGCGAGGCGCGCCAACGCGTGCAGTCCCTGGCGCGGCGCGCCGAGCGGGAGGCGGCGCGCGAGCTCATCGCGCACACGCAGGCCATCAAGGCGGACAACGGCCGGCTGCGGGAAGAGCTGCTGCGGCTGCTCCGCCGGGCCCAGCTGCTGCACGACACGCGGCGCCAGCTGCTGGAGCAGCGTGAGCAGCTGCAGCACGAGCACCAGGACACGCGGGACCTGGAGCGAGTGCACGGCTGGCTGCGCCGGGGCGCCGGGGGCCCAGCGCTGTGGCAGCCGCCGCCGCCCGCCTCGCGCCCGGGGCCCGCCGTCTCCCCCCCGGGCCCCTCGCGCGTGGCTTCCCGGAACGCGTCTCAGGCGTCTTCGAGCGTGGGCTCCAGGATCCCGCCCGTGACCCCGTTGCGTGTGGGCTCCAGGGCCCTGTCGCAGGCCTCTCCGAAGGCAGGTTCGCAAGTCCCATCCCAGGACCCGTCGCAAGCGGGCTCCCGGGTCCCGTCCCTGGCCCTGTCCCGCCCCGGCTCCCGGAAATCTTCACGGTCTTCAGTGCGTGTGGCTTCACAGACCATCACTCACCCTGTCCCAGGATCGAGCCAGTCAAAGGAGACCGCGAACACGGATGCTGCGGCCTGAACCTACCGGGAAGGGGGGGGCGGGGCGGTGTGCAGGACTCGTATTTGGGGAGTGCAATTGTTAATAAAAGTGTGACCCCCTCACACACACGCCTCCCTGGACGCCCGCCTTGCTGCTTCAGCATTTCCTGTCAGCTCCGGGACCACTTATTCAAGCTTCCAGTTTCCAGGCTGCAAGGTAGCTGGATGCACCCTTCACCCTGTGTGTCAGCTGGGATCCAGCATCCCTCCACACTGGGGCTGATCTCTGGCTGCTCCTGCAGGGGGCCAGGGCCTGGGAAGGTCCCGGACATCAGCATCCTGCCCACTAGGGCTGACGGTGGCAGAGACGGACATCCCGGCACGGACAGATAGTGGGGAGCAGGAAAGGAACCTGGTGGGCCAGGGGAAGCTGGGCGACTGGGCCTTGTGGTCAGGAGGGCCAGTGTGGTGCCACCTGCGGTTGAAAGCACCACAGGAAGCAAGGGAGGTTTTCTGTTTAATCCCTTGTGGGGGTTGGGTAATTTTTTATATAATTTCAAATTTAGAGAAAAGTTGCAGGAATAGTTCAGTGAAGTCTCCTATACCATTTATCCAGGTTCACCAGCAGTTTGCTTTCTACCCCTTTGGTGTGTGTGTGCTTGTCCCCCACCCCTGTACATTGCAGATTAGGTTCGCTAGGTCATGCCTCTTCACTTCTAACTCCTTATAGTGTTTCTCGAGCACAGGGACATTCTCCTACATTACTACAACCCAGTGATCCGAGTCAGGAAATTTAGTATGGAGAAAATAGTATTAGCTAATCCTCTGTTCACATTAAAATGTTAACTGTCTCAACGGTGCCCTTGGTGGCCACTGTTGTGCCAGGGTCATGCACCACATTTAGTTGTCAGTCCCAGTGTGCAGAGGCTGGTTAAGATGTCCCTTAGGTGTGGTGTGTATTCATCAGTGGCTGTACCAGGGGGCTGCCTGGCTTTCTGGGGGTGCTGGCCCCAGGGCAGTGACTTCATCCTGAGCACAGAGGGAAGGGTTTTATTTATTCATTTATTTTTTTAATTCTCACCTGAGGATATTTTTCCCCATTGCTTTTCAGAGAGAGTGGAAGGGAGAGAGAGAGAAACATCGATGTGAGAGAGACATATTGATTGGTTACCTCCAGCACAGGGGATTGAGCCTGCAACCGAGGTACGTGCCCTTGGTTGGAATCCAGCCCGGGACCCGTCAGTCTGCAGGCCAACACTCTAACCACTGAGCCAAACCGACAAGGGCAGAGGGAAGGTTTTTAAATAACTGGGTCTTTGAAGGAGAGTGCAGTGTGGGAGAGGCAGGACCAGCATGGGAACAATGCTGGTAGGGGTGGGCACAACCTTGTGGCATCCAGGCAGTGGACCTGATGTTCCAAATGGGATGGCCCTTGGGATGGGATGGCATTGGAAACAGGGACTGGGCCTGGGCCCCGTGATGGGAGTTCAGAGCACAGGTTCAAGATGAAGGTCCTGTTTGCTGGGAACAGCGTAACATGAGTGAACCACATAGAGGAAGCAGGTACAAACCCTGTCATTTGGGGTCCTCAGCACCTTCTAGCCCAGTGCTCCTGTGAATTAGTGCCTGAGAAACATCACTCAGAGTAGACTTTTTTTTTTTTTAATGTATCCTTATTGATTTCAGAGAGAGGAAGGGAGAGAGAGACAGACAGAAACGTCAATGATGAGAGAGTCATTGATCGGCTGCAGCCCGCAACCTGGGCATGTGCCCTGACCGGGAATCAAACCCCGATCTCCTAGATCCTAGGCCAATGCTCAACCGCTGAGCCACGCTTGGCTGGGCAAGAGTAGACATTTGTTCATTTCTCCTTGTAGTCATGTATTGACTTTATGTATTTTGAAGCAATTATTAGTTGCATATGAGTTTAGAATTACTAGCTCTTCTTGTGAATTGAACGTCTTACCAACCTGCAGTGTTCTTTACGTCTGCCCACAGCGTGTCTGCTATTACTGGGGCTGCTCCAGCTTTGTCTTGTACACCCTTTTCTATGGGTGTCAATATTTCACATGCATCCCTAGAAACGTATAAATGGTTCTTAAATTGTAAAATACAGTCTGACAATCTTTGTTTTTTACCCTAGAGTGTAGTTAGTTTATACTGGTTGAGTTGCAGTATTAATAGCAGTATTGCTTTATATCAGTTTATGTCATAGTTTCTGAATTTTCTTATTTTATGTTTCAGCTGGACCCCTCCCCCATTTCGTTTGCTTTTCTACTTTGTGGAAATCATACTCTTCTTTTTCAGTGGTCATCTGAAAAATGTTAGCGTGCACATTTAAGCTCATAATTCATGAAGATCCTATCTTTACCTCTCCCCTAACCCTGAGAACACTTTCTATTTCCATCACATCTTCCAGGTTTAGAACCTATGGACAACCACATCACTCATAGATTGGCCACTGTTACGTTCTTTGTGAAAATTCATTCTCTTGCATACTTACCATTTGGGACATATTTGTATGTATGCTATGCTTCAGAGTTTACTTTAAAAGTCCTTATGCTAGCTCCTTATTCCTTGCACAGCTTTCTGGCTTGTCCCTCTAAACAAGCTGCTCAAATTCAGGCCTGGTCTGGCCCAGCCAGTGGCTGTCCTGACTACTCGTGCGGGTGGAGAAGAGTGCCACCCTGCAGGCCGGAGCGTGGCCGTGTGGGATGCCCAGCAGTGCAAGGGACAGTCTGAGCCCCCCTCTGACTGTGACACCCATCCTCTGTCCTCTCACCACCTGCCTACTGCTCTGTGGTTCCTGCCCCAGGTCATCACTGCTCATCAGGCTGGTGTTGTGGGGGTTTCCCTGTCACTGGTGGCCTGGAGCTCTTCCCCAAGATCTCTAAGCCAGAGATCAGAACAAGCCCACTCGCAGCCATGTCCCCTGCCAAAAAAGAGCCACTGACCCCGTTCAGCTTCCAGTCATCTCAGCAGGGGTAGGAGGGACACCAGGCACCAAGATTATATGGGGAGACCCCTCAGAGGGGACAGTGAGCCCAAGTAGGCTGGGCTAGAGCACATGCCAACATGAGCAGTGGCCAGAGAGCAGGGCAGTGGGCAGGTGAGGTGCATCAGGGCACGAGGTGAGTGCTGGCAGCATCCCAACCTGCTAAGGAAGGCCATGTGGACAGGGAGGGAGCCTGCCTGGTCCTCCCTGTCTTGGCCTGGACTCTAGGGCTCAACTGGCTGGGTTGTGCCTCTACACTGAGCCTGCTGGTACAGGGGCTGCCATGCTCCTTGGACCCACTTCTCCTGGCAGAGCTGCTCAGGGGATCTAGGGAGCTCTGATGGTAGCTTTCCTGCGATTCTAGAAATAAGAAGTCTTCTTCCTGCCACATTGTTAGGAGCGCCCAGCTACTACAGTACCAGACAGTTGCAGACACATGCTGTGGGGCTCCTAGCCCTGTCTGTTCCTGTGGGCTTTCTGGTGCCTGGTGAAGAAGCCTAGGTGGTGGAAGCTTTTCCTGCAGCAGTTGCACTTGTAGGACCTCCTGGTCAGGTGCAGTCCTGGTGGATACTGAAGCCCTTGGACCACTGGGAGGCCTTGCCACACTGGTCGCACATGTAAGGCATCTCCCCACGGTGGGCCTCCGGTGGTGGCAAAAGTGCTCATTGGTACGGAAGGCTTCCCGCAGTCCACACAGCAGAAAGGCCTCTCCCACTGGGCACCAGCTGATGCTGGAGAAGGTTGACTTTCTGCTTGAAGGCTCTCCCACAGTCACTGTGCCATTAAGAAAATGAAAAGGCCAAAGACTGTATTTGGAAAAAGACTTTCATCTAGAATACTCAAAAGAGTCTTACAAGTCAATAATAAGAAGACAAACCACCCAAAAGTCGTGGACATATCACAGGGACCATACGGACAGCAACATGCACGTAAGAAGGTACTCAGCACCACCACTTGGTGCAGAAGACACAAACTCCACTGGGATGGAGTTAGAGGAGTGACAGTGCCAAGTATTGGTGCAGATATGGAGCAGCTGGAACCCTGACACACTGTGGTGGGAGTATAAAATGGTACAGTCAGTATGGAGAAATTTTTGGCAATCTTTTTAAATCCTTGAGGGCATGCTTTTATTGATTTTTTAGAGAGAGGAAGGGAGAGGGAGAAACATCAATGTGAGAGTGAAATATCTATTGTCTGTTTCCTGCACGCGCCCCAACTGGGGATCGAACCTGCAACCTGGGTATGTGCCCCCACTGGGACTCAAACCCACCACCTTTCCGTGTATAGGACAATACTCCAACCAACCAAGCCACAGGCCAGGGCTGGCAATTTTTTATAAAGTTAAAAACGCAGTTATAACTCAGCAATTAAATTCCTAGTCATTTACCCAAGAAAAATAAAAGGCATGTCCAAATAAATACTTTTATACAAATGCTCATAGCAGTTTTATTCTTAATAGTCCAAACTGGAAACTCAAGTTTCTACAACAGATGAATAAATGGTTTATACAATCAAACATGACTCAGCAAAGAGCTACTATAACACAAAACTACACTGGGTGGAATCTTTAAAACATGCCAAAATGAAAGTGAGACGTAAAAGATTACATAGTACATGCGTCCATTTATATAAAGTCCTAGAAAAAGCAAAGCTTCTCTACACCAACAGAAAGTGGTTACATGGGGCTGGGGTGGGATTAACTGAGAAACAGCAAAAGGGAGCCTTTGGATGATAGAAATATTCTTTTTCTGATTATGAAGGTGGTTACACGGGTGTACATTAAAACTCTGTACACTTAAAACAGGTGTTTTACTGTGTGGAAACTTGACCTCAACAAAGTTAAGGTGGTCTAGTAATACCTCCGCCTACACTTCAAATGGTGAGTTCTCCAGAAAGTACTGTAGGCCCTTTTTGAACTATTTATTCCCTTGAGACTTCTAGGGTTGCTGGAATTTGTTAACTCAAAATATGCATTCATGGGCAAAAAGAAAAAACACATTTTATACAATTTCAAAAGTGGTTTTGATTAATGTTCATATAAAGAAAATTCAGTCAACAACTAACGTGGTCTCGCTAGGCAGTTACCCGCTGTGTAATAAACCTGCCTGCTTCAGAACAGCTCCACCAAGAGGAATCTGCAATGCCCCGTTTCTGTTCAGATTTCCTTTAGTTCCTTATTCTCTGACAAATGTCTACTTTTCTCCATAGACCAGTTCAAATGCTACCTCTTCTGTGAAGCTGTCGCAGATCTTCGTTACGTCTGTCACCTCCTCGCCTCTGCTCCTACACATGCGTATATTTCTACATTTTGCTCAGTGTGCCATGATCTGGCTTCCCCATCAGACTTGGAATGGCATCGGGTTGGATAGTCCTATTTTCCCAGGACTTCCCGCTGGTCCTTACAGGTCAATACATTTTCAAATAAATGACAAAATGAGCTAAAGGGCGGGGAGTAACAGAAGAGTTGAGTTCAGTCCTGGACTGCTAAGATAGAAAGAAGTTATGTAGTGCACTGCGACTCTATGCCCTGGAGTGAACCAGAAAGATGCATAGGCAACTAAGGAAAGACAATGCTCCCCAAAGAAAGTGCATGGTCATGGCTGAGCTCTGATGGCAGCAAATATGAGGGCACTAGGCTTACACTGGCCACTGCCTGCAACTTCTGGCTTAAGGGCAAGCAGCAGACATCAACCGGGCTAAAAAAGAAGGTATTTCCAACAGACCAGTAGATTACAGTTTATAAAACAACAACAAAAATCCAAGGGTTTTAAAATAGCAGTACAGAAGGACAAAGTAGGAGAGGCACCACATACAAAGACGTGGGGTGTGCTTTTTATTGTCTTGCACTAGACACAAGGGACACACAAATCAATCAGATGTTACCATTGTCCTTAAAGAATGAGCAGTGTAATGGAAGATATATATACACACATACACAATTCTTATATATCAAAATAAGTGTAGTAACAGGTGAGAACTGAGGGACAGAAGCCCAGAGGGGGACAGGGCTGAGCATGACATGATGCCACAGTGGTCTTGACTCATGATGAGGAGTTAACCAGGTGAAGTGAGGAGACATTCAAACAAGGCTGGAGGCAAGGAAGCAGGGAGAGCTTGGATTCAGGAACAGCAGTTAATGTTGCTGCAACACTGAGTTAGGTGGTAGGAGACACGGCTCCAAGAAGCAAAAGACCTCAGGATTCAGGAAAGGAGGCTTAGAATGTCCTAAGGACCACAGGGAACCAACTTGTGGCTTTAAATAAGTACTTCTCCAACTAACTTGCCTTTTCTTTAAATCCTCACCTGAAGATATTTTTTCCATTGCTTTTCAGAGACTGGAAGGAGGAGAAACATTGATGTGAGAGAGACATCAATTGGTTGCCTCCTGCACGTGCCCCGACCAGGCTGAACCTGCAACTGAGGTATGCACCCTTGGCAGGAATGGAACCCAGAAGCCTTAGTTCTAAGGCTGACGCTCTAACCACTGAGCAAATCTGGCTAGGGCTCCAACTTGCCTTTTTGATAGATCAAAATTGCTACATAATACTGTTTAAAGTAATGACTGGATTGTTCTCCTTCAAAGGGGATTTAAGTCAGGGATGAACTGTGTGCAGTAAAATCTAGAAACTTTTCAAGACCTAGCTCCTGCCCCCAAACTATTCCAGCTCAGAGTCAGCTGTCGTCAGGTGGTTCTCCTGAGGACACATGTTCCTAGCAGACGACAGCCATCCGGCACTGCTGCAAACATAGGTGGCAGCCCACTCCTAAAGCAGGCCCATCCATGACTCTGGGAAATGCTGACATGTCCAAAGCCACGTGATTCAGGACTCATGACACTCCCCAAACATCACTGAGTTGGAGAATACTTTATAAGCTATCTGTATGTTCCCTCTGACTTACAGATTTCTCACCCAAATGTATGGGGGTTTTACTCAGGGAAAGTCTCTCTTGGTGAACACCTTGATTATTTTTAAAGTTTGGAGAACTGAAATCTTTCCTGTACTGACTACATTCATAGAGTTTCTCTTCAGAGTGAATTTTCTGATGTTGAAGGAAGTTTGATCTCTGAATAAACCCTTTCCCACAATAACTACACACGTAGGGCTTTTCTCCAGTATGAATGATCTGATGGAGAAGCAGCTTGGAACTCTGGATGAAGGCTTTCCCACAGTCCTTACATTCAAAGGGCCTGTCCCCAGTGTGGATTTTCTGATGTTCTGTGAGATGAGCTTTCTGGAGAAAAGCTTTCCCACATTCTTTACATTCATATACCCTCTCTCCAGTGTGAATTTTCTGGTGTCGAATAAGGTATGAACTCAGGAAGAAAGCTTTCCCACATTCATTACATTCGTAGAGTTTCTCTCCGGTGTGAATTCTCTGATGCTGAGTAAAGTTTGAAGTCTGGCTGAAGCGCTTCCCACACTCATTGCAAACATAAGGCCTCTCTCCAGTGTGGATCCTCTGATGCTGGATAAGCTTTGAGCTCCGAATAAAGGCTTTCCCACATTCATTACATTCAAAGGGCCTCTCTCCAGTGTGAATTCTCTGATGTTCAATGAGGTCTGAGCGATGACGGAAGGCCTTTCCACATTCCTTACATTCATACTGTTTCACTTCTGTGTGGATCTGATAATGTCGAATAAGGCTTGAGCTCCTAATGAAGGATTTTCCGCATTCATTACACTCATAGGGTCTTTCTCCCGTGTGAATTCTCTGATGTCGAATGAGTAACGAACTCTGACTGAAGCCTTTCCCACATTCTTTGCATTCAAAAGGCCTCTCTAGGGTATGAACGCGCTGGTGTCGAATCAGGTCTGAGCTGTGACAGAAAGCTTTCCCACACTGAGTGCACTTGAATGGCTTTTGTCCTGCATGTGCTCTCTGATGCTCAATGAGATCTGCATAGTGAGCGAAGTCTTTCCCACAAGCATTACACACATAGAGTCTATCTCTGCTGTGAACGCTCTGGTGCTCAGCAATGTTGGAGCTCTGGCTGAAGCCTTTCCCACACTGGTCACATTTGTAAGGTTTCTCCCCAGTATGAGAAATCTGATGTCTAACTTGGTCTGAAGTAAATGGGAAGCTTTTGCCACAAGTCTCACATGGGTGTGCTTCCCCTTCTATAAGTTCTCTCTGAAGGATGAGGAGGTTTGAGCTCAGAACTGGGCTGCCTCCTGACTCACTTCCCACTTGGGCTGCCTCTCCTGTTTGGATCCTCCAGTGAGTAACTGTCACCTGCTTGAGACCAACCTCCTGAGACAGGGAGTTCTGCAGACTCTGCCCTTCCAGGTTTCCCAAAAGCCCCCCTAATCTGGGTTCAGCAACCCCCCCCGACTCAGGGGCAGGGGGCTCCATCACTGTGAGTGTTCCTGACATTGTCGTATGCGGACATCCATCCTCAGAAATTCAGGCTGCAGAGTCACCTTCTCGTCACCAGTTCCTACATCAGAATCTAAAATAAAATAGAACATGGTCATCTTTTTCCTCATTAACAGACAGGAACCCACTGGAGTGGGTGGAGGTAAAACACATCCACCGAGAGGAAAATGTATCCTCCGCTCACACTCTTGACCCAACACACGGTGACCACAGCACTTGTCTTACCCTCAAACAGCCGCCCCATTTGGGAAGGCTTCCTTGGGGCTCCACCATCCAACTCCAGGGGATAGACTGGTCGGGTGCCCAGTGGGTAGGGATATGACTTGAATTACCAAAATCAAGATGTATTTCCAAAGAAACACAAATTTACCAATCTTACCACCTCTTTGTTGTCCCTCATTCCTTCATGTCCTCCCTTCCCTCCTCATCAATTTAGATCCCCTGGTCTGCGGTTTTATATTCACTTGGGTTATATATTAAAACCATTCTCTTGCATATTGATCCTAACTCCCCTGCCCTTTTCTTCCTCTATCATACTTATGTGGGAAACCCTGCTCAAGTTGAATTCTGCTTGCTTCCTATCTGTGTATGCATCACTGCTGAGCTCCCTACGTTCTTGAACGCTTTGCCTAACGGCGCCCTGAGCAATTTCTACACTGCCCTAACTCTCCTAGGAGACCATTTCCTGATTTCTATTCTTTTATCAAATGTCTAACCCTGCCTCCTCCTCCTTGGCTGACGACAAGCAATGAGATGAGAATGTTCCCTTTCTCCCACATGTGCCAACCTACCTGGGTGTGTTCCTACACCATGCCCTCCCTGTGACATGGGTTAAAGCTGTCCTTGATCCAATATAAGGCAAACACCTCCCCTTGAGCACTAAAACCCACCCCTTTCATCTACCCAAGGACACAAGTCCTGCCCTGCACAGGTCTAGAGTGGAGATGTTCATAGCAGCACTAGTCACAGCCATCCAGAGCTCCATCGACAAGGATTCTAAGGGAATGGCATTCAGCAAGGAATTAGGACTGCCCTACACAAAAGCACAGGCAAATCTGACAGATGTGATGCTGAGAAAAGAAGCCAGGCACAGAGTTCATATTATATGATTCCATTTACGTAAAGTTCAAACACAGACGAAACCAATCCATAGAGGGAGACTCAAGACACTGATGGTCTCTGGGATATCAGAGTAACACCCTCCCTGCAGCTCTAGAATTCTCGGACTAGAATCTGTCTCCCCCAAGGCTGTGCCCTCTCACAGGAAGGCCCACATGGAGCTATCCATCTCTGCATAGCAATTCACAAGTTTAGCAGCAGAAAACAGCACACACCTGTCACCTCAATGCTGTAGGCCAAAAGTCAACCCAACATGACTGGGACTTTGCTCAAGGTCACAGGTGTCATCAAGGCTGAGGGCTCATCTGGAAGCTCTGGGAAAATCCATTTTCAAACTCGTATTGTTGACAGAATTCAGTCCCTTGTAGTCGCAGGCCAGCATCTGTTTCCTTGCTGGCGGTCAGTTCCTCAGGGCCACCTGTATCCTCCAGACAGGAACTCATTGATTCCTCTCTGCTGTGTCTTCAGTGACAAGCTGCAGAAAACCCTGCTTCCCAAGGGCTCCTATGGCAGCTGACTTGGCACCTTAATTACAGTAGCAAAATCCCTCCATGACAGCTGGGTGCTGTGCACATTAAGGGCCAGGAATCTTGGAGGGCCTCCCTTACCCCAGTGATGCCTGGAAGATAGCCCCCTGGGATCAGCCACAGCTGTTTGAATCCCACTGCCCAATCCTGCCTTCACAGGTGCATCACCTGAGAGCTCTCCCCAGTTGACTCCACTTTCAGGGAGCTCCATCTGGATGCTGCCACAAGGTCACTGCTCGACCCCAATATGCACTGGTAGGAAACAGGGCCGCTGCAAACCCACTTCCTATGTGGCTGCCAAGCACAAGGATGCATCAGAGGACAGAGCACAGGGCACCCTTCCAACATGGTTTTTTTTACCTGAGCTACAATTTCCATAAAGTGCAACATCCTGATGAAGTCATCACGTACACCTGAGGAACCATAGCCCTAGTCAACACAGACCACATCTGTGGCCAGAAAGGCTCCCCCCCCCATGGTAACCATTTCTCTTACTATAGGTGAGTTCATCCCATTTTAAAATTTTATTTACATGGAATCATACAGTATGTTCTCTTCTGCTTTTCTCAAAATGTGCCCACTTTTATTGAAATACATTTCACATACCATAAAACTCACCATTTTAAAATGCACAATTCAACCTTGCTGGCATGGCTGTCATTGGTGTCGACCTATGAACCAGGAGGTCACAGTTCGATTCCTGGTCAGGGCACATGCCTGGTTGCAGGCTCATTCCCCATGGGGTGTGTAGAGAAGGCAGCCAGTTGGTGACTCTATCTCATTATAGATGTTTCTATCTCTCTCCCCCTCTCCTTTCCTCCCTTTGAATAAAAACATTAAAAAAATAATAAAGTGCATGATTCAGTATTTTCTAGAACATTTCTACAGTTGTGGCAATATCACCACCAACTAATTGGTTCCAGAACATTTTCATCACCCCAGAGATATCTGCTAACACTCAATATTGTGCCTCTGAAAGTCCCTCCTACGTGGATACATCACAGTTCACGTTCCACCTTCCCAGGCACAGACACCTGGGTGGTTTGTAGTTGGGGCCATGAATAAGCCCCTATAAAGGCTCCTGTCCTGTCTTCTGGCAGATGGGCCCTCATTTCTATGGGGTGCCCATCAGTAGTGTGACTGCTGGGCCACATGTCCTAGTACTGCTTCACTTTTGTACCTCCCATCAGGACATGTGCAAATTCCACTGTGATCCATTGCAGCTGAGGACCAGCGACTGTGGTGGGTCTGGGGCTCTTCCCCTTGCTTGATGGGTGGGTCTCTTCAACGACCCTGGTCACCCAGCTCTTTCACTGGGTGTTGGAGATAGCACTCGGGAGGCTGGGACTGAGTTTAGACTGTGACTGTGGGAAGCTGCACTGGCGCCACCAGAGTCTGGCTGGGATGAAGGGTGGCCAGTGGGGTAAACTGTGGCAGAGAATAACACTGCCCAGCATCCCTGCTTCCTTTGAGTGACAGCAATCCCACTTGAGATTTTAGTAGACACATGGCTACCCAGCTAATGACTACATTTCCTAGAGTCCCCTGAGGTTGGATGTGACCGTGACAGGTCCAGCAGGGAGACAGAAACAGAAGGCATGTGTGCACACGGCCTGTCTCCCACCCACAGGGGCACACGGATAAGGCACAGTAGCTAGGCTTCTGGAGAATGAGGGGTGCAGCCACCACCTGCCTATGAGAAGGAACATGAGAAATCAAGTTTCCTGCTTGGAAACATTATTTTTGAATCTGTTACAGCAATTTGAAACCACGCTGAAAAAGGCTAATAAACTACTTGACCATTGGATGTAACGCTTCCAGGGATGAAAAGGGAACGGGATTCGCATGCCACTAACTGATGACAATGAGAAGCTGAGCACAAGATGTGCCAACTGGTCTGGCAGCACAGCTTCTGCAGCAGTGGCCCACTCAGTGTGGCCACGACACAGCACGTATAGCCACTGCCCGGTGGCAGTAACTGAGAACGTTCTTCTGAGTTAAAGTCCCACTAACTTGGTTTAAAATAATCTGTCACCTATTTATAAGAATTACTTTTAACTAGTTACTTTTCAAGATATAAAACTAAAACTATGCTGAGAAAAACTTAAAAATCCCCAAAAGTTCAACAGATAAGTACTGTTAGCTATTTAGATATATTCATCCAGGCCTCTCCTTAAAGTCACCCGCTCACGTACATGCACAATTTTCAGAAATAAAGACAAGATGCCCATCTACCTCCAACACCTCCCCATTTATATCCTGGCACTCTTCAAGTTCATCCCACAGATGTCCTGAGTGCTTTAGATGGTATCACCATCACAGGCACTCACTCACTGAGTCCCTACGATGGATCAGGCGCTGGAGGGAACATTTGTCCCTGTGTTTCTGGTGTCCTGAGGGGTGTTCCCTGAGGTGCAGAGTTCACCAAATGAAAGATGTGGGAACACATGTAGGCACACAGCACCTCCTCCTCCACAGGGTGCAGTCCGCTCTGCTCTTACCAGCCTGCAGCATTGTGGGGGACAGGCCCCCTGAGGAGATGCTGCAGCCAGCCCATGCTGCCTGGGAGCAGGAAGGAAAGTCTAACTAGCCCTTAGCCTGAAGAACTCCAGTGTCACTCCATCCTACCCTGTGACTAGCAGAAAGGCAACAGGTTACTCCTCATATGCCTCACTGGTTCAGAACTGGGGGTACGGAGGGGTACTATTAGGAGCCCTTGAACCTGAACCAGGCACAGTGCTTAACAATGGACCTGCATTGTCTCTAACACTCCTCCAAACCTGATGAGTATTTACTTTACTTTACAGATGAGGAAACGGAGACTATGACACTCAACTACCCAAGATCACTAAGCCCGTACGTGGCAGAATTAAGGTTCAAGTCCAGGCCTGTCTTCCTCCAGTACCCATTCCCTATTGTGAAAAGTTTGTTCTCCTTCCCAAGTGTAATCTGTCATTTTTACAGGATATTTTGATTAGATCAGCTGGAATGAGTATTATAAAAGTAAGCTTACATTTTAAGCCTTGTTATTTTTCTTAATTTAAAAGAAGAGGAGTAGGATGTTGGTTTTTGTGTTGGAAGTAAGTGATATCTTCTGATTTTTAAGTTTAAAATGACTATTACTACCTGAAAACAGCTTGCATCTGCTCACAGGGATATAGCTTTAAATATACATATGTGCCTCTTAATTGCTTTTACAATTTTTTTAACTTTAGAGGAAGTCTTCAAAATATACTTTGCTTTGAATATACATTCATCTAATAATCAGCAATCTTTCAGTTTCTGCTTAGCTCCTTTTTCTTCTGTCAAGAAAAATTAAACTGATACTCTTTCATTTAAAGAAACCTGAATGAACCATCTACCTCACTGATGAGAAAAAAGACAAAGAAAAAAAAACCTGAATGAAATACACCAGACTTCTGCTTCCACACGACAATGGGCTAGCATGGCCCACCCTTCCGTTATCTAGAATTTGCTGGATAAATGGAACATGAATTGTCTAAATGCAGAGTTGATGTTGAAAGAGATGGGGCAATCCTCAGTGCTGGAAATGAGCAGGAGCTGAATATGGGAGTGGGAACCTGTGAGCAGCCCTGAGTGGCTTTGGGGTGGCAAGGGGGTGGCACTAGAAACTGTTCTCACATCCGCACTGGTAAAGGGGCATTACGGCCTTGGGCTCCCAGGTCAGTCAGAGTCATTGTCTGTTGATTTCGGCCTAAAGAAAGGAAGTAGGAAGGTTTCAGCCTTGAGAATAACAAGAAAAGTAAAGCAGGGGCCCCTGAGTGAGACATGGACTAGAGCTCTTCACGACCTACACCAGTGGCTGACCCACAGCTGCCACTGCCATACCTGTGCTCCTGCCACTGCGTGATGAAGGGAACTGAGCACTGGTGTGTGCTTCCCTTGTTTTCTTACGTTCTTCTCACAGCCATCCATGAGGTTCAGGAAAGTGGCTTGCTTAAGTGCCATCTCCTCCTCCCCACCCCACGGCCATTTGGTTTCTGCTCCCAGGGCTCTGCCCAAGGATGCCAACAATCTTCTTTCCTGACAAGTCCAGTGTCCTTTCACCTGTCATCTTCCATGACCTGAGGCAGTACTGCACATGCCTGAACTGCTTCAAATGCACTGCTGTCATGGGTCAGCTACTTCCCTGACCAACCATTCCATCTCTGGTTCATAAATGCTGTCTGGGCCTTCTCAGCTCTGCCCCCTCTCCCTACCATTCCCAAGACCTTTCCAGGAGAGTCAGGAATCCATCACCATCACTCCAGGAGAGACTGAAGCCACAAGAGGAGGCTTGTGAAAAAACAGCAACCTCTCCCCAATTTCTCTCTGTATCTCCCATAAGAGGAATACTGTGGTTACTGACAGTATTAAGATGCTGTTTACAATGTTACAGCTTTAATAGGGACAAAAGTTCCATCTCTGTGGATAGGAGCAAGTTATACCTGAAAACTTGGTTAGATTGGCATCTCTGGGATGCTTCTGTCATTCATTGGGACTGGGCCTCAGAGTAGAGAAGCGCTGCAGGGCAATTATGAGCACGAACTCCGAAGTCAAACTGCCTCCAGCTAACATCCTTGGGAAATAAATCTCAGGCCCTGAGCACCCCACGACCATGATGTAGCCAGTGGCAGCACACAATGTCCCTGGTATCAGAGAGATGGCCACTGGGACTGATAAAAACATCTAGGGAAAGGGAACTTTCAGGAAAGAGCTAAGACAGTGCAGCTAAACCACCTCTCCCCACCTGGCAATTCTCCTTCAGGACTGAGGGTGGAAGGAAATTCTGTTCATCTCATCTTCCTGTCCACTTCTACCCTGGCCAGGGCAGGTACCGGCTCTGCATCTCCTCCAGCACAGAGGCTCAAGGCCCCGGCCGCTCTCCCAGCCTCGTTTCGAGAGGTCCCTCGGGTCCAAGGAGAGGAGGCCGGCTTAGAGCAACAGCAGGGTTACCCGCACCTGTCCCCACCCCAAGGCCACCGCAGAGGGTAGGAGGCTAGAGAAGCACGACACAGACGCTTAAGCCAGAGGCTCCACGGCTGAGTGGGTGTCTTGGAACCGGGAAAGGAGCCAAGAGAGTGGAACCGGGTATCTCCTCTCCCTGCGGGCCAAGGGCCGAACTGGCAGCCCCGCTCGACGGCCGTGGGGGCTGCCGGGAGACCGGCTCACAGACGCCAGACTCCGGGACACCTGTGAGGGGAAGGCGGCGCTCAGCCCACCTGCCCGCGGCCACGAAGGCGCCACTCACCTGACGCCCACCCGCGAGAAGACCGCTCCAGCTCTGTACAGAACCCTGGCCCCCCGGCTCTGCAGGACCTGCCGACAAAGCCCGCAGGGCCTCGGGCATTCCGGCCGGAAACCGGCCCCAGGCCCCGCCCTGAGAACTTCCGGTTCTGCTCTAGGCAGGCCAGGGCTGGGCGGCCTCTCGTTGGTCTGGACTTCCGGCGGGCTCCAGAGCGGAGGGGGGAGTGGGGGTGCCTGGTGTTTTGCTCTTTGGGTGTTTGGCTGTCTGGGTGCTGGGGGATCTCCAGCCTCTGGGCGAGGGCTAACGCACCGTTGAGAGTGGTGTGGCCCAAAAGGTTGCTCACCTAGCAAGCTCAGGGAGGCCTGCGTGGCAGCCTTGCAAACTCAGACACCTAAAGTAACCGCAAAAGATGGTCTGAAATGAAAACTTTCTAACTAAAAAGGAGGGGGGGGGGGGTCCTCGTGTCCTAGGCTAGTATCTTCCCTGACAAAGGTCAATCTTTACCCTAACTGAACACGTCTGGTATCTTTTTGCACCTATGATAACATATCATTGGAATGTCAGAGTAATTTTCCTTTTTCCAGAGCCCTCAGGGTACAGAGTGCTCTGCAGAGACCACAAATCCCCTCACTGTTACTGAGTTAATTGCTGACTGTTAACTATCCTGCACCCACCTAAGTAAAAGACGTGTGTGTCTATCATTTTACTTCCGATCCAATCCGAGAGGTTTCCCTGCTTTGCTTTCTCCCACCTCCCCGACCTATCAACAATGGATTTCATGTAACCCACTTGCCTCTCCTTTTTTTAAAAAAAAATATCTATTGGTTTCAGAGAGGAAGGGAGAGGGAAGGAGAGATAGAAACATCAATGATGGGAGAGTCGTCATTGATCGGCTGCCTCCTGCACGCCCCTGACTGGGGATCAAACCCACAAACTGGGCATGTGCCCTGACTGAGAATCAAACCACAATTTCCTGGATTCTAGATCTATGCTCAACCGCTGAGCCACACCCAGCTGGGCACATCTCCTCTTTTGATTGTAATGTATAAAATAAAGTGCAAAACTTCCATTCCCTGGAGTATTATCTCAGTCAGTTGAGGTTCTGGCTTCCTGGGAATTGTTGACAGTTTGGCTCAAATAAATGCATAAAAATTCTTTACAGGTTTGAGTGACTTCTTACATTAACAGTGACCTGACCCCCCAATGTAAACAAGGGTTTTAGTTTCTGGTAAGCTGTCACTGCCCAGGCTGAAACCCAGCACAGCTCAGGCACTATTGCAGAGGACTCTCTCTCAATATTAGGCTGTATGCATGACCTTTAGACCTACAAATATATATGCTTAAGACAAATATGAATTATTTTATAATGCAAAATGTAAAAACATTGTGACCCAGCCAGGCTTGGCTCAGCGGTTGAGCGTTGGCCTAGGATCCAGGAGATTGCGCTTTGATTCTCAGTTAGGGCACATGCCCAGGCTGCAGGCTCGATCCCTGGTCTGGAGCGTGCAGGAGGCAGCTGATCAATGACTCTCTCTCATCATTGATGTTTCTCTCTCTCTCCCTCTCCCTTCCCCTCTCTGAAATCAATAAAGATATATTTAAAAAAATAAAAATAAAAACAAAAACATTGTGAACACTACACTAATTTGTGAGGACTTCTGAAGCTACAAACTGCTGCATAAAGATGTAGTAGTCTTTATGTTTAGATAACTGACTGCTGGCAGCTTTTAAGCCTCACCTCTCCCTCTTCCTTTGACTACTCATCTGGGCAAGCTGATAAGAAAGCCTGGCTGTTCCCTCCAAGTTCCTGCCTGCAAGTGGGAACCCTCATCCTGGCCTCACAATCAAAACCAGCCTGTTTTCTGTGCTCTCTCAATCCATTTTCAGAGGCCTGTCCTGCTGCCTCCAGATAAACCTCCTTATGTTAATAGGAAATCTCAAACACTCTTGGTGTGTGTGTGTGTGTGTGTGTGTGTGTGTGTGTGTGTGTGTGGTCACAAGCCCACATCAGAACCACATCTTGGGTGGGGGTCTACCCTGTTTCTGCAGAATGATCGCAATAGAAAAGAAGCAACAAAAGGGACTGTCCTCACTACTAGGCACATGAAGGAAGAATGTGACAACTCGTTCATTTGTCTTTCCTCTTCCCTAAGCAGCACGTTGGCTGCCCAAGTCCTAGAAGCAGTATGTTTCTGACATGTTTCCTACAGTAAGTATGTTTCCCACACCAGTTTATAAGTTAAACAACCACAAACGTTCCTGGCATCTGGAGCAGTGACTTTTTTTTTTTAAGATATCTTTATTGATTTCAGAGAGAGGACAGGAGAGGGAGAGCGAGATAGAAACATCAATGATGAAAGAGTTATTGATCAAGCCCGCAACTGGGCATGCGCCCTGACCGGGAATGGAACCCCCCTCGCCTGGATCCCAGGTGGCCGCTAAGCGCTGAGCCACGCCCCGCCGGGCCTTCTTTTAAGACACAGCTGTGCCAGCGCCAGGCACTGGGGGCAGGGGCGCAGTGAGCGCGGCGGGGCTCTCTGCGGGAGGCGCCGTCGGGGACCGCAGCTCCCGGAGGGGTCTCCAGCCTGCCTTCAGCACTCTCCAGGGGAGCCCGTGGCACTGAGGTTCCCTGCCAGTCTGCCCAGAGCTGCACAACCGCAACGCTCACGCCCGAAGCCCAAAGTCTTCCTTCAGCGAGCATCCCGAGCGAGCCAGGGAAAGGAACCGAAGAAGGCGGGGCCTAAGCGCGTGCACGCGAGGGAGGCGGGGCCCAAAGCGGGCGCGGGCCGGGGCCCGGGGCCCGGGGGCCGGGCCGAGCGCGCGCCCCGCCTGAGGGCGGCGGGCCTGCGGAGCAGCCGGAGCCCGGGGCGGGCCGGGGGCAGGGCTGGGGGCCCTGAGGAGGGCGGGGCCGGTAGGGGATCCGCCCGCCGCGCTGGGCTGCGCGGGAGATTCGTGGGCGCCCTCAGGCCAACTTTGGCCCCCGCTGGACCCAGTTGGTAGCCGGGTCGCCCCGGGGGCGCCACACATGTCGCGGTCCCTGCCCCGCAGTCCCGCCGGCGCTGCGGCCGCCATTAGCGGCCAGTCCTTGGCCTCGCCCCTCGGCCTCTCCAGCGGGGTCCACGCTGCTCCGGCCCAAGTCCCCGGCTCTATGAAGTGCGGAGGAGCCGAGCGCGTGCGGGGAGCGCGGCGGCGCCACGGCGCGGGGAGCCGGTCAGCTACAGCACCCTCCCGTCTCGCCCCAGCGATCCACGGTCCAGGCGCGGGAGAGGCCGTTCTGGTGCGCGAGACGCGGGAAGTCAAGCTTTAGAGGCCATCAGAAATCCCACTGGGCAGCGATGCAGCTTGGCCCCGGGCGAGTGAGCTTTGGAAGCAAAGGTTGGAGGGGAGACGATTTGGAACTGGCTCCAGGAGGATGGCCCAGGGCCAGCAGGGCAGTGCCACATCAAGACCAGCCCAGGACAGTTCCAGTCATGGTTTGGTTCTGGCGTTTTCTTTTCAGATTTGTTGCAGCAGGATGTGATTCATGCATCCTGGGCTACTTAACCCTAATGCTGTAGGCACTGAAGGCCTCACCTGCTCACCTTCAGGTCCTTGTATGCTTTTTGCTTGAACAGGCAATATGAAACAGGAAGTGTTAGGGGCGGAAATATTAACCATGCTATGTTAACCATGATTGTTAGCTATAGTTATAAGAAATATTAATCATGCTGTTAAGTGTGATTGTTCTGTTCTGATTAGAGAAAGCACATTCTAACCTGGCTGAGTGTTGTATCCCCTGGGACATGGGAATTAACTTTGGAATGTGGGCCATACTCCTTTTATTATCATGGGAAGATTAACAGCCTTGTTCCCAAAATAATGGAGGCCCGCTCTTTGCAACCCCCAGCCCACATTGCCTGTAACTTTATTAGTATTATACCTTGCCTACTTCCCCATGTCTGTAATTCCTGTTTTCCCATGTAATCTTGTCGTCCTACCCAATATAAGCAGCTGGTTTATGGGGGTAGATAGAGCAGATTTTATGTGAAAGGACCCATACTGCCAGCATTATTGGAATAAATACTCATATACACTCAACCCTCTCTGCTTAATTGGCTCAAGTGGTGAGAGTCAGTGGGGTCCATTGTTTCAGAAGAGTGTGTATTTCATTTAAATTGCTTTTTCAGCCAGTCACTCCACAGAGACTAAGTTTGCATAGTACGAATGTTTTCTATACAATAATAACATTAAAAACTATTAAAACACGTGGTTGAAATATGAGACCAGATATATGAAATAAGCCAGTGGTTGTGAAACATGTAAGACTGATATGAAAGTTAGTTGGCCAGTGCTGCCCAAGCATCAGGAGCCGCGGCATTTCGGCCTTCCTCGAGAGACCATCCCAGCGCTTAAAGGCTAAGTGTCTCCATGTATGTCTGCCCGCCTTTGGCCAGGGGACCGTGGGGAGGCCACAGTAGGGGAGCAGAGAGGCTACGGCTCTGCCTGCGGCGTCTCCACCCTGGAAACCCGCGTCCGGCAAGCGCCGTGGTTGCCTTGCACCCGGGGCTGCGGCGCGGAGCTGGAGCCCGCAGGGACCCAGGTCCCACCCAGGAGGCAGAGCGCCAGCGGGCGGTAACTGCCTCTCCCAACTCGGGCCAGGGAGCCTCTGCGTCGCGCAGCCGCTCCTCGCATTCCCTCCCTCCCTCCAGCAGGGCGGCGCCCCGCGTCTCGGCCGCGTGAAAGCGGCGGACCGGGCGCCCTGAGGCCGCTCCGCGTCGGCCCCCAGGGCCCGCCCCACGAACGCGGAGCGCGCAGGAACTGCATTTCCCAGGCTGCCGCGCGGCCGGGACTCCTCCTCCGGCTTCGCCCGGGTCCCAGAATGCCGCGGGAGCCCCGGCCCCGCCCCTCCACCTGGCCCGGAGCGCGGCTGGGGACCGCCCTCGCTGGAAGTAGCCGTTCCGCCGCGAGGCAGGTGCGGTAGGGTGGGGTGCAGGTGAGACCCCTTGGAACCCCGGGAGAGCGCGGCATCGCGAACCGGGGCCTGGACCCTGGGTGCTCCATGACAGCCAGGGAGCCCTGAGGGGTGCTGGGGCCCCGGGGACGTGGGACAGGACCCGAGGGCGCGGGCTGGTATCCCGGGCGGGAGAGGGGGCCTGGGGGTGTGGGAGGGGACCCGTGTTCTTGGAGGTGGCCCTGGGCCTAAGGAGGGATCCGAGGGCGTGGTAGGGGGGCTGGCCATGATGTGTTCTCCCCCACAGGCCTGCTGCTGGACTGTGCGGTCGGGAGCAACGGATGTCTGGTCAGGGCTCCTCCCATTAGGGCAGGACATGGGGCCCTGCAGCGGGGTCAGATCCTTCCAGTAGGGGCTCAAGCCGATTTCCAGTTCCCGTGATAGGGTACTCGAGGGTGGTGGCACCCCAAGGCCTGGAGACAGCTGGAACTTGACCGAGTGGTAACCCCAAGGCCCCTGTGCAGCTCTGGGCAGAGGGCTAAGAAAAGGGATGACTCTGTCTAGCTGGGTCTCTCTGATCCCCAGGAGTCATCTCCCCTCCCTGCGGGCATCATCCTGGGCCAGCCCTTGGACAGTTTTGGGGCCCAGTGCTAAAGGCAGTGACCCTAAATAGGAGCATCTCAGGGGTCTGGAGTTCTTTTGGATGGAAACATGGTGGCCTCAGCCTCACAGCCTTTGGCCCTACAGGTGCAGCTGACATGGGTGAGCCCCAGGGGTCCATGCGGATCCTAGTGACAGGGGCCTCTGGGCTGGTGGGTAGAGCCATCCAGAAGGTGGTAGCAGATGGGGCCAGGCTGCCCAGAGAGGACTGGGTGTTTGTCTCCTCCAAGGATGCCGATCTCACGTGAGTGGGCCTATCCCTCCAGCACCCCCACACGCCCTCTCCAGACAGGGCTCTGGGCCAGACCTGTCCCTGAGCCTGGTGGCCTCATGTCTGTGCCTTCCCTGCCAGGTGGCTGGTGTGGCCTGGGTGTGCACAGCTCTGTTCCTAGGCAAACATCCTTCCACTCCTTCATAGCAGCCAGGGCCTGAGCTGGCCACTTTCCCTTATAGTAGCCAATCCCACCATCAGCCCTGCCTAGTTCCTGTTTCCAGTACTCCAGCCCCAGGGTGCTAGGCCCCTCAGGCCTTCAAGGGATCCCTAACAGCCCAACTATCTCCAGGGATGCTGCACAGACCCGAGCTCTGTTTGAAAAGGTTCGGCCCACACACGTCATCCATCTTGCTGCAATGGTGGGAGGCCTGTTCCGGAATATCAAATACAATTTGGACTTCTGGGTAAGTGAGGGGCCCCAATGAACACTGGGAGCCAGGAGCCAGGTTCTGGGAACTTCCTGGCCAGCTTCCCATGTTTATGTTCTAGTCTCAGGAAGTCCCTGGGGGTCAGGGCTTGGTATAGCCTGGTGGGGGCCCCCAGTGACCCACACTTGATCTGTATGTAGACAAAGGGGCATGCAGGTAGATCTGAGGATATTTGGCCTTATAGAAAAAGCCATGGAGCTGACTAGCAGGTTGGAGAAACTGAAAGAAGTCATCATTCACTGTGTGACTTGGGGCTGGTTCCAGACTCTCCTGCTCCCAGGACCACTGTGGTCCAGCTACCCTGAGCCAGGCCCACAGGGTGCAGAGGTGTGAATTGAGCTCTGGGTCTGTGGCATGTGCTCTGGGGCGATGGGGGCATGCTGTAAGGGGTAGGAGGAGAATGGGGCACTGCCAGGCAGTGGCTGAGTATTGGCCCCACCATCTCATGGCCTTGGCATGGTTCAGCCCTGCTCCTGGCACTGGGATGGCAGAGGCTCAGACCAGATTCTGCCCAGGGGCCCCAGTCAACCAGAGCCCTCCTTGTCTCAGTCACAGCCTTCCCAGCAGGCCTAGCTACCACCTCTCCCTTCTCTCCAGACCAGTTCAAATGCCCTGGCCATCTCATGTCCAATTTCCAGAACGGCATGTGGGGCCCTCGGAGGGGTGGGGATGATCAAAGGCTTCACTGCTCCTGAGGAGTAGAGCTGGGTGAGCTCCTTTGGAGTGGGTGACTGGAGGGGCTCCTTGTGCCCCAGGGCCAGATTGGGCCCTCTGAGCTTCTTTCTGCCCCTGTACTACTTGCCCTGCCCTCAGCAGCCCGTACCTGGGGCCCAGCCCTGAGCTGAAGGGTGTAGTTTTCTCCTCCAGGGCTGTGGGAAGGCAGGCCCAACCCCTCCTACAGTCCTGGGAGTGGGACTGCCGGCTTATGATGTCACAGGCAGGAGGGGCAGGACAGGTAGGACAAGCAGGCTCAGGCATTGCCCATGTTAGGGTGGCCAGAGTGTGTCCCCACTTCTGTCCCTGGAGAAGCAGGTAGGGGTTGGGAGTCTTGCCTGGAGGGTCCTGAACCCACCCCCCCACGCCCCCCAGAGGAAAAATGTGCACATCAACGACAACGTCCTGCACTCGGCCTTTGAGGTGGGAGCACGCAAGGTGGTCTCTTGCCTGTCTACCTGCATCTTCCCTGACAAGACCACCTACCCTATCGATGAGACCATGGTGAGAGGACAGGCTGGGTTTGAGGGCAAGGCTGGGCTGGAGGTGGGGCCAGGAAGTATCGGTCTCCTCTGCTCTCCCAGATCCACAACGGGCCACCACACAGCAGCAATTTTGGCTACTCCTACGCCAAGAGGATGATCGATGTGCAGAACAGGTCCTCCTGGCTCCTGCCCAGCTGAGGCCAGCCAGGAATAGGGGAAGAGGGCCCAAGGGTGGGTGGGGCCCAGTGAATAACCCAGCAGGGCTCCCAGGTCTCATCTCCCTCCTTTGCCAGCCTCTGTTTTTTCCATCTATAAGAAGCCAGGGTGGGGTGGGTCCCAGAGCAAGGGCTGGAGGAGACGCTGTGCCTCTACAGGGCCTACTTCCAGCAGCACGGCTGCACCTTCACCGCTGTCATTCCTACCAACATCTTCGGGCCCCACGACAACTTCAACATTGAGGATGGCCATGTGCTGCCTGGCCTGATCCACAAGGTTCACCTGGCCAAGAGTGAGTGCCTGCCATCCAGCCACATGAGCCAGATCGCCCTCCTGATGGGGTCCCTGGGGCTCAGCTGGGAGGTGTGTGGTGCCTGGCACAGCCTCTGACACTCGCCCCTCCCCTAATTTGCAGGCCGGGGCTCAGCCCTGACAGTGTGGGGCACAGGGAAGCCTCGGAGGCAGTTCATCTACTCACTGGTTCGTGCTGGAGGGTGCACAGCTGTCCCCAGAACATCTCCCCAGGCCTGCCATGCTGCCTGTGGGGAGCATGGGGGAGTCTGGGGAGGGGTGAGGGTCTGGGCTGACACCCTGGAGGAGCAGCCACTGGTCCTCAATAAGTCTCTGTAGGCACCCGGCCCCATGGGATTTGCTGGGTGTAGCTCTGAGCTCAGTGGGAGAAAGGACTTGGTCCATTGGGGCTGAGCTGGCCAAGGACTGCCCAAAAGGAGAGATCCTGGTCTCTGGGCTGTGCCACCACTGGACAGGACTGCTCGGGAGAGGTGACCTGTGACCCATTTGGCCATAACTTGTGGCCTTTGACCCTGCTTGTCTCACTCTAGGATCTGGCCCGGCTCTTTATCTGGGTTCTGCGAGAGTACAGTGAGGTGGAGCCCATCATCTTGTCAGGTGGGCACCTTACAGCCCCACCCCCACCGCAGCAGTGGGAACATCCATGGGGGGGGGCGCTGGGTGGTAGTGGGGTCAAGCAGAGGAGGCTTGACCTGGACTTTGGCCCCTCGCTCCCTGCAGTGGACGAGGAGGATGAGGTTTCTATCCAGGAGGCAGCTGAGGCTGTGGTGGAGGCCATGGACTTCCATGGGGAGGTCACCGTATCCTTTGGCTCTAGTGAGACACTGTGGGCCTCCCAGCTCGAGATTGTGGGTCTGATGCACAGATGGTGTTCACCCTGGGAGTTGGAGGGTGGGTCTACCGCTCTCCCAGAGCCTTCCCAGGGAAAGGCAGAGGAAGTTCCAAGGCAGGTTGGGGGAGGGTGGGGCTGCCCCTTCTGCTATGGTCTTGACCAGGTGTCCAGTTTGATACAACTAAGTCAGATGGGCAGTTTAAGAAGACGGCCAGTAATGGCAAGCTGCGGGCCTACCTCCCGGAATTCCAGTTCACGCCTTTCAAGCAGGGTGAGCCCCCTGCCCCCCGCATGACCCTCCTGCCCTCATCCCTCAAAGCCTCCTGGGCTCTCTTTCTTGGCTTTGGGCGACCACTTTTTCTTCCTACTGCCAGCTGAGGGTGGACACCTTGCAGGTATGGTCTCCAAACCCTCATCAGGCAGCAGGAAATGGGTGACTACTCTTTGACACTGGGGCCCCCACCCTCCCCACCTCCCTTGGAGGTCAGTGAAGCCCTGGCCCTCACCTGCCACCCCCCTCACCTGCCCTCTGCAGCTGTGAAGGAGACCTGTGCCTGGTTCACCGACAACTACGAGCAGGCCCGGAAGTGAAGTGCAGTGGTGGGCCAGGTGCCGGCTTCCCCTTAGACCCCTGCAGTGGCAGAGCTCAGTGGCCACTACCCTCACCCTCAGACCCTACCAGGAGTCAAGGGCACTGCCTGGCAACTTGGGCCTGCATTACACCCCCTCCACCAGGGTGGCTCCAGGCAGCTGTCCAGTGGGGCCACCATTCACATTGTTCCTCAGGGAAACAGGCCTGGCCAGGCCTGGCACCTTGCTCCTCAGTGCCAATGCCCAGGTCCTGAGTGTGTCCACTTCTGATCTTGCTCTCCCACTCCTGGGAGCCAATAAAGTACATTTTACAGGCCTCGCACTGGCAGCTCTGTGCCAGTTGTCCCCCATACCAGGCACTACATCCCCGAATCTGGCCAGCCCCAGGATACCCCTGCTGACTCCTCAGCCTCTGAGAGATGCTGGGCCACAGTTGCCAACTGTCCCTGGGGTGGCAAAGGTGGAGACATGGAGAGGCAGGTATGTGAGCAGGAAGCAGGCAGGCCACAAGCGTGAGATAGTGGACTCTTGGCCAGTGGGGGTGCAGGGCTGGGTATTCCTTGATGGAGCCCTGGCCACAAGCAGGCCTGGTGACCTGATCCCCCAAGGGCTTTCCCCCTCAGCCCCAGGACTTTGGGGGAAGAGGCTGGGTCTGGATTTGGACAGACCGAGGGGAGGATGGTGATTGGGTGGCTCAGCCTTTCCTGGGACTGCAGGAGAGAGCTGGGCCAAGCCTGGCCCCTCATCTTCCTACCCCACTCAGGCGGCAGCTTGGGTGATGGGGCCCAGCCTGCCCTTATCCCATGGACAGTAACAGGTGTCACCCAGGGGGGCCTGCTGGGCATGGTGGGCAGGGAGGTGAGTGCCATGGGCCTCCCATTCTCAGTAGGAGCAGAGCAAAGTCCAGACAGGTTGAATGACAGGTTCCCCTGGCCAGTCATTTGGTACTGGGGCGTGGACCCTGGAGTTCTCAGCTCTGAAGCCCCTCACCAGACTGCCTTGCCCAGGACCCAGGCTCCTTCCCTGGCCTGGGGGCCTACCTCTTCTCAGGGCCTTTCCTTCCTAGTGCCCTCTGCCACCTTCACACTAACTCCTAGCTTCTGACCCAGATGTGGCTGCCATGTCCATTTCTCCCTTTGTCTATTCAAGCGATATTGGCTCTCTCCCAGTGCCAAGCGCAGGAGTCTCAGCCTCTCTCCCTGAGCCCGGCTGACCTCAAACTGCACTTGTCATCACCCCTTTCTCTCAGGCAAGCCCAGATGTTTATCCTATGGGCCTCCCCAGGGGCTGGCCCTGGAGCCCCTCATGCCAATTTCTGCCTGCCTATTAGGTCTCAGCTGCAGTGGTCCTTCACTTCTGAATGCCCACCCTGCCATGCAGGGTTGTAGTGCTGCCTGTTTGCTTGTCTGGAAACACCTGGGAGGCCCCCTCTCTCCCCAGGACTTGGAGCTCCAGGACCCTTCAGTGTAACCCCTCGGCGCCAGCCCTTTGTGAATGAAGGCTCTCCATGTGGGGATTCAGGGATGGGGTGGAGGGTGTGGCGCCTGAGTTAGAGCTCAAATTAGCCAGGTAAGAAGGATGGGAAGGAGGCCAGCACAGAGCAGAGAGGCCTGGACACACCTGATGGGATACAAGTAGTAGTTATATGCCCTGAGTCATTCCCTGGTTTTCCTATGTGTGTGTGTGTGTGTTTATCATAGAGGGGCTATCTCCTCAGACAGAATGCATGTCCTCAGGCTGAGAGTTCAGGTGTCAGGTCAGCTGCTATGTGGCACCCATCCCGGCCCAGAGCAGGTCACATATAGCAGGGACAATGTTGAATGAATTATGGAATTTCATTGTTGAAGAGTTTAGAAAATGTCAAAGTAGAGCTTAAAAGAAAATAATATGTCCTTAAAATGCAAATTTAGACTGGGTGAACAGTAAAAAGACAAACTACAATCTTAGCTCTTCAAGCCTTATTTTTCCCATGTCAAAAATTACACCACTCCCCACACCCATCCTCACCTTCCCCCTGTCAGTCTCTAAGATGATCCCTGGCCACCAAGCACTCCATCTCCCTCAGAACCAATAAGAGGGACCAGGGCTCTGCTGGGTCCCCAAGCCTCAGGGAGGCCTCCTGCCTCCCCACAGCACTCTGGAAGGCCCGCGGAAACCTGGATCCGGGCTGGCCAGAGGAACTTTAACACAGAAAAGCTGGACGTCTGCTTACGCATTTCACTGGTAGTGCTAATTTTACGCTGTCACCTGGAGCGCTGCAGCTTAGGAAGGAGCTGCTCACAAGCTCTCACCAAGCAGTCCTGTCCTTCCCACCTGAGCCCCCTCCCAGGCTCCAAACAGAGAACCAGGGCGCTCTGAGACCGCTGCTGCCACCCAGAGAAGCCGGCGGAGGCTGGCAGGGCCCCACTTCTTAGCACCTGACCTGTCGTGATGACAGGCCAGAGTCTGGACCCTGCCGGTCAGTTCCTCATAATCAGGGCGAATGTCACTCCTGGAAGCTCAGCTGCCCAGCGACCATCAATCAGTGTGGCCTACGGGTCTCTGCAGCGTCCCCATGAGGGACGCCCAACAGGCACGCTCCAGGGCACCGATCTCTGGAATGCAGCTTTTCAAGCTTTCCAAGATCCTTTGGAAAACCAGGCTCTGATCTGCACACACCCGCCCAGCATTCTGCTATGGCTCGCCACCGCCCTCAGTGGCGGGACCCAGGTCCCCAGCTTGCCTCCCCCTTTCGCGCGAGACGGTTCCGGGAGCGGCCAACTTTGCCTCGTCGTGTCCCGCCCCCTTGGCGCGCCCCGCCCAGGCCGCACCCACCGGATGTCTGACGCCAAACTCTCGGACCAATGAACAGAGAGTACGGCCCGGAGCCTGACGGGAGGGGGCGGGGCGTGGGGCCCCGGAAGCCAGCGACTGGAAAGGGGTGGGGCGGGGCCTGGGGCCAGCGGTGAGATGGCGGCGGAGGCTGCGCAACCCGGCCCTCGCCGCGTGGGCTTTGTGGGCGCGGGCCGCATGGCGGAGGCCATCGCGCGGGGCCTTATCCGAGCAGGTGGGGCGCGCGGGGGTGTCGGACGCCGGCCTGGTGTGGGAGGGATGGGCATGCCTGGCCAGAGCTCGCCTGCCCAGAGGGTTGGATAGCGCAGCGCCTCTGGGCGGAGCCTGGGCCGCCAGGGGCCTGCGCGCGAGGGTCGCTGGGTGGAACGCGGGCCCCGCCCTCGGGACTCGACTTCCTTCTGAAAACGGCGGGAGTCAAAGGCGCCTGTCCCCACAGTGGCCACCAGCGGCATGTGGCTGTAGAGCACTTGAAATGTGGCTGATCCGAATTGAGAGTATATAGAATAAAATGTACACCGGGCTTAGAAGATTTAGCATAAAAAAGGGAAAGTAACGTATCTTAGCAAATTATGTGTTGGAAGGGTACTATTTTGAGGTTAAATAAAATATAGCGCAATTAACTTCACCTGGATCTTCTTGTTTCGTGTGACTACTAGAAAATGTAGTTACATATACGACTCCAGTGATAACTTCTCTTGGACAGCGCTGGCTTAGAGCCTGGGATCTGGCACCAACTCTCTGGCCTTGGTCGAGTTGCTTAACCTCTCTGAGCTTCCAATTCCTTTTCTATTTTTATGGCAGCTTCACTCCTAGTGGCACCCTACAGGATTTCTCTGCCTCCACACTATGGACATTTGAGGCCAGATCATCCCCTGTGGAGAAACTGCTTTACTGTAAGGGATGACAATTCTGTCTCAACCTTGCTTCGCAGTAATTAGAAACCTTTACATGTGGATAATGGGCTGGCTTCCTGCCTTCGACCATATATCAAAGTCCAAATGGGTCAAAATCAGTCACAAAATAGTTTACTGCAAATTTCAGTTGTTTTACTTTTAAAGCCCAACAGTATCGCCTGCCTCCCAGGGCTGGATTCGTGTTGAGCACAGTACTGGTATGTGTGTGTAGTGCATAGTGGACATCACAGTCATGATTAATCAGTTCTGGGCTCAGGTTTGGGGTGCACTTCTGCCGTCCTGTTTCCGACATTATAGAAATCTAACCTTCATACTCCACAAACAGATGATTTCTACCAAATAAGCACTTAGCCTTTGCTTGGACGTCCCAGCACAGATGCACCCTGTCCCAGGGAAGCCCACCCCCATGGGGCCTCCCTACCCATCATGCCCCCTGTTCTTCACACTTCCAATCCCTAAAGGCAAAGGCCCCTGGGATCTGTGTCCTCACAAGATGAGTCAAGCTCCTGGCACATGTCCAGCAGGGCCTCTGGACTCAGCAACAGCAGCAGCAGGCAGTGGCGGTGACTGCCAAGTAGAATTAAATGGATCTGCTTGCCTGGTCCTTGCTGCATGGAGCACCCCTGTTGAGCACTTGGGTTCTTGGAGAGTCTCAGGCCAGCCAAGGGCCAAGATGGCCCAGGCATGGCTGAACCTGCCAGTTTTCAGTAAGGGGCAGGCCAGACTGGCTCCCCCCCCCTTCCTTCCACCCCACCTCCTCAATAACACCAGTCCTTTGCCTTTCTCTCCAGGAAAAGTGGAAGCCCAGCACGTGCTGGCCAGTGCACCAACTGACAGGAACCTCTGTCACTTTCAGGTGAGCTGGGACCCACCTGAATTGAGGCTTCCCCAAGGGTCCTGGGGGCTCTTGGCTCCTGTCCCTCTGAGATACTTCTTGAGGCCAGGAAGTGTTGCTTATATAAAGTTTGAGACTAGCTGGGCTGGGCTGGGGAAGGGAAGGTCAAAGGCCAGAAGGAAAGTCAAGGTTGTGGAGGACCAGGGCAGAGTAAAGGGGTGTGGGTGTTTGCATGTGTGAGTGTGCACGTATATGTGTATATGGACGTGCATGCATGCGTGCATATGTTGGGGTGGGTAGGGATGGTCATGGGCACTCACTGGGATTGGAGGGCTCACAGAGGTGTTGACATCAGGGTGTCTCTGAAGTTCAGGGTTGGGCCCTAAGCAAGAGTGGGTGGTCTGGCTGAGTCTGGGTCATTGGGAGTGGGGTAGGGGATGCCGGCATTTGTAAGGGGAGAGACTCATGGTAATGCAGGGTGGCCTCCAGCCCAAAGGGCGGGATTTAGGAAGATGTCCACTTACCCTATCCTGGTTCCTGTGTTTCCGGTATAGGCTCTGGGCTGCCAGACCACACATTCCAACCAAGAGGTGCTTCAGAGCTGCTCACTCGTCTTCTTTGCCACCAAACCCCATGTCTTGCCAGCTGTCCTGGCAGAGGTCGCCCCCGTAGTCACCTCTGAGCACATCTTGGTGTCTGTGGCTGCTGGGGTCTCTCTGAGCACCCTAGAGGAGGTGAGTGGCTTGTGGGGATGAGGCTGTCGCCCCAGAGTATGCTATTCTGACCAGACTCAGCTTCCCAGCCTTTGCTGTCTGTCCCAGACCATCTCCATCCTGGGCTCAGTATGGGTGGGACAGGTGGCACACAGCCTCCTAGCCAGCCTGCCAATGTGGCTGGGTGGCTCAGGGGACTGGGGTTAGGGTTCTTTCTGGCACTGCACCTGGGAAGCAAGGGAGGGAGTCTGGCTGAGATGTGTGCCTGCCTGGCAAGCCGATCCCACAGGTTTCCTGACTGCAGCCTCTCTCTGGCCAGCTGCTTCCCCCAAAGGCCCAGGTGCTGCGGATCTCACCCAACCTGCCCTGCGTGGTCCAGGAGGGGGCCATGGTGATGGTCCGGGGCCACCACGTCCGGAGCAGTGAGGCCGAGCTTCTACATACTCTGCTGGAGGCCTGTGGGCAGTGTGAAGAGGTGCCTGAGGCCCACGTGGACATCCACACTGGCCTCAGTGGCAGTGGCGTGGCCTTTGTGAGTGTTGCCTGGCCCTCCCCACCCCCACAGGCCAGCCATCGGCCAAGTCCTTGTGGCTGCCCCTACTCTTTGGACTGGATGGCTTGGTCCCTGGCTGCCCATGAACTTTGCTTTCCCCCACATTATTTCCTTCCTGGGCCTTTGAGCTGACCCTTGGCAGACCCCTGGGCTCAAGCCTCGGCCCTGGGCCCTGCTCTGGGCCTTGTTTCTGAAGGTTCTGAGACTTCTCCAGGCTGGATCCTATGTCCAGGGGAGTGTTGGCTTTGATACTGTCACACCTACAGGTGTGTGTGTTCTCTGAGGCCCTGGCTGAAGGCGCCATCAAGATGGGCATGCCCAGTGGCCTGGCTCACCGCATTGCCGCCCAGACCCTGCTGGTGAGTGACTGTGGCCCCAGGGGAATGAGTGAAAGGTGATGGGCCTGGATGCTTCTTGGGAGCAGCGGGGATGCATGACAAAGCTGGCTGCACAGTGGGCTGAGCTGGAGAAAGAAGGGGCTGCCTTCTTCCCTGGAGTCACTGGCCACCAACACTCTTCTCCCCAGGGAACAGCCAAGATGCTGCTGCAGAAGGGGCAGCACCCAGCCCAGCTGAGGATGGACGTGTGCACGCCTGGTGGCACCACCATCCATGGGCTTCATGCCCTGGAGCAGGGTGGGCTGCGGGCAGCCACCATGAGCGCCGTGGAGGCCGCCACCTGCCGGGCCAAGGAGCTCAGCAGAAAGTAGAGTGCAGGTGCTAGACATGGGCCACAGCCCCTGGGTCCCCAGAGCAGGCCTGCCTCCCCCATTCCCTTCTGGATCCTTCCTGAGCACTGTGGTTCCTCTAATCTTTAGGAGCCTTGCTGGTTATTCCCCACTTCCTATACAGGGAACATGAGGGACAGGACTGGAGGGGATCCCTCAGTAGTCCCTGCACCCAGGCACAAGGCCTCATGGTGATGGCCCACCGTAAGGGGTAATGTAGGTTTTGAGGGCCTGAGCACTGGCAGTAATGGTCAGGTGCCCGTAGCTGGCCGGTTAGCAGAGGCATGAGCAGAGCCCCTGGCACAGGAGCAGCTGTGTGGCTGCAGTCAGCTCTGACTTGTGGGGACATGGGAATTTGCATGAGACCTGCTCCCCTCAGTGAAGCCAGTGGTGCTATGCCACTACATCTGTTTTATCACTACGTTGGCCTGTGACCAGGTCAGGGGGCGCTGCTCCAGGTTTAGGAGGATGGGCCTTGGCCAGTGGGAACCACACACCTGACTTTAGCTGGGTGTTGGTCCCTCCCCCAGACCCTAAGCTCCTGGCAGGTGGCAAGTGGAGCTGGCCCTGATGACCCTTCTTAATCAAGTCCTAGAGGGTCCCAAGGCCTGGCCTCTGACTGCAGGACCTTGCTCTCCAGCATATCCATGAACAGACCAACAGGCTGGGGACTGGGGCCCGAAGCAAGGCCTTGGGGCCTTTTGGTGGGGGGAGTCACCTGCAGCCGTCTCCTGCACTACCCCCAAGGCTCACTGAGGCCTCACTGCCTGCAAAGGCCCCAGAGGCTGGAGCTCCCCTGACTTTCCCCAGTTCCCGCTGCCACCTACCAGCTGAGGAAAGTAGTCTGTAAGGTGTCTGAGGCTCCTGCGCAACAGCTTTCCCATGCCTGCCTGGTGGCCTTGCCATCTGCCATACACACAGCCCCAAGGTCTGCCCCTCCTCCGGGGCCTCCAGCCGCCACCCTATTCCTGCCTTTGTTTGACCCTGGGCCTACCACTTGTTAGAGGAGTCAGCCTGAGAATTTCCACAGCAGGTTTCTTTACCTGTGAAATGGGAATAAAGTCACTATCTGAGAGCGTGGAGTGACCAATATTTAATGGGAGGCCAGTAATACCAAATTCCAGGGGACTGGCAGCACATGATAGTGACCCATAACCATCACTTGAGAGCCCTGCACCCCAACTCACCCTCAGCCATACAGCAGTGGGTCCCAGCAATGCATCTCATAATCCTTGGGGACTAGGGTGGGCTGGGCCCAGCAGGCCACTCCCTGAATGAGATGCACCTTGATGTGCCCCCAACCCAGCCCTGCCCCAGATGGTGGTGGCCTATGACAGGACACATTGATTCAAGAGGGGGCAGGGTCACAGTCCAATCCTTGGCTGGCCAGGTCTGTTCACCTTATACCACAAGGCTAAAGTGACTAGAAGCTGGTGCATATAGTGGCTTCTTCACTGTTCCATTTTTACACTCTCCCCACTTTTTCAACATGAGTTTTAGATCCAAGCACTGGGTCAAAGCTACACAAATAAGACTTTAGAACGGATATGTGTATGAAGTTGGCACATTCAGCCTTTATTATAAAATACACTGGGCCCATCTGACCAGGTGAACACCATCAGCGATACTGGGTGTGAAAGGGCCCCTCACAGCATGCCACCCACCAACCCACAGTCTTCTCAAGGATATACCACCAGAGTCAGGCCTCACCTGTGGGCACCCTTACCATGGGCCAAACTGCCCAGGGCCCTACTCCCACCTGGGCTTTCCACAGCAAGCCAGACCTGCACTTGGGCCAACGGGACCTTCATCTGCAGTTGACATCTGGGGGGGCCAGTTCCCAAGCATGCAGCCCTCTCAGGCAAGATGGTGCCCCCTGACTGTTGCAGCCTGGTCTTACCCCCCAAAACAGATTTGGGTGCTTTCAGAAACCTGTGCATGCTTACCTTCCCTGCCCACTGCCAAGCCCACAGGGGAGCTCTCACAATACCCTGACCAGTGGCCACTGGAAGAGCAGTTACACTGTCTTCATCAAAGGGCTGTGAATAGGATGGGAGAGGCTGATGGCTTTGCCCCCAAGCACCAAGGTTGCAGGGGTCCCCACACCTCTGACAGGGAATGTGTAATCCTCCAGGGCAAGTTTCCAGCTTGCAGGCAATGAATGAAGGGATTCTAGCAGCATCAACCCAGTGGTACCCACCACCTCATTCTCAGGTCATTACAAACCAGGGTGACAAGCTCAAGAGACTATGGGCCCAGCAGATAAACAACAATGAAGGACAGGCTGTGGAGTAAGGCCACCAGCTGGGATGCACTTCAGCCATTTTGCTGCAGACAAACTCTGGGGTCTCCTGCAGGAAACCTCTAGCCAGGTGCCCCATTACTTCACACCTAGTTGAGCCCAGGGAGATGGGTGACTTGAACCAGTAGCTGCACTGGGATGGGGCCCCAGGGCAACCCAGGATCACAATGACCTGTTGGGACTGTCTACAGGGCTAGGTGCCTGCAGCCTCCACCCCAAGGCACACATGACACCTTTGCCTCCATTCTAGAGAGGACACCTGTACAGGCCCTCTTGTGAGGGGGTCCCCCACTCAGCAAAGCCAAAGGCCTCTGGACCGACACTTGACTGGCACTCAAACTAGCTTCTCAGGGCCCCATGCCAGACTGGACTGGCCTGGTTTTACCAGTGCCCATTCAGGGCCACCCAGACAGGCCAGAGCTTCCCCCTGGGGTGCAGCCTTGGTTCTCCTGTTGGGAGGGGGCTGGTGTGATGTGAGGCAGCCTGATAGCTAGGCACAAGGTCTGACACGGGTCCCACAGAGGGCCAGAGAGGGCAATGCTGATGCAGGCTGAAGGGCCCCTGCCAGGGGCCACCTGGACTGTATAGAGCCTCAGGTACACCCTTACCTGCTGCCCATCTAGGCCAAGGTCTGCCTCCCACACCCAGAAGTCTCCTGGCCCTGGGTCCCTATCAACAGGAGTGATAGATGGTATAAAAGGCAGGACTCCTGAAGCCCCTGGCCAGTTGTTGGGTTAGAGACCCAGGACCAGCCTCAGACTGCCAAAGGTTCCTCTAGGTGTGCAGACTCCAGACAGCTGGCAAGGGAGGCGTCAGGTGCCTACCTCCTCCGCAGGAGCGGCTGCCCTGGGCCTGGCTAGCCAAGGCTCACTTCTCTTGATGCCAAATTCTCCACACCTTCCCTCAACTTTCAGATTTAAGGTGTGTGTGTGTGTGTGTGTTTTGACTGGGGGCGGTCCTAAGGAACTGTTTATGTTCTTGGACTTGTGTGGCTATTGCCCCAGGGAGCCCTTTAGCACCTCCCAGAGGTGCAGCCATTCCACAAACACACTGTCTGCAACCTCTGGCCTCCAAGATATCTAGGGGCAGGAGACAGTGCCAGAGGCAGGCAGTGCCTCTCTGTCAGTCCCCTGCCCCTCTTGGCAGCATCTCTGCAAAGGCAGCACCCAGGAGGGACAGGCATCTCTGGGCCCCAGACCACCAGCATGTATCTGAATCCAGAGTGGATGGGGCAGCTGGGTCAAAACACAGGCAGCTTTTCTACCCTTTCAAACTGCCACCCAGAAGTCCAATTCCTGGGCTGGGGAAGCAGCCACTCAGCCATGCCCTTGCCAAAGAGGGGAGGAGCCTGGGGCCCTAAGGCACTGCAGGGTTGTTCAGCGTGGTTGTCAGTTTCACCTGCCCCCAGCTCTGAGCAGGTGGGTGGCCTTGGGCCCTGGGCCTGGACAAAGTGGGCTATGGCTGCTGGGAGTCCAAGGACCCTGTCCAGTCATTGGTCAAGTCACCAGGCCCCAAATTCAGCCGCATGCCAACCCCACAGAATAAGAGCTGTTTGGAAAATGTATTAAGGAAAATTAAAAGTCCAAGTGGAACAGAAATCTATACCCCTGCTGCATCCAGAATGTCAGGAGGCCTGAGTGCTAGACACCATCCTCCTTTCCCAGCCCAGAGAACCCATCCTTTGAGACTGAAACACCCCCTGCTGCCTGCCCCCCATATCTGTAAAAATGGATTTAATGTGATAAAAACAAAACTGAGGGTGTCTCCCCCCACCGAGAAGCCACAGCTGTGGCAGTGGCACAGGAACCACACAGCACCAGGGCTCAGGGTGGACAGGAGGACCAGGCTCTTGTCCAGTGCAAGTTGACAGATCATGGGGTTGAGGGTGGGCCAGGCCGGAGGCCTCAGTCCCATGAGGCAAAGGCAGGAACACAGGGCCCTGCCCTTTTATAAGTGCTGTGGTGTGTGTAAGCCAGGTGTGTGTGGGAGGGGTCCTGGCTAAGACCACAGACCAGGCTGCCCAGGGAGGAGGAGGCGGAGCCCGGGGCCTTTCTTCCAGCTACCCCCAGGAGACTGGAGGGACAGTAGAGCAGGATGACCCTTCACCAACAGAGCCCCTCCAAACATGGCAGGGCCAGGATCCCTGGAACCCTAGCCATGGGGTGGGCCACCCTAGGGGAGGGCAGAGGGGAGACTGTGTGTGTCCCCTCCCTCCAGGTGCAATAGGACAAAGGCCCCAGGGGGGCCAATAGGACTGGCTTGGTCACACCCCACTGTCAGGGGCTTCAGAAGACCCAATGCCCCCCAGCCTCCTGGCTGTGCTGATCAGTGAGCGCAGCTGCACCAGCTTCAGTGGCCCCACCTCCCGGGGGTCCTGGCTTTCCAGCCACCGAAGAGCTGTCTCCAGACCCCGAACAGCCTCCCCAGCAGTGGGCACAGCAGCCTCCTCCTCCCCACCCTCCATGACAGGGGGTAGGCTGCCAGGGGGTGGAGGGGCCACAGGGGCAAGTGTAGGGGGCCGGCCAGGGCGTGCCTCCTCTCTGCAGCCCTCAGGCAGCCCCCCATCATCATCCAGGTGCAGCCACTCAGCCACCTCCTCAGGTGCCAGGCGCTTGTATGCCAGGGCGGCCAAGTGTGTGAGGTCGCTGAGCACCCTGCTGTGCTCAGCTGCCTCCTCAGCCTGGCGAGCCCATTGCCCAGCACAATCCTCTGGCTGAGGCTCGAAGGCCGCTCGCAAGCCCAGCAGCCAGCAGCGTTCGATGCTGCCTGCCTGCACCAGGTCCCAGGAGAGGCCAGCCAGGTGGAGCATGTCCTTGAGCATGAAGCTGCGCATGAAATCCAGCGGGGAGCCCCCTGCGCAGGACACGGCCAGCCGAAGCAGCTCCCGCTTGTACAGCTGCTTGAAGGCAGCCACCACTCCCTGCTCTAGTGGGGCAGGGATGTGTGCTCGGCTGCTGCCCTTGGACAGGAACAGCACTCGCACAGCCCCATCAGGGGTCTGCAGCTCCTCCGGGTGGCTGAGGGGCTCAGGCCGGAACCGCCTGGGGGTCTCCTCTCTCTCCTCCAGGGCAGGCATCCTGGCAGCTGGGCTTGGGCAGGGTGGGTGGGCGACCAGCAGCACAGCCTTCTGCTGTAGGCAGCTGCGGCGCAGATAGCGCTTGACGCCCGGAACGAACTCCTCGAAGAACCAGCCCCGCAGCAAAGGGCGACTGAGCCAGGCATCTGGGCTGTAGCGGTAGGAGGCAGGGAACTTGTCCTGGTTGTGGTGGCGCAGGCTGGGCGGGTCGGGCAGCCGCCCGATGACTAGTGGCTTCAGCTTGTGGCTGCCAGTCAGGTTAGCGGCCAGCAGCACTGTCACCCGGTCGTCCCGCCAGCGAGGGCCGCAGCCCCGGGCCCCCAGGGGTGCAGCCTGCTCCGGAAGCAGCTTCCAGTAGAGGCCGGTGACGTTGGCGTTGTAGATCTGCTCATCGTCATAGCCGCCCTCGACGGGGGCTGGCGAGAGCGGGACGCGGCCCGGCAGAGAGCCGGCGCCCGGAGGCTGCCCGGGCTCCTGCTTGACCGGCGAGCCGGGAGCGGGGCCGGCAGCCGGGGACTCGGCCTCGCCGTAAATGCGCTGGCTGGAGATGCCGTGGCGCTTCTGCCAACGCCAGAACCAGCCGTGGCTGGCCTTGAAGGTGCACTCGGGCCCGTAGATCTGGCGCGCGAAGGCCTCGGCCTGCGCCTGGATGAGCGGCCCCGACAGCGGCACGCCGTGCTGGCGCAGCGCCAGGAACCACGAGTACACCGCGCGGTCGATCTCCTCCTCGTTGGCCAGCCGCATCTTCTTGCGCTGCGTGCCCACCTCGCCGCCCAGCTGCTCCAGGAACCAGCGCAGCTTCGGCTCGTCCTTGAGCCAGCCGCGCAGCGTTCCGCCAGGCACGCCGAAGTCGCGGCACACGCTGGCCTGCCGCTCGCCGCCCTTGACGCGCTCGATGGCCTGCAGCTTGTCCTTGATGGAGTAGGCCTTGCGGAAGGCCATCTTCACCGCCACGCGGGGCCGCTCGGCGGGGGCCGGGGCGGGGGCGGGGGGCCGCGGCGTTTGCGCGGGACATCCGGGCGGGGAGTGGCGGCCGCGGCGCGGGGCCGGGCCCGCCGGGGAACCCGCAGGGTACATGGTGGCGGAGGCCGGAGCGCCGGAGCCATAAGCCCGCCGGCCGGCCGCTCGGGCCGGCGTTGGGGGCGGAGCTGGCCGCGGCCCTCCCCTTTGTCTCGCCGGCTCCGGGGCGCCTGCGCGAGCCCCGCCCCCGCGCCGCTGGGACCGTCCCCCGCGAGCCGCGCCGTGCGTGCGGGCCCGCCCCTCAGCCCCGGCCGGACGAGCCCATTGAGCCGGCAGCGGAGGGGCAGGCGGGCTGCCGTCCCGTTCCCAGCTATTTGCTCCGGCTCCTCCAGGAAAGAGCGAGCCCCGTGGTGGTCTCCCTCTGGCTTCCGTCTCTGCAGCCCGGGACAGAGTCCTGCGCCGCGCCGACGGCGGGGCGGGCGCGCGAGCCGCTCCCCCCGCGTCCCCGCCCGCGTCACGTGGTAGACCCCGCGGTTTCATTTCCCGTGCGCGACCCGGACGGCCCTCCTTTTCCTCAGCTGTCCCGCGCCGCCGAGCCCTGGTCTTTGCTCGCCGCGTCCTTGGCAGGCGTGTGAGTACCGCGGCTCGCACCGAAGAAGGCCCCACGGGCGAGGGGCGGCCCGGGCCACGTGCCGCGGGAGCCCCACGGGCCAGGGGCGGGCGGCCCGCGCTACGTGCCGCGGGAGCCCCACGGGCCAGGGGCGGGCGGCCCGGGCTGCCCTAGCGGCTCCGCGCCGTCAGGGGCCTGGCTTAGGGGCGGCGGGCGGAGCGCGGCGCCGGGCCCAGCGCGGAGGGGCGGGGCCCGTGGGCCACGTGGCCGGCAGATCCCTGCGGCGACCCCGGCCCGAGCGCGGCGGCCGGATGCCTGGGGCCCTCCTCGGCCGGTGCTGGTGGGTGACGGGAATACCTGCGAGCTGTGGCCCGCGCCTGTGGACCCCTTGCCCAGCACGTGTTTATTAAGCACTTCACGGCGGCCCGGCCTAGGCCGACAGGCGCGCCCAGCCCTCTGGGAACCTCGCCGGCTCACGAAAGCGGGAAGGAAAGAGGACGTGACTGCTGAGCCACTGAAACAGGGCCCCCTGAGAGTGACCGGGGCCTTGGCTTGGGTAAAGAATCCGCACAGGCCTGGCGGGCGTGGCTCGGCGCTTGAGCATCTAGGTCCTGGAGATCGAGGTTCGATTCCCGGTCAGAGCACATGTCCGGGGTGTGGGCTCGATCCCCAGTGGGGGGGCGTGCCGGAGGCAGCTGACCAATGACTCTCATCATTGATGTTTCTCTTCCTGTCTCTGAAATCAATAAAGATATGTTTTTAAAAAAGAGTCCAGACAGGAGGCAGTGTTGAAGGCAGTCTCCGAAAGGGAGGGTGATAGTCTACTTAAAAAAAAAGGACACTTTAAGCGGAAGGGGGGAAAGGCTCATGCTGGAGCCATGGGGGTGGAGTGAGGTAGAGACTCCCTGGAGTCTACAAGTCAGGATTTCCAGAATGAAGGGCCACCCTGGAGCAATTGGGGTGGTCCCTGCCTGCCAGGGTAGTCATTTATTTGTTTTTATTTTTTAAAATATATTTTTATTGATTTCAGGGAGAGGGAGAGAGAAACATTAATGATGAGCCATTGATCAGCTGCCTTCTGCAGGCCCCCCACTGGAGATCGAGACCGCAGCAGAGGCACATGCCCTGACCAGGAATCAAACCACAATCTCCTGGATCCTAGGTTGATGCTCAACCACTGAGCCATGCCGGCTGAGCCAGGGTAGTCATTTAAATTGACCCTGGCATGTAACTCCTCTGAGAGTGGGCCTGTGAAGAGTGTCTTAGCTTACAAGACTCCTGCAGAAGCAGCTCTGACAGCCTGGGCTCTCTGAGCTAGTAAGTGGGCTGGCTTAAGTGAGATTCTATCATTCCTGAGCCCTCCTGTGTCCAGCCCTGTGGACAGAGAACATCCTATGAGAAAGTGCCTCCTCATGGAGTGCCTAGCACAAACTCTCAAGTAGCAGGTTCCCTGTGCTACCTTTGCAGAGCAGTGTTCTGGGCCCCATGCCAGTCAGGGGTATCCGCTAGGCTAGGCCGACATTTCCTCAGTGAAATGGCTTGAGTGAGGCTGCTGTGGTATTCATGGGAGCCTGGGCAGAGTGAGCACTCGGCCACTGGTTCCTTTTTACCCTCTATGGGCCAGGATGACTGTCCTCTGGAGAAGCCTGGTTGGGGGCCATCCCCCCCCCCCCCCCACTGGGCTTTGCTTCTGGAGGGCTGGGTGAGGTTGCAATGTTTAGCATAGGTGGGCAAATGCGTTTGACAGGTGTTTTTCTGAATGGTTTCTGGAAGGTGGTATTTTTTAAAAGGTCAACAAAAGGAATATGTCTGGCATGTGATGTGCTAGTATCAGCTTTTCAGGGGCTGCAGGCAGGAAATGCTGGCCTTAGCATGTGTCAAGCCCTGTGCTGATATTTTGATGTTTTAAGATGGAACATATGTGTTGGAAGTGGGTGGCAGTGTGACATTGGTGCAAAGTACAGACAGTGGAGACAGATCCCTGGCTCCTCACCAACTCGGAGCCTGCCTTTCACTTTCCCACTCCTGTCTCCCAGCTGTGTGTGAGGCCTAGATACACACACACGCATATTACGCTTGTGATGTATAAATGGAAGGGTTGAGGAAGCACGTGTGTAGTACTAGAGTTACCCCTAGAGAAGTGTAGAGGAGCCTGGCTGGTCAGGTTAGACCACCACCGTGAGCTGTTGTAGTATTTGAGGCAGCACTTGGGGCCGGGTGACTTGTGCAGCCACAGTGTGAGCCATATGGGTGCAGGGGCCCTCTTTCTGCCAGCAGGACAGGTTGGCTTTCCTGAGTGGGGCTGAACTACTCAGGAGTCAGGTCAGAAAGCATCTTGAGTAGGAATTTGGGGCTGTGGAGCCTCCCCCAAGGGAAGGCAAAGGGAATCCTACCCTTCTGGACTGTCCGTGCAGCTGCCCCGCTATTTGGCTGTTTTTGGCAGGAGCTTGTTGCTGCCCTGGCGGATGCTGTAGACAGAAAGCTCTGTTGTGCAGCACTGGTCTCAGCCATACCAGCCAGGGGGCCCAGAGAAAGCGAAGCTGCCTGCAGACCCTGTCCCCTGTGCATCTCATGAACCTGTTCATACCATTCCCACTTCCCATGGAAGGTGGGCTTTTTTTTTTTTTTTTTGAACCCTGGGTGTACAGTCTGGGAGCTCCCCTGTGTCACTACAGTGGGGTGATGTGGGCAAAGGGCTATCTGAGGAAGATGGGAAGGTGGTATGGACAGTGGGGCTAGGGGAGGGGCTACCCCTCCCGGAAACCCCTGTTCCCCCACTGTCACGGGTCCCCCAGCACCCTGACATAACACATCCTCACCTTCTTTCAGGATCCTCCAGCCAGTATTGTCCTGGGCAGGGGCTGCTGCCAGGTTCTCTGTGCTGGTATCACAGGAACTGCTTTTCTGGCTCCTCAGAGGCTGAGAAGGGTTCTGGGACCCAGAGGCCCTGTAGGTTTTGGTTCACATGTCCCCCTCAGTGCAGCCAAGAGTGTGTATGCTCCAGGCTCTGGGCTGGGAATGTCACTAAAGAGGGGTCATCTCTAACCAGGACCGCCCCTACTGAGTCAGCTTCCTTTACCACTGGGCCTAGTGGCCCGACATGGTGTAATCCCAAACCGTGGGCCCCTGAGAACCCTGGCAGCTCAGTAAGGCAGTGCCCCTCCCATGGAAGAGTTTCAGTGTTCCTGATAGATAGTGGGAGGCAGTCTGGCTCTTTGCTTTGTAGATGTGCATGTCAGCAGCTGGTGGGAACTCCTGAGGCCATTCTGGTCCTTGCTCTGGTGTTTATGAGCTTTTCTCCCCTTGCTTCGAGCTGTGGCTGCTGCTACCTGTAGAAACCTCTGGAGTGGAGGGTCTGACTGTTCCTGTGCCCATGCGGCATCCTTACTGGAAAACTATAGATTTGCATATTTGTGTCCTCAAAGGGAAGTGTTCCAACTCCAACTCATTTTTCTTCCAGGAGAGATGGGTTTTTTGTTCAGCAAGACCTCATGGAATGCAGGCCATCAGGAATCTGGGGTGTTGAGGAAATAGAGGTGGGCTCCTGCATCTGAGCTGCTGGGGGCTGTTCGGTTGTCCTGGGAGATCTAGCAGTAGGGCAGGGGGAGCCAGGAGCGTCCCTGTGGGTGCTGTTGGCCCTGTTCCCAACACTGGCTTCATACCCAAATGGCTCTCCACTGCCCTCCACTGTGGCTAGCTTCCTTTCTCCCCCCAGAGCCATATTCCATGTCTCCTCCAGGAGCCTCACCTCCTAAGAAGCCCAGCAAGTGGGTGTTGCTCCTGCAGGCCAGCTGCCTCCCCTTGGTACCAGCTTCTTGTCAGTCCACTCCCACAGGGCACCTTGTGTGTCCCTGGCCATCAGTGACTTGATGCTATGCAGGGACCTGGGTGGCAGAGCTCCTGTTGGAGAAGGGAGACAGATTCCTAGGGCTCTAGTGGTGGCGAGTGGGGGGGGGGGGGGGGGTGTGGCAGGAAGGGCAGGTCTTGTTGTCTGTGTCCAGAGGGCTGAGTCTCTCAGCTCCTGGGGCGTGGCACCTAGCTGGTCCTATCTGGGAATGCGTTGAAAGCCCTGTCCTTTTGAACACAGCAGGGAGACTGTGTCCTTGAGACAGAGCTCTCTGGTGACACTGAGACCCCTGGAGTGGTCCTTGTCATCTTGTGCCTCATCCATCAGCTGCCCATTTCAAGTGTGACAGAGGTTCCTGAGGGGTAGACTTCATCTCCTCCTGGGATTTTGGTGGTGGGTCTGTCTAGTGCTCACCTCTGCTCCTCCACCAAACTCACCTGCACGTTGCCTCACCAAGCAGCTTCTGAAGGGCCCTCCAGCCTTCTCAGGCCACCCTGTCTGACTGCCTCTAACCTTGCCGCTTTCTCTTCATGCTGTCCTAGGAAGTCAGAGCGAAAGTAAGTACCACCTGTCCTATGCACCCATGCTCCCTTCACCTGAGCCAGGGAACCCTCAGTGTAGCCAGCACTGCCCTGGGGCATGTGGGACCTAGCTCACCAGGCAACTAGGCTTGTTTCCTCCTCTGGAGCACAAAGCAGCTGGATTTGTTGGGTTCAACCTCTGATCCCTTAAGTTCAGATACTTCCCTGGGCAGAGCCATCTCCCACCTCCTGAGCTGGTTAGGGCTGTGGGCAGGGCATAGAGCTATGGCCCCAGCAAGTCCTGTGCCTCAGGCCTTGTTCCTCATTTCAGCATCTGGAGAACTGGCTTCCCCTCCTCTGAACTGTGGCCTCCAGAGCCCTGAGCACAGCCTGGTCTGGTATCAAGAGCCAAGGAAGTGTTTAGGTCAACAGGGTCTGGCAGGACTTGGGCACTAGGGGCCAGTCTTATATGCTGGGCCAAAGGGACTAGGCATCAGAACGGTCAGAGGGTACATAAGCCCTGCCTGGTCAGCCTGCTGCCCTTTCAGGGACAGTGAGTGATGTCACAATGCCCTGCCTCCTGGGCACATGCTCCTGCCTCCCATCACAGCCTCTGCCGTCAGCCTGGCCTTGGTAAGTGCTGCCACCAGCCTGGACAGGAAGGTGCCAGGGGACTACCCCTGAACCTTTCTGGAACCTGCTCAGACCTCATAAGAGGCCTGTGGCATGTGTCATTAGAGGCCTCCAACATAGTCCTGCAGAGTATAAGGAGGACTCTCCCCAAAGTGCTAGGTGGTTGTGAGACTTAGTCCACACGTCCCATGGGGTAATTGGAATTGGGTTTTGGTTTTGCTGGGGTGTTAGGGAAGGGCTGTAGATCCCATGGTGAGTAGTGGGGAGGGTTTACCATCCAGGCTAAAGGACTGCCCTGCCTCTGGAGACTTTGCCTCTTGGGTGTGAGGACCAGTGGGTCGACCCTTGCGTAGGCTCCACCAGTGAGGGGGCAGCAGGGGACAGCGGGGGTGTCCTGAGGGATAGCTGCTCAGCCCCTGGCAAGTTAGCACTTGGATGTTGGTCAGGATGCCCCCCTCTACTTTGGGGAGCAGGGCCCGGAGTTGGGTCTGAGGCTGGGAGGGATTCGCTGTGCTGGTCACAGCCGCCTGTGTAGAACTGTCCAGCTGAGTGTGAGCTTGAGGACCCCTAGGCACATCCTTAGAGCAGACTGGCTGTGGGGCATTTTTGGCCTGAGCCCCTCCTAGTCAGGCTGCAGTGGCCTAGACCCCCATTCTTGCCGAGTGGGGGAGCTGCCTCAGCATTCTGGACTGGTCAATAGAGTGCCATCCAGCCTTTCCGTAGCACCACACCTGGGAGCAGAGTTGGGGGCGAGGCCATTGCTATGAGTCTAGCACCCTTTGGAAATTGCACAGGGGCAGCAGATGACTAAGGCCACCTCCAGTGGGGCTCAGACTCCCTCACCTGCCTCTCACTGTCCCAGTAATGGTGCTGAAACAAGGGGAGGGGTCCTGATGTCCTGGGATTCAGAGAGTCCTGTTGGCCCTTTAGTTTAGTGCACCCACAGGTGTGAGCTGATTGCCTGCTGGTCGGAGGCACCTGCAGCTGACCAAGGAGCATGGTTCTTACTCGTTCCGTTGAGCCACTGGGCTCCTTCCCTTTAGAGGGTCACCAGCATCTGCCCTGTTGTCTTCCCTGATGTGGCTTTGTGGAGGTAGGGCGCTTCACCCTCTGCTCCCAGCTGCCCACTGAGAGGCTGTACCTTGACTGAGACCCTAGGTAGCTCCCCTTGGAATGTGTGGTGCTCTGGATGGTGGTGTGGCTGTGGTAGGTGTGGGTGACTCAGAGATGGGCACACCACAATGGGCCATCCTCAGAGATTGCCAAGTGCTTTCTTTAAAACCAGTGCCTCAGGGGAGGTAGCCAGACTTAGCAAAAGCACAGAACATTCTGTTAAAATTTCAGATGAACAATGAATAACTTTTCAGTGTGAGTCTCAAATATTTCATGGGATGTACTTACTGTAAAGATTATTTGTTGTTCACTTGAAAGTCAAATGAACTGAGTGCATTTTCTGTTTTATCTGGCATCCTGTTTGGAGATTCTATAAGAAAAGGTTTCTGAGGTTTGGAAAACAGTATTCTCTAGACAGCTTAGGAGAGTTTGGGTGCATGTTGGATTAGAAAAGTTTTGAAAAGAAAGAAAAGTTTTGCAGTTAAAAGAATATATATATTTACACACTCATACGTGTATGTTGTTGGTTTTTGCTTTACTGAGGTCCCTGCGGATTTGACTTGGGGGTCCTTGCATGTTGCCTGATGGCACCCCCCCCCCTTGGGAAGCGTCCCCAGGCTCCTCTGACCTGCAGCCAGGCTGCCAAGGGAGGGGCAGGACGCTGGCAGCCAGGGCTCGCTGTGCTCAACTGCCTTCTTGTGCTTGCTTTTAATGCTGTGCGGAAGATGAGGAGCGGGAAGGCCTCCTGTGCCCTGGAGACCGTCTGGGAAGACAAGCAGAAGTATGGGGAAGCTGAGCAGCGCTTCCACGAGCACGAGGCCACGCGAGCCGCCGCCGCTGCCCAGCAGCTTCTGGGCCAGGTGCCAGCCGTGAACGGGCCAGGTCAGGAGGACACCAAGGAGGCAGAGGAGGTCGAGGCCCCATACAGCTGCAGGGGCATTCCTGGGAAGAGCCATAAAGGGAGGCAGCCCCTGCAGAAGAAGAGGAAGCGCTCCCCGAAGAGCTGGCTCGGTGGGGCAGACCTGGCCCTTGTGGGCCTCTCAGCTGACCATGTCTGGCTAGACAAGCTGCTTTTCGACCAGGCAGAGAGCTCCTACCGCCAGAGGCTGGCAGACTTGGCTGCCCAGGCAGCCCAGCCACTGGTTTTGGCCCCTAGGGGTCCTTGCACCCACGGAAGCCAGATGGCCTGCCACCATGTGACGTGGGGCATCTGGGTCAACAAGTCTGCCTTCGACCAGGCTGAGCGGGCATTTGTGGAGTGGTCTCAGGCTCTGCGGTTGGCCACAGAGGGGAGCAGCAGGCAGGGGGCTCCTGACACAGGCCAGCGGGCACCTGCCCTTGACCTGGCCCTCACCCACCAGCCTAGTTCACCAGCCAATGGCCAGCCCCCTCTTGGCAGCCTGCAGGCACTGGTGCGGGAGGTGTGGCTGGAGAAGCCCCGGTACGACGCAGCCGAGAGGGGCTATTACGAGGCCCTGTTTGATGGTCACCCCCCTGGGAAGGTGCGCCTGCAGGAGCGAGCCAGCCAGGCTGAGAATGTCAAGCGGGCCCGTAGAGATCGGCGGGGCCGCAACACTCTGGGAAACAAGCGGGCTGAGCTGAGGCGTGCTGATGGGGGGGTCCCAACGTCTGCCCTTCCCTACTGGTACTTCCTGCACAAAGATGCCGAGGCCCCCTGGCTCACCAAGCCCACCTACGACAGTGCGGAGTGCCGCCACCATGCTGCTGAGGCCCTGCGCGTGGCCTGGCACCTCGAATCTACATCTCTGGTTCACCGACCCAGTGCCCGGTCTGGCCCATCCATGTCCAGCCTGAGACCCAAGTAGGAGAAACATGCAGGACAGATGCCTGGCCTGGGCTTTCCCGGGCTGGGGCCTTGTGTGCTCCCCCCTGCCCCCCTGCACCTGAGGGGCTCTCCCTGAGACACCTGGACCCGGCTAAGTTGAATGTAGGAGTGGGTTGTGCAATGTAGCCTCCAGGGTCACCTCTCGGGTCACAAAGTTCTGAGCTGTTGGGGGAGGAAGAGGGTCAGCATCGTGCTGAATCTGCCCCATACAGGGTAATTCTTGCCGAGGCAGCTCCTTGGGGAACATTGAAGACTCCTGGGCCCCATTGGGAGCTAGCATGCCCGCCTGTCCCTCCTGTCTGTTCCACCCGTCTCGCTATGAGGTAAGGTGGGTGTCAGTTACACCAGCTCATGGCCATCTATCGGCCTTAGTTTGAAGGACACCCACTTGGTGAGGCAGACTTGCTTTCATTCTGGGGACCAGGGGCCTTGCTCTAGGACAGTTTCATGCAGTACCAGTAGTGGTCTCTGGAGGCCAGGGGCCTGGAGGCGGCCAGGGGTGGGGGCATCCAGTTCCTGGCCACAAAAGGGGTTCCCAGGCAGGTGGGCAAAGACTTTTGGGCTGTAGGGAAGATGAAACAGCGGGGAGCTGGGGACCCTGGGGTGCATGTGGCTGTGCCCCAGGCTGGGCCAGTAGGACTTGGAGAGGCTCCCTGGATCTACAGGAAAGTGGCACCAGCCTGGTCCCCAGACTTCCAGCAGGAGCCCTCTCACTCTGCCCTTCTGTGGGGTTGATCTGATGAGTTGACTGGATCTGGCCTTGTGAGGGACAGGGTACATGCCCCATCATGGGGATGGGGTGTCCCTGTGTGGTGGGGGTAGGGGCCATGGAGCTTATACCATCTTCATGGAGCTGGCTTTTCACAGGGGTGAGACCCATTTCCTCTTGTCACCAAGAAGACACTTGGTGAAGTGCAGTGATAGCCTGGGTTCCTCGCCCAAGAATTGGCGGGACAGGGTCCATTTTTGTCATATTCAGTGAGAAGTAGGAGGGGCTCTGTGGGCCCAGGTCTGCAATAGCTGCCCCACCTTGTCAAGCTGAGGGAAAGCAGCAGATTGGCGTCAGTGTCAGGGCAGCAATGTGCATGGACAGACAATGGGCCAGATGTGGTTCTCCGGCTGTAGTTTGCTTGCCTAGGGCTAGAGCAACAGTTCTCAAACTTACTGGTCTGGGGACGCCAGAGAGCTCTTGTTTTATCTGTGGATTTGCACCACATTAGCAGAAGTACTACAAGTGTTTATTGAAAAACATGAGAAACAATTTTCCTGTAAGAAAATTCAGTGAGCAAGTGGCCGTGTTTTACATTTTGAAATGTTTAGTATCTAGCTTAATAGGAAGCGGTGGAGTCCCACTTGCTTCTGTGTTCAGATGTGGGTGTGTGTTGTCTGACACAAATCCAGCCTTGCATAGATGCGTGCTTGGAAAAGGGGGGGACCTCGGGTGCCCCAGAAGTTCCTGGCCACGCTTTGAGAGCCACTGGTCTTGGGGACAGGCCTGGGACTATGGCCGGAGCACTGAATGGAGCCTACAGTGGGAGCAGGGGTGGTGTGGGTGAGGAGCTTATGTGCTCTGCGTGGAGCCTGGAGGCCTTGTCTCCTAAGGACTGGGATGGCTACCCTGCACCTTTGGTATCCGGGCTGTTAGAAGGGGCACTTATGCACTCCAGGCTGTCTTAGCCTCAACTTTTTCTCCCAGCAGGAAAATGGCCACAAACTTCCTAATGCACGAGAAGATCTGGTTTGACAAGTTCAGATATGATGATGCAGAAAGGAAATTCTACGAGCAGATGAATGGGCCTGTGACTGGCTCCTCATGCCAGGTAAAGGCTGCACTTGGGGCCTCTAGGTGGCTGTACCAGTGCCCAGAGGGCAGAGGCATGTTCTTCCCAAGTAGCTCTGCTCCAGGTGCTGGTGGTGGGTCTTTGGAGGGTTGGCCCTGGCTGACTCCTGGGGTGCTGGATCCGCTCCTGTCTCAGCGCTTGACAGCATGCCCCCACTGTCTCCCAGGCTACTGGGCAGCATAGCACACAAATGTGGATCTGGGCTGGGCCTGCTGTCACTGCTGCAAGACTCAGGCACCTTACACTTCTTGCCTCTTGCTCACTGAGCTTTCATTCTGTGCATCACTTCCTTATTTTCCATATAAGGGACATAGGGATCCTTTTTTTAAAAAAAAAATTTTTAATGGAAAAAAAAGACTGGTTCTTTCTGCACTGTCTGCAGGAGAATGGCGCAAGCGTGATCCTCCGGGACATTGCGAGAGCCAGAGAGAACATCCAGAAGTCCCTGGCCGGAGTGAGTACTGCGGCCCAAGCACCCACAGGCTGGCGCTGCTGCCGCTGCCCTCACACCCAACAGCACATCTGACTTTGCCTCAGTACTGCTGATTGTTTTGCCCTTGGAGCAAAGTCAGGGTGAGGCTGTTCCTGCCTGGACATGGACCTGGGCCCAGACCACAGGGGACTTCTTACTCTGCATCCTTGCTGCACCTCTCACCTGCCTGCTCCATGCTAAGGGAAGCCTCCTTTCCCTCCTAGGCCTTGACCTCCCCAAAGAGATAGGTTCATAGGGTGTGGAGTTCCAACCACAGAATGGACACCATTTTGAATTTGAAGCCCAGGCAGGGGCCCTACAGCCCAGCTTGGCTCCCTAGTCCCAGATGAGATCAGGAGAGGACAGTACCATGTCCACCTCTGTCCCTGCCTGGTGTGTCCCTAGGAGGTGACAGACCTAGTACTCTACCTTCCTCGCCACAGGACCTGGGACCTCTTTCTCCCTCTGGGACATGGGGGTGTCCTGGCTCTGAAGGCCAAGTGTCAGCATAGCAGTGCTGCTTCTGGAGAGTCTGGGAGAGAATCCATTTCCTTGCCTTTTCTAGCTTCTAGAAGCTACCCACATTCCTTTGCCTGTGGCTTCTAGCCAGCAGTATAGTGACTCTGACCTCTGTTCCTGTCACATTTCCTTCTCTCTCCCTGCCTTTCTCTTCTATGGACCCTTGTGATGACACTGAGCCCACCTGGATAATCCAGGATCGCCTCCCATCTCACCCTCATCACATTTGCAAAGTCCCTTTTGTCATGTGAGGTCACCTGCCTGCACAGCTGGTTCGGGTGTACTGGCTCCTGGCCATAGACTGGGCAGCCCTGGGCAGGTGTCCCCTGGGAAGTGGTGCTACAACCATCTTCGCAGCAGGCCCTGCTTTGTGCTTGGCCCCTACTTGCTCCTTCCTGCTTTGCCTTCTCCCCGACCAGGTTTGGCCTGGGCAGACACGACCTGGGTGGCAGGAGGTCTTTGCATCCAGGAGACTCTTCTTCCTCCCACCATTGGGCCTGGTTGTGTTAGTCAGATGCTGGGTCCTGGACTTTGGGGAAAGCTGTGGCATGCTGCTAGGGCTTGGGTAACAAAGCACCACAGGCCACACAGTTTAAACAACAGTCACTTTCTCACAGCTTGAAGGCTGGAGTCCAAGGTTGAAGTGTGAGCAGGGTTGGTTCCTTCTGAGGCCTCTCTCTGGCGTGCACATGGCCATTTCCCTCTTCGCATCCCCTTGCCTGTCTCGAGGACACCAGCCACTGGGTCAGAGCCACCCTAATGACCTCAGCGTAACGGTCACCCTGTGAAGACCCTGCTCCAGCTGAGCCCCCACCTGAGGTGCTGGTGCTGAGGCTTCCATGAGCCTTATTCAGGAACGTCAGTCAACCAACAGCAGGGACCCAGGAAGAATGGTGCTGGCCCAGCCCCGCTGTCAGCAGACACTGGGACTACAGCACCCAGAGGTTCCTGGGAACTGCCTGGTACCAGGCACAGGGTCAGGTGGAGATGGAGGGTTCTAGAGTAAAAACTTTAGTGTGTGGCCCTTCCCTGAGGCTATGAGGTGGCTGCCTGCAGCTTGCTGGGCAGTGACCAGGTGGCCTGTTCCCATCTCCTTGAGGCTGAGGTAAGGGCCCCGGGCCCCCTGGCTTCTTTGTCCCTGCCTGGACATGAGTTCCTGTTGGGGTAGGGTGGAGTGGGTGGGGCCATGGCATAGACTTCAAGGAGAGGCCTAGTGGCATGCAGGGCCAGGCACCAGGGACCCGCTGGCCCCCAGCACCCTGGTCTCCCCACCACTTATGCATGCCGGGCAGCAGGCACAGCAGAGCCTCAGCAGGGCTCGAGGCACCAGCCTGCTGCCAGGACCTGGTTCACTTGTTTTCGGGCACTAAGCCCCTGGGAGAGAAGCCTACGCAGCTGGTGCCCAACCAAATGGGCAGGAGTGGGAGGTTCTGGCTTTCATCCCTGTGTGATTGAGGCCATCAGAGGTCTTAGTGGGAATGGCATGGGGGCTGTGTGCCGGTGGTGGGTGGGTTCAGCACAGCTGTCAGCATGAGGTGCAGGGTGGACGGTGTACTGTTTACTGACTAGGGCACTGAGTTGAGCTGAGGAGGGGAGTGGCATGGGCTGGCTCTGCTAGGAGCATGCTAGTTGGTGCATCATAGCACAGAGGTCAGTGGCAGAGAGCCAGGCACCTGGTAACCTGTCCTCTCTGGAGACCTTTAGCCTGTCCATGGCCTGGGGGTATGCAGAACAGTGGCTTTTGTCCTATGGCTGCTTGGGTGAGTCTCAGGCCAAGGTCTTTTATCATGATTGGACTCTGAAGGGGAATAGTGGCCCTGAGGAAAGAGCCAGGTGCACTGTGTTCCCAGAGCCATTCCACTGGTGTATAACTCAGGCTTGTTATACGCCCTGTGGGTGGGCTCCTTGGGCTGCATTGCAAGGGTCAGAAGATGGGGACCAGGCTTCAATTCTCAAGTTACTCAGAGCCCTCAAGGGCAGACTTAGCCAGATGGTGGGTACGTGGCAAGGCACTGTGCTGGCTGCTGCAGGTGGCTGTCCTTTGCATGGGCATGCATGCTCCTTCCTGCCCTACTGGCCCCTCAACTACTCTCCCCTCCTGTTTCCAGCTTAAGGCCAGGCTGCCCCTGGGACCATAAGTCCTGCTCTTTCCCACCCCATCAGGCAGTGGTAGCCATAACTCTGAGCTTTCTGCCCTGGGCCCTCTGCTTTCTTTTTTGTGCTTTCTGCTTGGCTGAGAATGTCACCGTGGTTTCATGCTCACAGGGCTGCCTCTTTCTCTTCTGGGTGGAGGAGCTAGGCTGAAAGGACCTGCTGTCTGGTGTCTCTCAGGCCTCTCATCCAGCTCAGGGCTCTGCTTCTCAGTGGCTGTGATTGGGGGATTCTAGGAGCAGGTTGGGGTGCCAAACCTTCACCCTCCCCCTGCTTTGCAGAGTTCAGGCCCGGGGGCCTCCAGCGGGCCCAGCGGAGACCAGAGTGAGCTCGTTGTCCGGATCGCCAGCCTGGAAGTGGAGAACCAGAGTCTGCGAGGAGGTGAGGCCCTGGGCCTGATGGGTGAGGGTCCCAGCCCAACCCCTGCTGTCTGACCAGCATCTCCTTCACTCCTGCAGTGGTGCAGGACCTGCAGCAGGCCATCTCTAAGCTGGAGGCCCGACTGAGTGTGCTGGAGAAGAGCTCACCCACCCACCGGGCCACAGCCCCGCAGACCCAGGTGAGCACCCGTCCCTACCCCACAAACCCCCCAGCACTGACCAGAGTCCCCATACCTGGTACTGCAGAGGAGCAGGAGGCTGGCCCAGGTCGCAGTGAGGGCAAGAGACCTGGGTCCCAGTGTCCTCCAGGCCTGCCAGGCAGGGTACTTCAGTCTCAGCCTCCCCTCCCCTTTGGCAGCACGTGTCTCCCATGCGCCAAGTGGAGCCCCCCCCCCAAAAGGCAGCTGCCGCTGCCGAGGATGACGAGGATGAAGATATCGACCTGTTTGGCAGTGACGAGGAGGATGACAAGGAGGCTGCCCGACTGCGGGAGGAGCGGCTGCGGCAGTATGCAGAGAAGAAGGCGAAGAAGCCAGTGCTGGTGGCCAAGTCCTCCATCCTCCTGGATGTCAAGCCTGTGAGTGGCCCACCTCTGACCTCCCCCTGCCCTGGGTTCAGAAATCTTATGTTAAAAAGAGAAATGTGGGGCAGGAGTAAGCTGGGACTGTTTGTAGGGCCTTATAAGAAGTGGGCTCTGCCCAGCCAGCATGGCTCAGAGGTTGAGCATCGACCCAGGAACCAGGAGATCTGGGTTTGGTTGCTGGTCAGGGCACATGCTGGGCTTGCGGGCTCGGTCCCCAGTCGGGGGCGTGCAGAAGGCAGCCGGTTAGCGACTCTCTCCTGGAGTCTGCAGGCTCCTGAACAAGCCTCTTCTCCCCTTGATCCCTCAGTGGGATGATGAGACAGACATGGCCCAGCTGGAGGCTTGTGTGCGCTCTGTCCAGCTGGATGGGCTGACCTGGGGGGGCTCCAAGCTGGTGCCCGTGGGCTATGGCATCCACAAGCTGCAGATCCAGTGTGTGGTGGAGGACGACAAAGTGGGGACTGACCTGCTGGAGGAGGAGGTCACCAAGTTCCAGGAGCATGTGAGTGGACAGGCCCAGGGCACAGCCATGGTGGGCCTTTGGGAAACTGGGCCCCACGTGACCACTGCCCCCCTCCTCTCTCCAGGTGCAGAGCGTTGACATTGCTGCTTTCAACAAGATCTAAGCCCTAGCACTGGGCCTGAGCATGAGACCCTGCCACCATTAAAGACTGAGATTCCTTATGTCTGCCTCCTGTCCTGGTCTGGGCCCTGTGGGCGGGCAGCATTCAGTGAGCAGCACTCTGCCAGGCCCCAGGCCTCAGTGGTGTCCCACTTGGGCCCCCACCTGTCCTACATCAGTGGTCCCAGAAGCCATCATCTCCTCCCCTTTCTTGGCCTCTGCACAGCCTTCTTGTGGCTTGTGTTACCTCAATCTCCTGCCTGCCCCTTCTGTTCCATCTCTTGGCCATCCTCCTGTCTTCACTCATCCATCAGGTGCCATGTCCACTCCAAACTATTGAAGCCAGGAAGAAAGCATGCTCTTAGCTTCTCACTGGGGCCCAGGAGGCATCCACTCTCCCCACTCTGCCTCCTCACGCTCTTTTCCTGGCTGGCTGACTCTGGGAGCAAAAGTGCCAGCCTGCAGCTGTCCAGTAAAGAGAGGTCCTAGAGGCCAACGTGGCCCTACTGCTGTGACCAGTCACCTGCCCCACCAGGTCTGACCCTGCCAGTGTCCTGTGGTCTTGGCTCCAGCACCCCTGCCTCTCAGCCCTGGCCCTCTCATTCAGTCTTCAGAGGGCACTCCCCCTCCCCAGTGCACTGGCTGCTCCACCTGCTGAAGACCTGGTCCCTGGACAGATTCCATGACAGATTCCATGGGGGAGCCATACCTGCCCCCTCCCCCAAACCCCATCTATCAGTACTTGTGCCTCCAAGGGTTCCTCCTGGACTGGCCAGCATAGCTGGTGAGACAGCTATTCTTGGTATTTGGGAGAAAGGTATGGGCTGCAGTTACTTCTGGTCAGAGCTGGTGTCCTCCACGTCCCTGAGCCACACAGATGGACTGCCCCCCTTGGTGGTGGGGAACCTGAGGTTACCCTTAGTTTTACAGGACTCCTGTGGGGCTTAGGGTGCAGAACCTGAAAGCCTTGGTACCAGCTGGGCGTGGGCACCAGGCTGGCTGGTTCCTGAACACTGGGCCACACCTAAGTGCCAGAGCAGACTTTAGAATCGCTTTTGACCCTCCCCAGACCTGAGTTGGCTTCTAGGTGGGGTGGAGAGAGTCTAGTTGGAGGTGGAGTCACCACTGCCCTCTTCTATCCTCTGCACTAAAAGCAGAGTTGGGGACAGGCGGGAGGGGGCCATGCTTCGAGGAGCTGGGATGAGCCGGGACAGCAGACACATTCCCCACTGGCCCCGTCGGCCTCCCAGACCCCTCTGTCCAGAGGCTGGTAGCCTCGCCCATTCCTGTTGCCGGGAAAGGCGGTTGCTTCCCGGTTGTCCCCACCTTCCGGGCTCCGGGTTCGCTGGGCGTCATGATAAGCAGGTCTGGGGCACCAGCTATTGGGGAGTGCGGTGCCACGTGGGCCGGCTGGCCGGGTGGGGAGCCGAGTCCGGGAGCCTGGAGAGATGGCGGCGGAGCAGGACCCCGAGGGACGCGCGGCGGCGCGACCGCTGCTCACAGACCTCTACCAGGCCACCATGGCGCTGGGCTACTGGCGTGCGGGCCGGACGCGCGAGCCCGCCGAGTTCGAGCTCTTCTTCCGCCGGTGCCCGTTCGGCGGCTCCTTCGCGCTGGCTGCGGGGCTGCGCGACTGCGTGCGCTTCCTACGTGCCTTCCGCCTGCGTGAGGCAGGTACCGCGGCCCGCGGCGGGACTCTCACGGAGCAGCGCCCCCTCGAGCCCGCATTAGACGCCCCTCGAGCCCGCCTTCCGCGCTCCCGCGAGCCCCCTCGGCCAAGGAGCTGTCTCAGCCCCGGCGAGCCCCCTTCGGCTGTGCTCTTGCCCCAGCCCTTGTGATCCTTTGTCGCCCCCAGACGTGCAGTTCCTGGCCTCGGTGTTGCCCCCGGACACCGACCCCGCGTTCTTCGAGCACCTCCGGGCCCTTGACTGCTCCGGGGTGACGGTGCGGGCCCTGCCGGAGGGTTCCCTCGTCTTCCCCGGCGTGAGTGCAGGCGGGGCGGGCCGGAGGGGCGGGCCTGAGGGAGGTTTTGCGGCTGCCCACCGACACCCTCCCCGCAGGTGCCGCTGCTGCAGGTGTCTGGGCCTCTCCTGGTGGTGCAGCTGCTGGAGACGCCGCTCCTCTGCCTGGTCAGCTACGCCAGGTGGGCCCGGCTCGGCGCGCCCGAGCAGGACCTTGGACTTTCCGGAGGCGCCTTTTGGGTGTGGGCGTGACTGCGCGAGCCCGTGGATGAAGAGCGGGGCCTCGGGGGGCGGGCTGTGGTGGCTGCGTGACCCTCACCCCGAGCCCCTGCCCGTTTGCTCCTCACAGCCTCATCGCTACCAACGCGGCGCGGCTTCGTCTGATCGCGGGACCAGAGAAGCGGCTGCTGGAGATGGGGTTGCGGCGCGCTCAGGGACCCGACGGCGGTCTCACGGCCTCCACCTACAGCTACCTGGGGGGTAAGGGCCAGGGAAGGGAGGGAAGGGTAGGCAAAGGAGGAGGCCCAGCCTGAGAACCCCCCTCCACACAGCCTGAAATCCCCCAACCCTGCCCAATGCCCTGGTCTAGGCTTCGATGGCAGCAGCAACATGCTGGCAGGACAGCTGAGGGGCGTTCCAGTGGTGGGAACCCTCGCGCATTCCTTTGTCACCTCCTTTTCAGGCACCGAAGTGCCCCCTGACCCGGTCAGTACCCTTCTCTTCCAGGCTGAACTCCAGAGGGCAGACCCCAAGGCCTGTCCTTGCCTGGAGGAGGAGTAGTCAAGTCCCTGCTCTGCACAAAGGCAGAAGCCATGTCAGGCCCATCAAAGTCACCCTGGGCAGGGAGCCACAGTGCTGCACTGGGAAGGTGGCAGGCAGGCGGCATTACCCCTGTTCAGACACTCAGCCAGAGGCAAACCAGGCCCTACCCTGCACTCTGGGGTCCCCCACTCTTCACTGATCCCTCTTCCTAGATGTTGGCTCCAGCTGCAGGTCAGGGTCCCAGGGTGGACCTGGTTACCTGTGTGGAGGCGTGGCTGGAACGTGTGTGTGCCCACCTGGGGCTGGGGGTGCAGGATGCACACCCGGGGGAGCGGGCGGCCTTTGTGGCCTATGCCCTGGCCTTTCCCCGGGCCTTCCAGGGCCTGCTGGACACCTACAGTGTGAGGAGGTGAGGCCCAGGAATCCCCCGGGGGGCTCGGCAGAAAAGCTGCATCATCCTGACCTCCTTGTCCCTGCCTGCAGAAGCGGTCTTCCCAACTTCCTGGCGGTAGCCCTGGCCTTGGGGGAGCTGGGCTATCAGGCTGTGGGAGTGCGGCTGGACAGCGGCGACCTGCTGCAGCAAGCCCAGGAGATCCGAGAGCTCTTCCGGACCACTGCGGCCCAGTGAGTCCAGGAGGGGCTGTGTCTGCTGATAGACCCCCTCTGGGGCATGAATATTGGGATGGGGCAAAGGGGGGGAGATACCTTGCCCTTCCCACATTGAGGAGATCTGGTCTGGGCCTACCTCAGTGGTGACATTGTGGCCCTCTGGGGAGGCCAGTGCCCATGTGGCTGAGGGCAGATTCTCCCATGGGAGGGGGGCATAACTGGGGAGGGAGGGAGCCCTGATGAATCAGGAACTTCTGAGGGCCTGTCCTCATCACAGGTTCCAGGTGCCCTGGCTGGAGTCAGTCTCTATCGCTGTCAGCAACAACATTGATGAGGAGGAGCTGGCCCGACTGGCCCAGGAGGTGGGATGGAGCAGGGCAGGGCAGGGCAGGCGGAGGGTGGTTAGGAGGGCCCTAGGCCTGAAAATGCTAGCTGAGCTCAGTGCACCTCTGCTCCCATCCTCCAGGGCAGTGAGGTGAATGTCATTGGCATTGGTACCAGTGTGGTCACCTGCCCCCGCCAGCCTTCCCTGGGCTGCGTCTACAAGGTAGAGACAGAGACTGGGCCCAGTGTGGGTGGGCCATGGGGATCATGGGTTGGGGGAGAAGGGTCCAGCTCTCTTAATACCCTGTCCTTGCAGCTGGTGTCTGTGGGAGGCCAACCACGAATGAAGCTGACTGAGGACCCCAAGAAGCAGACATTGCCTGGGAGCAAGGCTGCCTTCCGGCTCCTGGGCTCTGATGGTGAGGTCCCCTCAACCTTTCTGCGGCCCCCTTCAAGGCCCCAGGCCCCACGTCATTCTTGGTGCCTCCCCCCCGCACCCCCCATACACACACAGGGTCTCTGCTGTTGGACGTGCTGCAGCTGGCAGAGGAGCCACCACCCCAGGCTGGCCAGGAGCTGAGGGTCTGGCCTCGAGGGGCCCAGGAGTCCTGTACCGTGAAGCCGGCCCATGTGGAGCCACTTCTTCGACTCTGGGTCCAGCAAGGGCAGGTGACCACTCCACCTACCTCCTTAGTCTGCATCTGCAACCCAAATCCAGCCCTGACCCCTGACCCTGAGCCAATCCCTTCCTTTCCTGTAGCTATGTGAGCCCCTCCCATCTCTGGCTGAATCTAGAGCCTTCGCCCAGCTGTCCCTGAGCCGTCTCAGCCCCGCACATAGGGAGCTAGAACAGCCTGCACTGTACCAGGTGGGTGGAGGACCCACATTTCAGCTCACCTGTTTGCCCTCTGCACCCACAGCCACCTCACGTCCACTCCTTTCCTCTCTGCAGGTGGCGCTGTCTGAGAAGCTGCAGGCCCTCGTGCACAGACTGAGTGCTGGAGCTTCCCTGTGAGAGCCCCATTGTGGGGCTGCCAGAAGTTAACATGAATTACTCACTGTCCCCCACAACTTGTCACGTGTCAGTTCTTCTCCCAGCCTACCACTTACCAACTCCCAGGGCCTCCCAGGTGGGGTGTAGTTGGGAATCAGATGAGGGTTCCTGCTCCAGTAAGGCCCAGGCTCGGCCAGGGTGGGGAAGCCCTGTACGGAGGCCAGGAGCTAGGCCAAGGTCGGAGTGTCTGTGGTTTGAGAGCTGGGCCTCAGGGGCAGATCTGAGGCTGGCCAGGGCAGTTTTCGGGGAAAGGGAGGGCTTTGGTACCCACCCAGGAGTTGGAGTTACTGAGGAAGCCCTCACCCTGCTAGAGGCTCTTGGGAGCAGGAGCCATGGGGTGGGGATCAGGTGCCAGGCAGAGTCTCAGTTTTCCCTGTGTCCAAGCATGGCCTGGGCTCCCACACCACTGCTGCTGCCAGCCCCGCCTGTCTCTGCTTGGGGTCGCTGTGTCCCTGGGTTCCACCTATTGACTCTGCAGACGCTGGTATCTGTCACAGGTTCATCCAGGCCTGGGCCTTGGAGACCTAGTAGCCCTGGGAAGGCAGAGGAGGAGGTCAAGGGCCTGCACTATAGCCTGTGAAGAGGTTGAGGGGCCAGGTGGTGGCTCCACCCTGGGCACCTGGCCAGTGGCTCTGGGCTGGCCGTGCCTATGCAGGCAGGCTTGTCAGGTCTCCACTGGCTTTGGCAACTTGGACTCCAGAGGAACTGCTCAGGAGGGAGGTTCTAGGCTCTGTGGGGCACAGAGGGTGAAGGCCCTGTCCTCTCGTGTCTAGGCAGCAGGAGGTGGCACAGGTAGGTGGGTGCGTGGGGAATGCTGGCTGGCTGGGATGCTTCCCAGAATACTTCCGCCTGCCCAGGTATTTGGCCCAACCAGCTTTTCTGGCTCCCTGGGGTCAGTCTGGGCAATGCCTGCTATGTCACTTGCTTAGGGTAACAATGGCGATTGGGGACAGAGGCCTGGTCAGGCCAAACTGTCCAGGACGCTGAGGGCCCACCCCAATGACAGTGGGCCACCGCGAGAGTGCTGAGAGTGCTGAGGAAGCGGCAGGTGCATCTCCTCTTGCCTCCTTTGCGTTGCCCCAGGGCCGCCTCAAGCTCAGTGGTGGTGACAGCTCTCCCAGCCATCCCTATCCCCAGAATGTCCAGCTGGGTAGGAATGCAGTGGCTCAGCCTGGACCTGACTCAGCTCAGGGCTAGGCCCAGACCTATTCCCTGCTGGGGCCTCCTTAGGGCTGTCTGCACCTGCCAGGGTCCCCCTGCCTAGCAGGGTTTGAGGTCGGGGTCAAGGGCCCTTCTTCCCCTCCACTTGCAGATGGACTGCCTGGGAATCTTGCCCCGCCCCCTGGGCCCTGGGGGGGAGCCAGACCCCAGAGGCTCAGGCTTCAGGCTGGCCACTCACCACCAGAAGCCCAGAGGGTCCTTCACAAGCCTCAAGAGGGCACCATGTCTGGGAACACCTTTGTGTGACTCCCCAACCCCCCACATACTAGAGCAACCGTTCACACACCACCACACCTGTCCCTGGCCCCGCCTGCCTACCCAGAGCCTGCTTCTAGGTCAGGCCCCAGCATGACTTCCTGGGAGGACCCTTGGCAGGTTCTGCTGGCTGGGCCCTGCTGAAGGCTGTGTACGGCAGCCATGGCTAGGGGTGTGTGGGGCAGGGCCCGGGGAGGCCCTGTCGGGGCCCTAACCCTGACAGCTCTGGCTGAAGGGATCCGGGCCAACCAGGGGCAGCCCGCAAGACCCCCTTCCAGGGGCCCTCAGCCTGAACCTGAGCTTGAACCTGAGGCAGAGCCTAGAAGTGTAGCCGAAGCCATCCCTACAGCTGCCCAGGAGCCTTGCTCCCCTCCCCATATGCACAAGTCAGCCCCTGAGGGACCCCACGAGGTGAGTGAGAGGGAAGGGAGGCTGAGGGACAGGGAAACTGAAAAGGGGGGAATCTAGGGGCAGGCATGGGAGCTGATCTGTGTGGGTAACAATAAGGACACAGGACTTATGGGAGGGGGAGCGGACCTGGGGAGAGCTAGGAGAGGCAAGGGGACTTCATACATGCCACCCACCCCTCCCTAGGTCCCCCAGAGTTCCTGGGAGGCAGGGGCCCTCTCTGACCTGGCATTGTACACAGCTGCCTGCCTGGAAGAGGCTGGCCTTTCAGGGACACAGGCGACAGTGCTCACCCTGTCCTCAGCCCTGGAAGCCCAGGGGCAGCGACTGGAGGACCAGGTCAGCCCTCACCCCCTTCCTACCCCCAGAGACTCCTGCCTAGTCCCCTCCAAGGTTGGGGGGTTAGAGCGAGCAGCTTGACACATGTCCCTTTCAGGCTGCACGGACTAGAGGGGATACAGAATAATGTTGGGGAGTCAAGGAGGCCTGATCACTGACATTTGCCTCTCCACGCCAGGTGCATGCCCTGGTGCTCGGGCTGCTGGCGCAGGTGCCCCGCCTGGCTGAGGGGAGGCCCCGACAGGCAGCCTTGCGGGTGCTGAGTTCACTGGCTCTGGAGCACTCGAGAGACGTGGTGTGTGCACTTCTGCCCTGCTCGCTGCCCCCGAACTGGTAACCTACCCTGTCCCACCCAGCCAGGGCCGCATCCTATGTCCCCACACGGCTTCCTTCCCCCTTCCCGCTTGGCCGTGGAATCTGGCCCCCAGTGGTGTGTGTCGTGGAAGCAGCAAAACTTTCTAATTCCCCATACCCACTCCTGCCCTCCTCTATTCCTCTCCCTCTCCTACCTCAGGAACCTACTGGGTTCCTGGCCGACCCTGGAGCCCAGCCTGGAGGTGTGCTGCAAGGTGGGGTCAGTGAGCTAGTGGCTTCTGTGTCCCATGCCCCTGGCTCTTTAGTTTAATCCACTCCAGGAGAAGTTATCTGGTTACATTTTCTACATGATTGTTGCTGGGGTGGGTTTTTTTTAACCCTCACCCGAGGATATGTTTATTGATTTGAGAAAGAGGGAGAGAGAGAGGGCGAAGAGATTAACATCAAGAGTTGGAGGGAGAGAGACTAACATCAGTGTGAGAGAAACATTGCCACAACCGGGGATAGAACCTGCAGCCTAGGTATGTGCTTTGACCGGGAATCAAACCCACAACTTTTTTGGTGTTCAGGATGATGCTCTAACCAACTGACCACCCGGCTGGGGCTACATGATTGTTTATAGTTCCAGGTTTGTTTCACTGTCACTGGCCTGACAGGGTTCTGAACAGCTGATCCTGCCAACCCTGCTCTGTGTGGTCTGCACAGATGCCACTTACTTTGTTTCTCTGTGACTGGGGATGCATACGAGGGCGAAGGGTGATGGTTTACCAGCCCCTCCCCCCTGTTGGAGTCTTAGTGGCCACCTCCACCCTGACCTCCATCCTGATATGCCAACAGGAACCCAGTCTCACAAACCCCCTACCCTCAGGGCGGCGGCCGAGTTGTGGCACAGCCTGAGCAGGAACCAGCGTGTGAACGGGCAGGTGCTGGTGCAGTTGCTGTGGGTGTTAAAGGGTGCAGCTGGACCCAAGCAGCAGGCACTGGCAGTAGGTGACTCCAGCTGGCACTGCCAGGGGACCCACCCCCAACCCCTGCCTTGAGGGATGGGAGAAGGCAGGCCACAGGGGGACCTGGGCAGGATGGTGTCACTTGAGTCACAGGCATCTTTAATGCCCCTCAAATGTCTGAGGCTTTGTCCCCTCCTCCTGCCTCCTGTGTGGCCAAGCCTGAGTTGGCTGCTTATTCCACAGGCCACTCATGCCCTTGGGGAGATGCTGTCTGTGTCTGGCTCTGTGGGTGCCACGCGGGGCTTCTACTCGCACCTCCTCCTGGCACTGGTCACGCAGTTGCATGAGCTGGCCCGGGGCCCATGCTCCCCAGACACCCACAAGGTTTGGGCCCCGTCCCACTGTGGACCACCACACAACCATGCCAGGTGAGGGCGAACACTGGGGAAAGTGAGGGCTGGACCAGGGTCCCCTCTGCCCTCACTCCTGCTGCCCCCACCTCCAGTTGTGCGGTGGAGGCCTTGAAGGCCCTGCTCACCGGGGACGGCAGCCGCATGGTGGTCACGTGCATGGAGCAGGCTGGAGGTTGGAGGAGGCTGGTGGGAGCCCACACCCACCTAGAGGGTGTCCTGCTGCTGGCCAGGTGAGAGGCAGGGGGATGGGGAAAGAGGTGGGAGCATGAGGGTGGTCGCTGGGGGCTTCTCCCGGGCTGAGGCCATCAGCAGGAGAGTTCCCATTTCACCCCATCCCAGCGCCATGGTGGCCCACGCGGACCACCACCTGCGGGGCCTGTTCGCTGACTTGCTGCCTCGGCTGCGCAGCGCCGATGACACTCAGCGCCTTACGGCTATGGCCTTCTTCACGGGGGTGAGCCCATGTCCAGGATGGGTGGTGAGGGGCGACCGTGGACTTGGCCCCTAAGCGTCGCCATCAACAAGGGGACCGCAAGCGTGCTGATTGCGGGTCCCCCCCAGCTGCTGCAGAGCTGGCCCACCGTGCGGCCCCTGCGGGAGGAGGTCATCCTGGAACGGCTCCGCGTCTGGCGGAGCGACCCCGAGCCCACCGTGCGCTGGCTGGGCCTGCTTGGTCTCGGCCACCTCGCGCTGAGCCGCGGGAAGGTGAGGGCCGGGCGGGCGGGCCGGGCGGGCCGGGCGGGCCGCGGGAGCCACCCACGACCCCTGACTCCGCAGGTGCGGCACGTGGGCGCGCTGCTACCCGCGCTCCTGGGCGCGCTGGGCGAGGGCGACGCGCGACTCGTGGGCTCTGCGCTGGGCACGCTGCGGAGGGTGCTGCTGCGGCCCCGGGCGCCGGTGAGGGGCCTGAGCACCGAGCTGGCCTCGCGCCTCCCGGCGCTGCTGGACGACGTGAGCGTCACGGGCCGGGCTTCCTCCCCATCCCCCGCCGGCCCCGCCCCAGGGACGGCCCCTCTCCCCGGCCCCGCCCCAGGCCCCGCCCCAGCAAGGCCCGTCCTTCCCCGCCGGCCCCGCCGGCCCCAGACCGCTCCCCCGAACGCGCGTCCGAGACGCCTCCCTCCTGACTCCGCCCTGACCGCGGCCTCGCACACAGGCCCGGGACCCGGTGCGCGCCTCTGCGGTGGGGCTCCTGGGGACGCTGGTGCGGCGGGGCCGGGGCGGGCTCCGGGTGGGGCTCCGAGGCCCCCTGCGGAAGCTTGTGCTGAAGAGTCTGGTGCCACTGCTGTTGCGCCTGCATGACCCTAGCCTGGATGCTGCTGAGGTCAGCCGCCCCCCAAGACTGTCCCACTGCTGCTGTCCCCATCCAACCCCACCCGTCCCCACCCCACTACCTCTCCGAAGATGGCAGGTCATGGATTTCCCCAAGGACCTCAGGTGCAAGCCTTATGGCTCCCAGTTTCCTGGGCTTACTGCCCTGGACCTCTCCAACCCTCATGCTGGCCACACCCAAGTCACCTCTGCGACTTTTTGGACCCCTAATCCTTCCCCCTTTCCCTGTCCCAGAGCTCAGAGTGGACCCTGGCCCGTTGTGACCATGCCCTGCGCTGGGGCCTGCTGGAGGAGGTGGTGACTGTGGCCCACTACGACAGCCCCGAGGCCTTAAGTCGCATCTGCCACTGCCTGGTCAGTAGGGGGAGGACAATGACAGTGATGGGGTATGGCCAACTTCCCATTTGGTCCAGTATACACTGGAGCCACTCTCCCAAAACTGAATCTCCCCACCCTCCCAGTCAAGGTGGTGGGAGGTCTAAGACCTCAGGCCCTGACCCCTTGCCCTGGGCACTCCCCAGGGTACTCCAGCCCCTGGGGTCGCCTCTGCCACTTCTCTTCACACAGGATTGGCTCTCCTCTCCTACCATGAGTCCTTATGTCCCCAGGTTCAGTGGTACCCGAGCCATGTGCCCAGTTTCTTGAGCCAGACCCAGAGCTATCTGAGGAACCCACAGGACCCCGTGCGCCGGGCAGCCGTGGTGCTCATAGGTGAAGCAGTCCAGCTGTCAAATTGTCCCTTGCATGCAGAGTTCTGGGAGCTGGGCCATCCCCTGCCTGCTGGGGGGTGAAGCCTGCACTCACAGGTTTGCTTTCACCCAGGCTTCCTTGTCCATCACACCAACCCCAGCCGCTTCGACCAGGATCTGCTGGACTCCCTGTTCCAGGGTGAGGCCCAATTGTGCGATCCTGGAGAGGTGGTGGGTGCTTGGACAGAGTGGGTGGGAATGCATGCACCTGGAGTCCTGGGGCCCTTGGCGTTTCTGAGAGCCCTCCCAACTTGCCTGAGCCACCCTGTCCCTGCAGACCTAGGGCAGCTGCAGAGCGACCCTGAGCCTGCCGTCGTTGCCGCTGCGCAAGTATCCTCCCAGCAGGTGGCACTGCTGGCCCATGCGCTGGGCTGTCAACAGGGCCTGAGCTTTCCCCGCCTCCGCCTGCGCCTCACCCTCCCCATCCGGCCTCCACCAGTCTACCCAGACAACCCCTTCCAGCGCCGAAGCCTCGCAGGCCGGTGGGGCTGCTGTGGCGCACAGGGCTGAGCCTGACCCTGTGCCTGTCCTGGGGGGCGGGGGAGGGCTTGACCAAGTCTTGTTAGGGCTGGGCATCTGAATCCCTCAGCCCACTGCTCTGTGGACAGCCCTGCCATGCTCCAGCCTGGGCCTGGTGCTAGCTGCTCGTGTTCCACCCCCACCCCACTCCCAGCCGCTGCAAGGCCTGCTGCACACAGACTCCTCTGTAGGAGCTCACCTCCGTAATGTCTAAGTTCCTTAGAGGAACATCAGCGCTTCTGTCTGAGCACCATTCACCCTCAGCCCCTTGTCTCTTGCACCTGCGGGCCTACCTGTCCCTCCAAGGGCCTGTTGCTCTCCCAGCCCCTGGAGTTGGCCGGCTGGGGCTTGAACACACCTGGCCTCCCAAGCTGGCTTCTGGTGGAGGACACTGGGAAGCTGGCACAGCCCTGTGAGCTGCTGCTGCGAGGGTTTGTAGCTTCCTGGGTCTCACCCCACCTGGCCTCCATTCCCTGCCTGTTGGCCCTGCTGGCGACCCAGCAGCCCTGCATCCCCCATCTTGTGCTCCACTCCTTGCCAGTCCATGCCCTATCCCTTGTCCTAGCCTGAGGTTCTGAGCTTCCTGGTCTGTCGTCCTGTCCACATCTGCTGCCCCTCAGCCTGGCACCGTTTCCTGCACACTTTCCCACTGCTGGTCACCATATCAGACCCTACCTGAGCTTTCTCTAGAAGGCGTCGTTGGCCTCTCCACTGGATACCACAGGCCTGGGATTATACCTGTGGGTTCAAGTGTGGGGTGCTGGCATCTGTACCCCCACCAGACTGAGCCTGCATGCTGGCACCCCAGTGCCCTGCACGGAGTTGAATTGAGGAAGGCGTGACTGTATGTACAGGAAAGAAGCCCCTCTGGAGGCCTCCCAAGCTGTGACTGAGCCCCGCTGGGCTCTGGACTGGACAGGTTCCTCCATCCAGAATGCCCCCCTTGAAATGTCCTCCCACCCTTCAAGTCCCCTTCTCCTCCAAGCTGCTGCCTCAGAGAGGCCTCGACATGCACAGCCTTGTGGAAGGCTGGGGGCAGTCCCTCCAGCTAGGGACCCCTCAGGGGAAGGCCTGGGGTCTGGCCTGCTCCCAGTGGAAAGCATCTGAAGTAAACACACATGGATCAAAGGGATCCACATCTGTCTAAGGCCTGGATCTGGGCTGAGGATGTGATTTTGATGCTCTGGGCCTTGTCCAAGATCGGCTCAGGCTGGGAATATAGATAAGGCAGTGTGTGGCAGGAGTAAGGGTCGCCAGGGCAAGGTTAGAGTTTATGCTGAGACAAAATGGAGAAGCTGTGTCTCGGTCCAACACCCACCAAAGTGACCAGGTTGGAGCTCAGTCAGGAAGGGGTCAAGGTCTCTTGTAGGTAGCCCTAGAGCACTGTCTGTGTGGTGCCAGGATTATGGTTTGGTGTATTAGTTCAGATTCCACAAAGCAGATGCCAGATGAGATTAAACTACATGAACAT